>NW_026622819.1:7527407-7835370 GCF_023065955.2 Ursus arctos | reverse complement strand
GGCTCACAGCTGCCTGAATTTTGATATAGTGATGACAGTAAATGGTTTGAGATATCCGTGCAGCCTTAACGTGAATGAAAATATCTGTGATTTCTCTTGGTGATAAAGTCTCTGGGATGACTGTGGTTTGTGGCTTGCATTCGCATTTGAAGGAAATGCTAAATTCCAGGTAGACCTTAGTGACAATAAAGCTGTACCTTTCCCCACCATCCAAGTGTGGGTTGTCTGAATTCACGCCACCCAGATAATGTCTATGATTCTGTGACCCAAAGGCAGAACGATACACAGGTTGTGAGGCGTGTCAGAGCCTGGAGAAGAGCAGTTTCTAAAGAGCCTACAATATTCCCATTTGTCAGTGGGAAGATCTTCCAGAGAGTGTGGAAATTAGACAATCCCTCTCAAAAGGGCAACTCGTTCATTGTAGAGGCAACCTTTGGGGCCTAAGGGGTCGAGCAGCAGCATGACTTTGCGTTCAGGAGCCCGCGAGCTAGGTGAGGCTGGGTTTCTTGCAGACAGTCCTGCATACAAACGGGGTGTGATTTCCTGTCAGAGTGCAGTAGGGTTAAATATATAAAAATGGCAGCTTATCACCCACAATGCAATGGACCAGTGGGATGATTTAATGCAGCTCTCAATGGCACCGTTAAGATTTATGTGGATAATCATCTCAATGGAGGGGATGATAAGTTATCACATTTATTATTTGCATATAGAAAGGTCCTTCTCAAATCCTCTGCGTTCTCACAGTTCAAGCCTATGCTTGAGAAGAAGGTAAACGGTTTTTAGATTTAATTAGAGAGTACTAGAAAGGTAAATTTACTGGGTGTAACACATCAAAAGTAGACTACGGATTGAGACCAAAAGAAAAAATGGAAGACATTTGTTTTCTGGAATAGGCAAGTCTGGTGTAGACACAGTGATCTCTGAAGTTGTAATGTGAGCCATGAGCTTGTTCTAGAATGTCTGTGCAGGGGCAGACATTTCTGGATAATTTTATGGCTATTACAGCACAGGATCCGTGGAAGCCAGCAGGTGGTACCAAGACTCCCAAGGGACTGTGGAATTCATGCAAAGACCCGTGAGTCTCTCTCCACACGTATTCTGCATTTTTTTTCTGATCATGTAGGAGTTCTTGGTATTCAAAAAGGATCTTTGAAAAAGTTAGGAACCATTGCTGTAGAGGATAGGCAATTACTTCTGTGGAAATGCAATTTCAAATTTATTCTCAGCAAATTTCAAGAGACATCAGCGTATTCAGCTACGTAGAGACCACATTTCAGAGGGATGGCTTTTATGAAACAGCATACTCCGTTTCATATACAAAACTTTATTTCCTTATCTCTTTCATTTCGTTACTAGTAAGTCCTTATTATAAAAACACTAGGATCTCAGTTTTTAAGTTCTATTTCAATATTATTTTAAAGCTTATGTGCATAGATAACCTTGAGTTTGTAGCTAGAAACTGGCCATAAAAGTTTCAGGGTGCAGTAGTTTCTAAGGGAACCACTGCATTTAAATTTGAGCTCAAATTAAATAAAACGGGATTTAACAGAAGCTTTTTGCTCATCTTTGGAAAATATAAGATGATGGGGGAAATTTATCAAAGAACAGTAGTCTGTATCATATTCTTGCCAGGTGATTCATTTAAGTGCGAATACATTTTTTTTTTTTCTTACTTGAACTGATGGAATTTGGGAGTCTGATGAAATTCTGGAACTTTCCTAAAGGACAAATATATTTGTAATTAGTTGATTTTTTTTCTACCCCACGGTAGACTTCTTTGTAACTGTAGTGGAGAAAAGCATCAAGCGGCCAGTTGCCAGGAGGGTTTTGACAACATGGGCAGTCTCCAAGTCAAGTTCTCCTGAAACCCCGGCAGCTGCTCTCGGAGGATGCAAGAATTCGGAACGTTCAAAAAACTGGAGACCAATTTGATCTCCAGCGTTAGAGGCCAGCTTGATAAACAGCCTGGGATCAGCTAGGATAAAGGATAAAGTTAATGATTAATCTTCCAGGTAATTTTCCCAACCAAGTTGCCTAGAATATGGAAGCTGAGAAATCTCAAATCTGAGAACCACACCGTGGAAACATGCTCGCAGCCCGAAGTCTGCCGGCTCTACGCGCTTCTGCTCTCCTACTGAGAAGGTAAGGATGTCTCCAAATCCTACAGGAGAGGATGATGACTTGGCGACGGTCATTTGGAGGAGGTGATGGTGCGTGAGCTTTAGGATGAGCTGTTGCAGTGCAGGTCTCCCGCTGGAGAGAGGTGTTGACCGTGTGGGAGCACTCGGTAGGTAAGCGTCTGTAGGATAAGAAATGGACTTTCAGAATTGGCCTTCTTGCAGAATCATTCAGCGGCCCAGCCACCGTGGCGGCCTCTGTCGCTTAGGGACAGAAGCAGCAGACTTAGCAGGCTCCTGCCCAGCGGCCGAGTGGCTGAGGTTGGCTCTGGAGGCCGGCTGAACGGGATCTATTGACTCCGGTTTGTTCTAATGATGTGAAAAGGTCAGCAGATCGGGAGATTGTCATGACAACAGCTTAGGACGCTGACATAATACCTTGAAGAACTAGCCAGAAAAAAAATTTCAGCTTCTTCCATCTTTCAGGACTAACTTCCACTCTCCTGTTCTCTGGACAACCCCGTGTCCTCAGAAGCCTACTGGAGCAGGCCCCACTTCCCAGGATCCCGTGGGCAGACTTGACTTCCTTGAGATTTAGGGTGTCCAGGATGAAAGAACCGTCAGGCCGTCTGCTTAGTGCCCGTCTGTTCTTGCAGGTAACAGAGCAGCAGGGCTCATCAGAAGCGCTCCCGCTCCAAGTAGCGGCATTTCCAAGGAGACACAAACGGGTTAATTAAAAGGAAATCTTGTCAAAGGTAATTGTTTCTTGATTGTAATCACTGATTTGGTGGGGAGAGCGAAATGAGGGGAGAGGCCTTAATTTAGGTAGCAGCTTGACTTTAAGCCACCTGATTAGGTGCCTTAAAAACAATGAATTGGGAAGTACAAACGAGATTAAGTTCCCTGAAACGGGGGGTTCATCCTTGAAGAACAACAAACCACGAATGTCTCTCAGTGAGTCGCAATGCGGGGGGCTGGAGCAAATACTGTGGGAAAGCTTACACTCATTCTACTCACAATTCTACTAATCAAATCATCTGAATTTCCCCAGTGGGATGTGGGCTCTTTGGGGGAAAAAGCGGGTTAATTTTGACCTTTGCATTTTTATAGTATTCACAAATCTCTGACACTCAAATATTTGTTGAGGGAGTAAGTAAAGGAAGGAAGGAGGCAGGCTAGTTTGGGTCAGTTAAGGTCAAGGATGTAAGCACTTGCTAGTTCTATGCAAAATTGAGACATAGGCAGTGTTTGGTTTCCATCTCCTTTATGAAGCTGTCTTTACTGCTTTGGGAAAAGGAGTGAGTGGTCCCATTGAACATGTCATTCCGGGCCCACTCTCCTGTCTTACTTCCTCAGCTCACTTCCTACCCTTCCTGACTCACGAATTCACAGATGACAAATGTGGGTAAGCAGAGAGGGGCCTGCAGTGATAATCTGGCTCACCAAACAGTGTTCCCGGTCTCTGGGTAATGTCTGCTCTGGGAACGTCCTTCTTCCCACTGCCCAGCTTCTCCCCGTGTTTCTGGGGTGGCCTCCCAAACTGCTAAGACATCTGGACTCCTCGATGTCTCCATCTAAAAAAGCAAAGCACGGCAGAGATGAGGTGTCTTCTCTTCTGCCAACTCAAGGCTCCTTTACTGGGGGGCGTCCATTGTTTTTCCCCTGAGAGGATTCAAACATTCTCTTAAGTAACCCACACTGAAAAAGATCTTCCTGAAAGGGGAATTTGTCTACCAATAGTAGGATACGCAATCAGAAGATTACCATTTATACAAGAGAAACGTGTGACGTGCGTTCCCCCCAAGGAGGTAAAAATTGATTCTCAGGGTGGGGAGTGAAAAAACTCTTAGATATTACAATGGTTTGTGGACCTTTAAAGGGTCATAGTGCATAAATGGACACACAGATGCTAAAATGTCTTGGGGAGGGACGATTAGGAGAAGCCTAAAAAGGCTCCTTGTGGGGGAGGGGTGATGATGAAACAGGAACACGGATCAACATTAAGGGAGGTGATTCTATCCACCATATTTTGCGGCTCAGTTCACACTGAGACTTCTTCAGGATGCTTTCCTTTCTTCTGCAGTCGGCGATGATCTCTTCTAAATTTCACTGAAGCCCCCTGAAGGAGATCAGAGGAATGCATTCAAGTGAGGGCCTGTGGGGTGGACGGTGGTTTCTGGAGAAGCTCACCTGCTGCAGGACCCCCATGGGCTGTGTGCTCCCCACCTGCTCCAGGACAAGTGCAGAGGCAGGAGGTCGTGGGGCCTCCGGGCAACATCAACCCAACCAGCAGCAGTGGGATCGTGAGAGGTGGAAGTTGTGATCGGGGACCAGACAGAAGCTTGCGAGAAGCCAGGTGGACCGTCGCCACGAAGCATCTTTGGGCGTTTTCATTTCTTTCATGTTGGTCCGTTGGTTGACTTCAATGAAGAGCATTGGAACATTCTTTCATTTGATTTGGAGTAAAAAACGGAAAACAGAGTCTGATGCCTAATATCATCTTTAGGAAATGATGTTCTTCTAGACGACTTGCCCGATACGCTCGTCATCAGGTTCCCACCACTGCCGGATTTCCAGAGCATTAGCAATTTGATCAAGTTCATTGCCCCTTTCTCTGACCCCAGCAACTAGGAATCAGTGCTAAACCAAGGATATAAAAAAAAAGAGGGTCTGAAATGCAGAACCAAAGCACTGAAAAGCTTGTTTATCCTTATCAGATCCATGTATCTGAGAAACTGACCCATTCCTGACCAAGGAGAAAGAATGCCATCTGGAATTAAAGGAAGCAGGGCCTGGGCTCCAGCCGTGGGTGAGCGTAGCCGGAATGTCAGCCGGATTTGCTTCTTGGGACAGCCATCGTCATGCCTGATCCCCGAGTCAGTTCTCAGAATTCGAAAGGAAAATGACACTATTTGGGGATTATGAGAAAGCCCGCGGACATCTCACGTTAACACAGGCAGCTCTTCTCTACCAGTCCATCCCAGGGCACTCTGCTAGGGACAGTTGGTGGAGTATAGTTCACTTCACGTATCTGATTTTAACGGAATGCAAACAGACTTGTTATAATTATTCTCCCCCTTTAAACGGTTAATACAATATCTAGTGCGTGTCTTAAAAATTCATTTAACAGTACAGTATTTTAATAATGGGGAGAATAGGAAAAATGAGTGAAGGGGAGGGGGAGATCCAGGCTCCAGTAATGGAATGAATGAGTCACGGGATGAAAGGTACAACAGAGGGAGTATAGTCAGTGGTGCTGTAATAGTGTTGCACGATGACAGACGGCAGCTAGCTACGCTTGTGGGGAGCAGAACGTAACATAAAAATTAAAAAAAAATAAAAATATGTTACTTAATTTCTAAAGCATAAATTATCCTTAAGAACAAAAAATCGATTTGACTAACAAATCTTCTTGAATACATATGGAACTAAACTAAAAAAAAAATCACTAGTGAGGATGAGAGGCTGTAAGACTGAAGTGTGTGCACACACCCTCACACACACTCACACGCACAGTAGATAAGCATCATTCAATACGATAGCAAACAGATGATTCCCTTAAAGACAATCTCTAAAGTTCACCAAGAGCAATGGAATCTTCATGGTTTTGAAATAAATCAAGGCTCTTGGCACAATGCTGATTTGCATAAATGTGCATCACCCCCCACCCCCCGCAAGGCTAACTCCAGGAAGGACGTTTGGCTTTGGGAATGGGCTAAAGAAATCCATTGCCTATTTAATATTTGCTATGTATGTCCTTTCTTCAATATTTGATTTCTAAATAGCCCGTTTCATACAGCCTCGCAGTAGGAATGGCAAGACCGTTGTTGAAGGTCTTGGTCATAGGTCATCGCCTGGGGGGCTCCCAGTGACTGACGCCGTCCGCTGTGCTCCTGCAGCCCTTGCTTCTTCTCACAGCCGCTCACAAACCAGGCGTGATGCATAATGCATGTCTATTGATAAAGCACTGTATGCGGAAGCTCCAGGACCGACATTAATAAACGTGACACACTGGGGCCTACTTCCCCGTGGAATCCGACAAATAAAGACCTATTCCACAGCTGCCTGCAAATCCACTTGAGAGCCCGTTGTTCCCCTTCAGGTAGGATGGCCAGGTGCTCTTGTGACTCCTGCCAATTTAGGCAGCCCGGAGGAGAGAAGGTTGTGACAGGGGGATGCGCGTCCCAGGAGAGAAGGCCGTGCTTGGCCCTGGTGCAGGGTAAGCCATCAGAGCCTGCGAATCGGGAGCCTGGGCTCTAGGTAGGTCACCAAGAACTAGCTCTCTGATTTCGGGCAAGCCATTTAATTTCTTTGGACCTCATTTTCTTGGATCAAACAGAGACCTTTGGGTTTGATCTCTAAAACTGAGCTCTAAATAATCCTGTCATCCCTTTCTCTTGTTCCGAGAAAGCAAAGCACCGAGCAGACGGTTACACATTTATAGGGGCAGAAGGTGCCCCTTCACACAACTGCCAGGTGCCTAGCTGTCCTTGGCGTCCAGATGTGCCAGCGTCCCGGGGCCCAGTGCTTCTGCCCTCGAATAGTTTCTTCAAGCCAAAAGGTGAGACCGCTAGCCCTCTGCATGACTGGGTGTTTTCTGGATTCTCTCTGATGCCACGTGTATTTATAAGAATGTGCATAATTATTTCATCATGTGATGTATTTAAACAGGATCAGGATATATTTTAACCCGAGCAAGAGCTCCTCTCTTAGAGAATTAAATTTTTTGTGATGTTCTTAGGCTGCCTTGAATAATCTGTCTGCCTTATAGTGCTTCTTGCATTAGTAAGCCACTCCATTTTTATATACATTGGGTTGGAAATTTGGAAACTGCTCTTTATTTAGTTGGTCTCCAAATGAGGTCCATTGTGAAGGGAAAAAAAAAGAATCAAAAGTCTCCTGTACTATAATGGAATTTTCTCTAAGTTTTCTAACCACCATTATGTGGGATTGAGCACTATAAAAACTTCTAAATTTTAGCTATGCTGCAGTTAAACCAATAGACTAAAACCTAGTTTGAATTATAGCTGTGAAATTGCATTATTCTAGAAATAATTCCAGTACAAATGCCATAAAATATGATGATTTTTTGGGGGGGCTTTAGGCTCCCACCACCTCAATTTCCTCTCAGATGGTCTTACGGCATCTTATGGCAGTTCAAAGCTGATTTACAACTGGTAAGATGCATTAGTCAAACGTTTATTCATCTGCCAAATTTGGTATTGATTGAAAATGTTTTACATTTGCTATGTGTTTTGTCAGTAGTTTTAGGTTTCTTCCTGGCATGGGCTTCTGGGCTGTGCTCTTGCTTTGTTCCTGCTTATCGCCATTGATCAATCAAGAATTAGTTCCAGTTGATTGTTATTCATTAAGTCTTCCTTTAAAATCGTCCAGAGCAAATTAACTCCTATCTGTCATGTATTTCAGATACTCTGTTCGGATCCCATGAAACCAGAAATGAAGCTTAATTATTTTAAGGGGGAAGAATGGGTCTCAAACATGTGACCTGAAGCCACCCAGAAAGCAAAGAACACCTGCTAACTTGGAAAGGGACAAAATGTAAGGGCTCCGGGTAAGTCAAACACAGATTGCATCACATAGAGACCCACAGAATGTCTCGGCCTTACAGTAGCACTTCGCTAGATGTAGTGGGCAGGTGCTGTTGCCTGTTCTACAAAGTCGAGACCCTGCCCTGTGGGTGCTTAAGGTAAAAACCTATCTCCTAACACTTTCTGTAGCTGAAATTCAGTGCAAGGCTCAGGGAAACAGAATTCTTAAGAAGTAGCCCAGTCCATCCATCTGGAGATGAACATCTCTACTTGAAAGCTGTTGAATCGTTTTCTTGCCAATTAGGTAGAGCTCCTTTTGAATATAAAATTCTGTTAGGGTACAGGTTTCATGCATTTGTGCTGCTGATGTATGTGTGTGTGCTGGTGATGAGAACCCGTTCCCCTTGTTTGGGTTTCCAGAGAGCTCCCCACAAAGGGTGGGTGTTTGAGGAAGTAGTCTGGATCCCCTCTCCCTGCTGATGGGCTCCTGGGGAGGGGGACATCACCTGGGATGGGAGCTGGATAGCTACTGTCCATGCCTGTGCCATTTGAATGGGGGAAGGCAAAGTTCAAGGGCTCTGCTTATATCTGGAAGGTTCTCTGGCTCTGGTGCCATGGCTGGTACCAGTTCTCCTACTTCCTCTTTTCTAATGCTCAGGGTTTCCCTAGGAGGAGGCGCCTTCTCTATCATTCTCACACTTTCTCTGTGCAGTGATGAGTGTCAGGGATAGGCCTTTGGTCCTGCACCTCCGAGTAAGTCTCAAGGTCTAGCATGGGAGGGAGAAGCCTCACTGCAGCCTCAGCTCAAACTGTTCTCCAGTCCTGATTCCTTGATCCCCGTTGTGGCTATTTCCCCCTCTGCTTTTAATCTACAGGTAAGAAGGAGCGAGCGTTAGGACCCCCACTCCATCCCAGGCTCCTGAGTGTCAGCTTATTGTCTGGAGGCCTAGCATCTGTACTTGGCCATTCTGAGTAACCCCCTCTCTGGATGATAGGATGAGGTCTTTATTGAAGCAGTACTTTTCGGGGAGCCTAAATGAGAGCCAGCACTCGGTTGGGGGGGTGGTTCCAAGCAGGGTTGTGGGATCAGAGATGGTTCAGAGGTGAGAAAACCATCATCAGACAGATGTACAGCAATTGTCCCATGATAAACACTCACGCTTCTGGATCATGTCAATGTTTGACCTTCCTTTGGTTCTGAAAACCGACCTGGGCCAGGTTCCTGGTGACCCCCAATCTTTCATTTGATGTTTCCCTCTCTCCCTTCCCCCTGCTTCTCCTCTTTGAAATGAGGGCTTGGCCATTCACATTAAGAACAGTGGGTTAAGGCATATCTTGATGATAATTTCTTTAAAACAACATAAATTTGAAACTGCTTATTAATGATTACAGTGAGCACATAAAGGGGATATATACATAAATACATGTATATATGTGTGTGCGTGTCTATTACACATGACAAATGAAATACACATGGATAGTTATATGCAAATGTATGCATATGAAATATATATATACATACATATGTGTGTATAATCCTTTTTTTAAACCAGAACTTGAAGATATCCATCCTTTGCTATTTATGGCCCTTGTCAAATTTTAAACACATCTGAAATTTTAGAAGAATACGTACCATCTCTTTGGAAAGTTCATGATACTTATTAATTAATTAAATCATTCATTCACTCATTCATTCATTTTCTGGTAGAACAAAGCAGGTTTACTAAATAATTTGAAGCCAAAAACTGAGGTAACAATCTGTGGGATTGCAAAGAAATCCAGTCTTTGGAATGTCTGGGTTTGCGTGATGAAATCATGACTCTTTCTTAGGTGGTATGCCTTAGCATGTTTTAGAGTATTTTCTATGGAAAGCAGAACTCTTCTGTAATGAGATAACTTTGGAAAATGTTGTGTTAAAGGTAAATAGGTTTCTTTGCAGTAGGACTAGTCAGAGCCTTTAATAAACTAGAATATATTATGAATTTCTAACGTGGGATAACAGTGGCAGAATGGAAATCATTCCCCCAAAATAGATCGGACCATAGAACCCTTTCTTCAAGGTGCATCTCATTGGACTGGTGTTTTATAGGACAAACTTTGGGAAATGCATCTGAAAAATCCCGATCTTCCCCCTCTTAAATATTGCCTTACCTGTATTTTAGCTGTCTTCTGTTTTTCTTATGGCATATTTTTGCTGACTTATTTTTTAGATGTGTGTTTGTCTTCTCTCTCTTGCTTAATCTCCTTCCTTTGTGTCCCACTGGACTGCACACTTGGTGGGGACAGAGTTGTGGCTCACTTTTCTGTGTCTCTTCCTCCCTTGCACCCTCCCCCAGCATAGTGTTTTTCTTGAAAGAGACGTCAAATCCATATTTGTTGAATTGACATATACCTCTACGTTTGATTTCTCTTAGTTTATTTTTTGCTGAAACCCCTGTCCCCCAAGACCCCCCAACTAACTTTCTTAAAAAGGAAAGAGTGGTTGTACTTGATAGGAGATTTCAGGGAGAGTGGCCTCAAATAATTATTCATGTCAGAGAGGGAAATGTAGCAATTATCTTATTAATAGCAGTGTTGTGAGAAACCAGCCTCTAGATAGCCCTGAGCCATGGTTCACGCGCCAGGAACTGCTCTTCTGCCACAGTGGGCGGCCATCTTTCCTTATCTGAGCAGGTCAGATTCTGATGAAGAGCCAACACCTTCTTGATTCTCCACAGATTTCAGCCCTTGGACAACAGCGGCAGAGATGGCCGTTGTGTGGCTAAGGACGTAAATGTCCAAACACAGAGCACGTATCCTATTTAGCAACACCATCACTGGGAACTCCTGCCTCCTTAGAACTCGGTTAAAGAAATGCCTTTTGAGATAATTTATGTCCAAATGTTGCTTGTCCTAGTATATCGGAACATTCCTAGACACCAACAAAACAAGATAAAGTGAAAATAAAAAACAAAAAATGAAAAAGTAAAATCTTTGTTTTTACTTACTATATGCATTAAAGTTTAGCCAACAACCTAAGCTCTAAAAGGTGTCATCTTTAAAAATAAAAAAAAGATTTGCCTATGTGATATTGTGACATAATAAGAAATATATACTCGTCCCTAGTTCTTGGCACAGACCTCTTAACACCCCTGGAATTTCCCTGTAGAAGTAAGAGGAACATCTTCTGTTACTCATCATAAAGCCTTTCCAATCGTATTTGAGTTTATGCTAATTAGGTGACTGTGGAGGAGGGGGCTGGTTGCCAGAGAAGTCAACCCCGTGATTAGAGGGCTGAGATTTTCAGTCCCACCCCTGACCTCCAGGGAGTAAAGAGGGGCTGGAGATTAAGCTAATTACCAATGGCTAACGATTTAATCAACCATACCTACATAGTGGAACCTTGACAAAGACCCGAACCAACAGGGTTCAGGAAGCTTCTGGGTTGGTGAACACATTGAAGTACTGGGGGCGGGGGTGGCGGCATGCCCAGAGAGGGCATGGAAGTCTCTCTCCCTGCTTCCCCCTTATACATCTCCCCGTGCATCTCTTCCATTTGTATCCTTTATAATAAACCCCCAGATAGGAAGTGAAACACTCCTGAATTCTGTCAGCTGTTCCTAGGAAATTATTGAACCCGAGAAGGGGGTCATGGGAACCCTTCATTTATAGCCAGTCAGTTGGTCATAAATACCAGAGGCCAAGACTTTTGGTTGGTGTCTGAAGTGGGGGTGGTCTTGTGGGGCCCAGCCCAATCTGTGGGGTCTGTGCTAATGCCAGGTAGTTAGTATCAGCCTTTCTTGGTATGTAAAACCTACGTATTTGGTGTTGGAAGTGTTGTGGGTAGCAGAAACAAGAATTTTGTTTTAGCCTAGATACAGGTTATGATTTTTAACTCGGGGTCCGTGTGAGGATATTTTGTGCTATAAGTGACAGAAACGCAACTCAAATTAACTTAACATTGTTTCCTATATCCAGGGATGCCTAGGTTTGAGGGGCACATGCAGTGACATCAGGATGCCGCCTCTCTCTCTAGCTTGAATTTGCTTCCTCAAATTTCTTCTTTCTCAGGTACATTTTCCATGTGTTGTCAGAGATGGCTGCCAGCACACCTGGGCTCATGTCTTCCCAGTGATGAAGCTAGCATGTATGAGAGAGTCTCCTTTCTGATGATTCCACCAAAGTCTCTTTGGGGGAGGTGGACTGCCTTCCCTGACCTAAGTGGCTGTCTGTCCGTGAAGTAATTAATCACTGTGGTCAGGGGCTTGTGTTTCTTAGATGGACCAAGCCTGAGTCATGAGTCTTAAATACATTGGTTGGAAAGAGTTTCCCAAAAGAGGTTCTGTTACTGGGAGAAATTGGGGGGATGGGCAGGTGGGGGTGGATAAAAGCTATAATTACAACAGTCCATCCCAGCAAGCTTCCAGAACGAAGTAGGAGGCAGCCTTAAGTATCCCTGTCATTGGGTTTCTTTACTCAAGCCACTAGACTCGCTGGTTTTATGCCTCCTAATATTTTCTGTGATGAAAAACGTGATCAAGAGGGTGCCCCTCGTCAACATGTAAGTGACTCTTTCACACATCTATACCCAGGAGACATTTTTCATGAGGTAGTCGAGGTTCAATACTTACATCACTCCTGTTCGGAGTCAGTTAAACCCATTCAAAGTAGAGCAGCAAGCCCTTGCGAGGCTCAGGGTCTGGGGCCAGTGGTGCTCTGTACATATGTTACCTGGCACTGGGGGGTGGGCAGTGTCACCGCACCTGGTAATTGGATGCTATGTTGTGTTGGCGCCGTTCTGTTACTAAGAAACGGATACTCTTCAACCGAACTGCGTGGAGAAGCAAAAATTGATTGTCAACAAATTTGTGGCTTAGATGTTATTACTCAGAATAAATTGCAAGGGGAAAATGGCCTTTATGAGGGTGTTGATATATTTTTAATAGAAAATCTCCATCTCTGATGGAGTAGATTACAAATGTTTCCCAGGAAAAATGGTATAGTAGGGTTATCCTATAAGCGCTTTCTTCTGGTTTTAGTAAATTGAGTTCCTTCAGTGCCAGGAAACGGATCACATTTCTAAACAAGAGACACAAACACCCTCTCTATCACTGAAATTTTAGGCCATTTACATACAGTGCCATCACTTTTAATTAGTACGAAAAATTGTGCAAGAAAAACAACTCTTAGAGCTCTGGGGAAGAGATGGAGAGGACGAAATCATTCTCTTGCAATGTGTATATTTTCAATTCTTCACTTCGAGTGTTGACCTGGACATGAAGTGGTTTGCGTGGGCACAGCGGTCTTTGATCTTGTTCTTCCTTTCACTGGAGATTGGTGTAGACCCAGTAGTTGCCATGGGGTGTACCACGTCTGGTTATGGCGGCTGGTGGGCCAGCAGAGGGAGGAGAGGCAGTTGGGGGTTTGTGGGGTGAAGGCAAGCAGCAGTCTACTCTTCTGTCCCCACTATGCGCCTCTTACCCTGTGTGCCTCCCTGCCCCGAGGAAACGGATGGAGAGGACGCAGTCGTAGTGGGGCAGTAAGGAGGCACCCCGGTCTCATCTTATGTCCCAGGGCTTGTCTGAGTAGAGCAAGAAAGAAAAGTCAAGAATGATGAAGGTTGGAGAGACCCATCTGGAGAGTGAGCTGAGTGAGCAGGACCCTCCTGACCGCTACTTGACTTCTCTGGACAATTCCCGAAGGGAATATGGGCACTTCCAACTCAGAAGTGGCACCGAAACCACGAGGTTCTTTCCCATTTCTGGGTACAGAGCAGTGAGTTGCATCACACATCCAGGCTGACGCAAGTCTCATGACACAGGGTGTGCCAGGCACACTCAGGGACCTCTCTCTGCAGTAGTTGAGTAGGGCCTTCCGTATATCAGCTTTTGAAGGTGGACGAAGGGATGTGTTGAGAGCAGCTAGGTCTGCATTCTGGAGTGAGACAGCTAGAGATGGGTAGACATATGTACATATATACATATAAATTATTTATGAGCTAGCATAATATAATATGCAATATATGTAAATTATCAATATGTTCGCAATACATACATGTGTGTTATATACATTATTATATTACATATATAATATATGCAATATGTAATATATCAATATGTTACACATTATATTAATACACAAAACACGGTATAGTATACTCCTAATAATACAGCTCTAGCTGTATGATGTATGTGTCACTCACGTATTTATTGAGACGCACAAGCAATATAGTGGGATGTGCTGTCCAGTGTTGTCCCTTCTCAGGCAGTGAGTTCATGGCCCCATGTTTTGGGAAGAGCTCCCCTTCTGGCCCTGTCTGGACTGGGGGGCTTCTCTCGGGTTCTGCTGACCCTCCTCCATGCTCCGTGGCCGCCTGGCCTGCCATTTGCTCCCTCCGTCTGTAAGGCCCCAGCGACTAAGTAGGACAGTCTCTGCTTAGATGACTTGTATTTAAGAATAGTCTTTGGTAATAGATTTTTCCAGAAACTCTGCCTCTCTTCCCTGTGTCTCTAAAGTGCATAGAAGGGATGGTTCCCCCCACTCCCCCCAATGGAGTACTGAGACCTATGCTTGAAGGTGGTGCTGGTCCTTCCACTTGTGTATGGTTATTTAAACTCAGGTCTTTGTCATTTTATCATGTTGAGTTGGGGCTACTCTCGAATGTCCTCTGGAGGCAAGTTCATTTTTTCCAGAATGAGTCCTGTGATTAACGCAGGACCTGCCCAGTCCCATATGTCCTGTTCTTCGGGGTTCGCCGTTCCCCAGGTATCCCTGACTGATGAGCGTGGAGAGGGCTGATGGGTTTGGGCAAGGACTGTCCCCAGACGGGCTACACGATGGCAGTGTGGCTTGGGTGCGGGTGGAAGGTTTGGTTTCCTCCTCTCCTCCCGTCTGGCCTGTTGGCTCCCTGGGTACGGCCACCTCTGCACAGTCCAAAGGCTCCCTGGGCCTCCTCCTCTCCACTGTGGCGGTCACACCACTCTGTCTGTGTTCACTTCTGTCAGTGGCTGGTATTTCTCTGGCTTCTCAACTCCGTTGGACCCTGTTTCACCCTCAGACAGGCGGGGCGTATGCCAGAGGCTGCTTTGTGCTTTGGGAGTGGTGGGGCCTTGGCTGGGGGTCCGCCAGCTGGAGCATCTCCTGTCTATGTCCTTGTATGATTTCAGGTGTTTGCCTGTATATAAAATGTTAGCAACATAATTTATTGTATCGGTAAAATTGCTCCTCCATGGAGCACATTTTTATTAGCTATTGAAAAAAATGTTCCACAAATTCTCTACGTAGTGTAATATTATTTCATTGGAAGTATGTTAATTTTAGGGTAAGAGACTGCAGAAGGATGGCTGGTATTAATTTGTGATTTATCCATCTCTGGGAAAAATGAGGAGAATGGCCTTGTCTTCAGATTCGGCTTCAGATTAGGCTTATTTGATTTAGTCAAAGAACCTCCCTGTATTAGTTTCCTAGGGCTGCCATGACAAGTTACCACAAACTTGGGAGCTTAAAATGAGAGAAGTCTATTCTGTCACGGTTCGAGAGGCTAGAAGGCTGAAATCAGAGTGACGGCAGGGCCACACTGCCTTTGAAGCCTCCAAGGGAGTGGGGCCTTCCCTTTCCTCCTCCAGCTTCTGGGGGCCCCTCCCATTCCTTGGGCTGCTTCCATCTTCTTCTGTCTCTTACAAGTTCATGTACCGTTGGACTTAGAGCCGCCTGGTTATTCCGGGATGATCTGATCTCAGGTCCTTAATAATCTTTGCAAAACCCCTTTTCCCAAGTCAGGTCATGCCCCCAGGTTCCTGGCGGACTTGTCTTTGGGGAGACCACCACTCCACCCACGGCTGCCCTTCTTCCTGTGGAGATTTTTCCCAGGGAGATGCATTTTTGTTTCGTTTTGTTTTGAAATCAGAAAGTAGATCTTTTCAATAATGTATCTTTCAAGACAGTGGTTCTCAAATAGTAGTGCGTGACCGGCGGCATTGGCCTCACCTGGGAACTTGGTACAAGTGCCGTTCCCCAGGCCCCACGCCAAACCTACTGAATCAGAAACTGGCCCGGTGGCCTTGGCTCTGTTTCAACAGGCCAGCCACGGGATCCTGCTGTGTCTGAATTTGGAGACTCTCCGCTGGGAGCCAGGTGCCTTCGGAGGGGACTCCCACTCTTCTCTAGTACTGTGTTCCGGGACCCTGACTTGCAGGGCTGACTTGGAGAACTCAGTTTCCCGGGGCTGGAGGGCTCAGCCCTGCTCTCTCCCTCCCCCCATCTCAGGTGCGGAAGAGCTATGAGCCCAGAGATGTTCCTCACACTGCACCCCCACCCCATCTTTTGGTGAAAGCTCAATTTAGGGCCACTCCTCTGGCCTGAGGAAGAGGCATTGCTACCCTCTTTGCCCTCTGGCAGAAGCAGTGTTCTCAGTAACCCTGCTCAAAGGGCACTTTGGGAATGTTATGGGTTGAACTGTGTCCCCCACCCCAAATTCGCCCCAAATTCATATGTTGAACCATTACCTCAGAATGTGACCTCTTAGGGAGATAAGGTCGTCACAGATGTAATTAGTTGACAGGAGGCTGTGCTGGAGCACGGTGGTCCCCTCATCTAGTTATGACAGCTCTCCCATAACACAGGGGAATTTGGACACATAGACAGATACACACCCAGGGAGAACGCCGTGTAAAGATGAAGGCGGAGAGGGAAGGCCAAAGATTGCCAGCAAAGCCCCAGACGCGAGGAGAGAGGCACAGAGCGGACTTTTCCTCACAGCCCTCAGTGGGAACCCCCTTGGCAACACGTGGAGCTTGGACCTCTGACCTCCAGACCTGGGAGACAATACATTTCTGTGTTGAAGCCCCCCCGGTCTACGGTACCCTGCCCGGTAGCCCGAGGAGCTCAAACAAGAAGCTTGTAGGGTTAATTTTCTTCCGTGAGCTGGCCTGAGTTCTGAACAATTAACTTCAAAAGAACTTTCTGAGCACAACTCATTTGTCAGTTGGAACTGCCTTACAGCAAAGCAGCAGCCCTATGTCATGTTGACAATTATTTGGGACATGCAGTTCTCAGTTCCCAAGAGTGTTCAAGATGATATTTTTAGTGAGTTTTAAGTGATTGGAGTATCTTAAAACAGATTGTCAAAAGAATAATATGTTAGATTTTATAGCACTTTTGACCTTCTTCTTCTTTATCCTTATTTTCCTTTAGAATTACCCTTTATAAATGTTTTTCCCTTAGAATTTTTCATTTTTCAGAATTACAAATCAACACAATTAGATACGAAGGACTCAGCTGAAAATAAAAGCAAATTAATGTGTATGTTGAAGGAACATTTTGTGCGGTTTTTCTCTTCCGATTAGCCCAATTAGTCAGTGACATCTAGGACTGGTCTTCCAGAAAGAATTACAGGCCGCACGTCCAGTTCTCCGCTTTAATGAGTTGCTCCAAGAGAGCCAGTCATCCTGCATAAATGGATAAGTGCGAGATGTTCTGGGTAATAATTCCAAGTGTTTATGCTGCCCTTCCATTGTTCACTAATTTGTGTCAATTAAACTTAAGGCTTTACAAATATGAAAGAAGTAACAATTCACTGGTTATGTGAAACTCCCGAAAAGGTTACAGTTTTGTAATATTGTGCATTTTTTCTTCCCATACCTCTCAATATAGACTGTAATACACACGCATGGGCGCACATACACACACGTATGCACAGGCCGTGTGCCCATGCGCACACGCACAGTTAATTCTTAAGTGGGCAAGAAGCCAACAGAAGAGAAGTAGTCTGTGCAGGTGGCACTTACTTGTTCAGTATAAAGCACGCTGCCTAGATTCTCCTCCTGAGAATAAGAATGTATCTGTTTCACAACCAGGAGAACTTGGAACTAAGAAATGAGGATTATACTCTCTACAACCTGCTAGCTGGAGCTCGCCTAAATGAGTGGAAAAGTACAAGGACACATCTTCACAAAGAAGACCTACTTTGAAATGGTAACCGGGTGTCCAGGCCTCATCAGCTCCCAGGTTCAAATTGAAGTCACGTTTTCTTTTAGAGTAACACAACTTCAGACGTCCCCCCGCAGGTGCCTTTCCCCCTTAAATAATCTCCTGGGTATTTGGGGGACGTCTGTGGATTTGGGATCCGCTCTCTTGTGACCTTCATCTCCAGTGTCATCTTCTTGGACGACCCCACAGTCCCTGCTGCCCATGGCCGTCATGCAGAGTGCCCTCTGGTGGACACAGCCCCCCATCTTTTGGTGAAGGCTAAAGGGCCATTACTCAGGCCTGAGAAAGGGGTGTTACTGACCCCCTTTGCCTCTCTATCTCCAACATAAATCAAGCCCTTCCACGTAGAGCCGACAGCACAGTTGACATCAGGCTGCATTGGTAAAGTTCTACTGAATGTCTATCAGTGAAAGAAGACAAATACAACACCAAGAACAGTTTACGATGGTTATGACATGTGGTTTTCAGAGGGAGTCACCCCCCTGTCATTATATCCACACATTCAAAGTTCATCCACTATGAGGTCAAAGAGAAAATGGTGTACCCCTTCACCCCATTCTAAACGTCATCTCTGAAATCTTCATTCTTTGTTCCCATACCAACCTCTTCCCAGGGAAATGGATGCTGGGGATATACATTCTTTCTAACAGAAACTGCTCACGGCTCACTGTGGGGGCTCCAAAGATAATCATTCCAGAAGAGGACAGTTCAACACCAGGATGTTCTCCAAGGTTCAGGATAGTTCATGCAAGTAATACCAGGGTATGTGTTAATAGTCTTACGCAGCTTTCATCTTGCCAAGCCAAATTTATTTCCTTTTTAGCCCAGACTCCAGCATTAGGGGAAGATCCATGTCTTCACTTTTTTCCTGAAGTTCCAGGTCTCAAGTTAGAGGATCCAGTGTTTTATTAGGAAAGATCGACATATGCTCTCAATAAGCAATAGCTCTTTCTAAAATTCACACCAAATCAAGAATAATTTCTTTCCTGTCTTCCTTCTCCTCGCCCTCCAGTGAGAAGTCAACAAAGACACAATTCGAACTCAATCATTTGTAATCTGGTTTTGCATCAGGTCAGCTCATAGTTTTCTCTTGGACCAATGAGCAGGCACTCACTCTGCATCTGAGGAACCGGAAGGACGTGTTCAAGACTTTCCCTCAAACAAATGAGCCATCCCCTGGCTTCCAACTCTTGAGAAAGTTCTGCAGTTTCAGAAATCCAGAAATCTTAGAGACCAGTTTCTTTCTTTCTTTTTTTAAATTAAATTCAATTAGCCAACTGATAGTACGTCATTAGTTTCAGGTGTATTGTTCCATAAATTATCAGTTGCATGTAACACCCAGTGCTCATCACATCACATGCCCTCCTTAATGCCATCACCTAGTTACCCCATCCCATCACCCACCTCCTCTCCAGCAACCCTCAGTTTGTTTCCTAGAGTTAAGAGTCTCTCATGGTTTGTCTCCCTCTCTGATGACATCAGAGACTAGTTTCAAATAGGGCACCTTCCGACACAGATATCAAGAGCTGGATTTTATAGACCATGTTGGTCGGTTTTTAATTTCCTGAAGCGAAACTGAAGAAGAGCATTTAAAATTTTAGTTGGCCAGGCTATCTGTCAGGAATTTCAGGGTTTGGTTTCCAGCCTTGGTTGGTGCTATTCTCTATGACACCTCCTGGGCATTTTAATGCTCAGAAGTCCTAAATCCTGAAGAGGAGGGATACTGTGCTAATTCTGTGTGTGGCTGCTGTTTTGTGTTTCGTAGCAAAGCCATGTCCTTCTCCCAATTTTATGTGGATCGTACATGCTTCCTCCCCGGAAGAGTTGAGTTCCCTTCAGGAATACTCACGAGTCACCACGTTAATGATGGTGGCAGGCTCAAGAGGCTTCAGAGATGAGAGCCATGGTCCTGCGATGACTCATGGAATGATGGGGAAGGCAGATTTACAAACAAATGAGCATGACACAGAATAAACACTGTGGCAGTGGGATTTATGCAGCACAACGGGAACATTGCGTATGGTGGCATTCTGCCTGGCTAAGGCTCGGTGAAAGCTAAAGGGAAGAATTTTTTTCTTTTCTTTTCTTTTTTTTTAAATTAGGAAGATGACTAGAAAGTAGATTAGCAGGGAAAACTTTTCTAAACATGGAGAATATGAACAAAGGCCTGGAAATAACTGAGAAGGAACAGAATGTCTGCCCTGACTAGACTGGAAAGTAGGGAGAATGGAGGGGAGGCTGGAAAGAAAAGTGAGGGCCATTTTCGGAGGGTCTTGACTGCCACGTTCAGAAGGGTTTGCCTTATTCTACAGGTGATGCAAATTCTCGGGCGCTTATGAAGGACCAACAGGATATGTGCTTCCTCTTCCAGGATGTAGCTGAGAAGGGGCTGCAAAGGGCCACACACACGGTTCTCTCTAGTGGAGTGGAAGTAAACTTGGGTTTCCTCAGCAGAAAGCTGGACGTGTGGTACTAGGCTGAAGGCAGTGGGGAGAAGCCAGTTCTTGTGTAGGTCTGCGTCAGCAGTGTAAAAGCGATACATAAATTCATGTGCTGTTAGAAGCAGGTGGGCATAAATTCAAGGAGTGGTAATATTTGTGAGGCACCGAGAGGAAAACTATCATGGCAGAGCCCAGGAGGGGGTAGTCAGACATGGAAGAGGTCAGCTAATTGTGTAAGTGGGAGACGGTGGAGGGTTTCAACAGAGAGGAAGGAATCAAATGAAAAGAGGTCCAGAAAAACAGTAGAAAACCATCCACTGGGTTTGGCAATTAAAGAACTAGAGGAAGCTTCTTCAGAGGTGGAATGATTTTGGGGGAGGGGCAATTGCAGGAGTTGAGAACAAAAGGGCAGGGGAATGTTGAGGCTCCAATTGGAGACAATTGTTTCATGAATATTTAATAGTGTGAATGAATATGTACTCAGGACTTACGTCTATACTCATCAATTACTCTGAGCTAATTATGTGATCTGGGCAACACAAAGATTCCTGCTCTGCCTCTTAAAGTGACTTCCCTCCTTTAGTCTCTGGCAATAGGCATATCTCTGCTCATTAGCTGGGATGTAGTCATTTTTTAGTGTTTGGAATGTCAGGAGTATGTAGGGGAAGAAAAGCCCCTCTGAAGATTGTGAAAAACCCTATTTCAGAGAGTGAAAAATCTACATGTAACTCTGAGGTACCCCACCTATTAGTTTGCCGGGGCCGCCATAACAAACTACCCAAAGCTCATGGTTTAAGCAATAGAGATTAAATTTCTCCCAGTTCCAGAGGCCAGAATTCTGAAATCGAGGTGTCCTCAAGGTTGGTTCTTTCTAAGGAATGCAGGAATATGTTGTAGGCTCTCTCCTTCCTTGTAGATGGCCGTCTTCTCCCTGTGTCTTTGCGTGGTCTCCCTCTATTTGTGTATCTGTATCCAAATTTTTGCTTTTATTTATTTTTTTAAGATTTTATTTATTTATTTGAGAAAGAGAGTATGGGAGTGGGGAGCAGCAGAGGGAGAATCAGACTCCCTGCTGAGCAAGGAGCCCGATGTGGGGTTCGATCCCAGGACCCCTGGGATCATGACCTAGCCAAAGACAGATGCTTAACTGACCGTTCCATCCAGGTGCCCCCAAATTTCTGCTTTTAAATGAGGACACCAGTCACATAGAATTAGAATCTCATTTGAAATAATCTCATTTTAACTTAGTTACTCTTTAAAGACACCATCTCCAAATACAGTTCCACTCTGAGGTGCTAGGGGTTAGGACTTTGTCATATGAAGTTGGGGGGCCATAATTCAGGCCATGGCACCTATTCTATTCAATAATCTGTAATGAGTGTTTGGAGGGTTTCAGAAGCAGTTAGATCCAGGGGCAAATTTCAACATGGGCCAAGAGAACGAGAGTGGGAGAAGAGGACATTTATGGCATGGGGACTTTACCGTTTGTAGGACAGGATGTCCTGAGCAGCAGACATGCTTTCATCTCTTTGAAAGGTTTGTCTGTATCCCAAGACTTGATGTCACTCTCCGTAAAATCATTCCACCGTCTTTTCTTGGTCCTCACTGCATGCTCATTGGTCTCTTGTTTATAATTTGACTTTCCGTGTTAGGATTTTCCAAGAGGGAAGAATGTGCTGACCAGAGGAGGTAAATCTTATGGTGGATAAAGAGTTCTTTTTTTTAAGATTTTATTTTTAAGTATTGGCTGCACCCAATGTGGGGCTTGAACCCATGACCCTAAGATCGAGTTGCACACTCTACAGACTGAACCAGCCAGGTGCCCCAGTAAAGAGTTCTTTTGATGTGAATTAAGAAATTCTCATTCTCATTTATGGATCAGCCTCTCGAGGACAGCAGGAGCTAGTGCCTGGGAGACCTCTGGTGCCTGGCAGAGCTGGGGTTCCAGAATCTTTCCTAGTGTTCTTCTCCCAGGAGACGGGGCACTACTTGGTCTTCTCAGGCAGCTTCTGTGGCTCTCTTCACTGCAAACGCAACACCTGTCAATCCTTTTCGTAAAGGATCTTGCAGAAGACTTTGAACCATTTGCTAAAATTAAATTTTTGGATTACCGTTGGCTTTCTCTTACCCACATTCTGACTGTTTCCTATCCCCACAAGTAATTGAGATGCGAAGGTAACTTGGCACTATTACATAGCGTTATGTATCATCGTGATTTCCGTGGTCTTATGTGGTTTTGTTACTTTACGGTGGCATCTCATCAGACCAAGACCTCTTCCAAGAAATCACTTGTTACTAAAAAAAAATCATTGTTATAGCCCCAGCGTGTGTGTGTAGAGGAGCTGTTGCTGGAAACATCTGCATCCAGCATGGCCTATCTTACCCTCCCCCAGAAGTGTTGAGCGTGGGCTTCTCCCGCCCTGAGCAAGTGCAGTTTCTCTCACTCTCACTCATGCTTCCCTTTCGCATTTGCCTTAAGGGGCTCTTGTGCCCTGAATGTAATTTTTTTGTTCAATAAGCCTGAGTCATAAATCCACTAGGAGTTATTAATGTTCTTGTGACTTCTGCACCAGACAGTGGCTGTATCCTTGACCTATGATTCAGTAGCTATCTTCTGAAGAGTGGAAAACTGGAATTGCAGAGGTGAAATATTTATATACTTTCCTTCACCCAAGATCTCAAGGACGGATAAGAAGGTGAATACAACCTGAAAAAAAAGTCTAAAGAACAATGCATGTGAGCTACGTAAAGAGAATAAAGAAGCTAATAGGATGTTATTCATGATTCATTTGAAGAACTGTAGGTATAAGATTGTTTCTGTGCAATATGTTAGTAAATTTTTGTGATTTTCATATTAAAATACTTTTTTAATTGTATCAATCAGGGTTCTCTAGGATATGTGTGTGTGCGTGTGTGTGTGTGTGCATGTGTGTGCGTGTGTGTGTGTGTGTGTTGGCAATTTCAAAATCTGTAGTTCAAGTCTGAAGGCCATCAGGCTGGAGACCAAGGAAAGAGCTGAGTCAGGTCATGAGTCTAAAGATTGTCATACTGCTAGGGAAGAGTGGATGTCACAATTCAATTCTGAAGGTTATCTGCTGGAAGAATCCTTTCTTGTTCCAGGGAGGTCAGTCTTTTGCTCTGTTAAGGCCTTCAACTGGTTGGATAAGGCCCCCCTACATTATGGAGGGCAATCTGCTTTATTTGAAGCCTACCAGTTTAAATGTAAATGTCATCAAAAAGCCAGAAACTCCACAGAAACCTCTAGAATAATATTTGATCACATATCTGGGCACCATGTTCCAGCCAAGTTGACAAATAAAATTAACCATCACAGGAATATTCTCCAAAAGTATAAATGCATTTTGACTGCAATTGTATGGATAGTACCTTTTTAAGTTTTGAGAGGATGGTTGACTTCTCATGTATAAACAGCAAAGAAGAGGCAGTCACAGCAGCCCATGGTCAGGTGGAGTGAAATCAGGGGGAAGGGCTCCCTGCTGGTTAGTCAGCAAAGTTTGAATCTTAGAACGCCTCTGAGTACATCCAGTGTTAGTCCATGAAGCTTACACTGGGATGTTTGTTGTTCAGCTTTAGCTAAGCCTTTAGAAAACTTTGGGTTGGATGCAAGGACACTTTTTGGGAAGAATAACCAGTTGGGCAATGATGCCATCTTATATCAATTTGAACTTGAAAAAATGACATTGTTCTTGAATCTGTAAGCTTCAGCATTTTTATCAGTAATTTGAATGAAGACAGGCAGGGTGATTATTATAATTTTTTGATATGATGAATCTGGACTGGGCAGTAGATAAGATCACAATGAAGGATCCAGGATAATGTCGAGAGATTCAAACGTAGAACTGAATCTAAGGGGAAATTTATAGGCACACATTTGTGATCTTCTTCTTGGCTTCTCGAACACTTTGGCAAACTGCAGGAAGGTGGGGTTGTGGCTTGGTCATGTGGGATGTGTGAAAAACACTTAGGAGACTGGAGGTAAGAGTGGGTTTGATGAATTTGCCAGAGCAAACTGGATGCATTGTAGGCTTGCGCTGAGTTTGCCTGTCAAGTCAGCATTGCCTGCTGGGACAGGCCACTGCGCTCACCAGAAAGTCACAAAACAATTGGCCCGTTCGTTTAGTCATTAAATACTTAAATGGCTTTGCTAAAAGGGGTTTCCATTTAAAAATTGTTAGAAAGTAGAGTGCTTGGTGAGATATTTCCCTATGCCCTTTCTCGTTACTGTCACATTATTAAGAAAACCAGCACTCAGAATTCGCTTCCACAGTGGAAGTCTTTATAGTATAAATCCATTTGTTATGGCAAATGGATCTCTATTAGTATATTTTAGTTTAAATCAATTATATAAGTGCTTTGTAAGAACATTTATTTTGCCCAATGTTTCACCAGCGTCAAAGATTTTAGAAAGTGTTTGATCTTTCCTTTACTGAAACTCTTTTATAAGAGTGATGGGTTTACTAAAATTTGCAGTGAAGCTAACCTGATTACTCTGAGCTATTTTTAAGAGGATTAGAGGGCGGATGGATTCTAATCCCATGACTAATGTTTTGGCCAATATAGTACAATGCTTTTTGATTATGAAAATTGGTTCATAACCATGTCAGTGTGCTCTGTCATTCGCTGCTTATGATGAACAGTACTGAAATGTTTCTGTTGGAACTTGGTTATAGATCAGCTCCATAGTCCTGAATTAATCACTGTGTAGTAGGGCAACCTGCCATGTTATGGAAGGGACTTAGGGGTAAAGTTCCTTGGCTGTTGACAATTGTGGGTGACTCATTATATCCAAGTGTTTCCCATTATTTAATCAAGGTCAAATACAGAAAGTGGAGTGGGGTGGTGGTGGTAATAATCATCTCAGAGGGATCTGGTCTTTGCCAGGATAGAATTAAGTGTCCAGGTTGAAGTTTCCAAATTTTTTTTTTTTTTTTTGCCTAAAAGAAAACAGCTTACTTGAGTTTATTATCATCATTGTGCTAAAATTTACAATGGTTACAAGCTTTAGGAAAGAGGTTAATTAACATCACTTCTCAAGCACAAGGGAAATCTCATGGATTTGGTAACTGTATCTGTGGACCCAAAGGCTTTTAGTTTGATAGAAGAAAATTTGGGGATACATTTGTACCAAAGGAGATCTGAAAATGTGGTTTCGTTAGCAAAAGAGATTTTTCTGAGAGATGTTGAGGGATCATGAAGACAAGAGAATCAAATATTTGAAATTGGGACTATATTGGTGAAAATAAACTTACGCTCTATCCTGATCCTTCTCTTCCCTTCTTGCCTGATCCTATGGTTCCTTCACCATTATTTACTAGTTCCGAGCACCACCAGGTAGCTCAAGCAGAACCTCGGGCATCATCCTTTCCACCTTCTTGCAGAATTTCTCTATCCAATCAACCGTGAGTCCTACTGATTATATTCCTTAATAGCCATTGTAGGGGTTCAGAATGAATTGCCCCAATATGTGCTACTTTAGTACACAAATTATTTTGAGCTACAACAATCAAGGCCCAAAAGACTCAGGAAAAAGCTTTGACCTTGACTTTCCCCCTGACTGCCTAAAAGGATTTAAATAGAGGACCTGCTCCGGGAAGAAGTTGTCACCAAAGATAACTATGTTATATATGTTATATAACTATGTTATAATATGAACGAGGGGTGGTAGACGAGGAAGAACTTAGCGAGACCTATTTGATCAAAGCCCTCTCCAAGTCCCATGGCTCTGTGTGGCCTGGCAAAGGTTTGCTTGCCAAACATTTATTCTTTTTCATCGTCCTGTGAATTGTCTTCCTTCCCTTTAAAGTTCCAGACCCCTGCCCCCTTCTCCTTGGTTCAGGATGACACATATACCTCATTTTGCCTGACTGTCTTTGGAATCTCTCATGTTTCTGTGGATTGCATAATTAAATTTGATTTTTTCCCTGTGAATCTGTCTCATGTCAGTTTAACTCATAGACCAGTCAGAAGAAAAATTGTCCCTCCCCAGCACCATCCGCTTCTCTCCACCTCCACACCACCATTTTGGGTGAAGCCACCATCATGTCTTATGTAGGGTATAGGAAGAGCAATCAAATTTGCCTCTCCAAGTTCCCCTTAGTTCCCTTCAGTCCATTCTTTTTTTTTTTTTAATTTTTTTTTTTTTACATATTCGACAAAGAGAGAGAGGGGGGAGAGCACAAGCAGGGGAGTGGCAGGCAGAGAGAGAAGCAGGCTCCCTGCTGAGCAGGGAACCTGATGTGGGGCTCGATCCCAGAACCCTGGGATCATGACCTGAGCCGGAGACAGACACCCAACCGACGGAGCCACCCAGGCGTCCCACCTTCAGTCCATTCTTGACACTGCAGCAGAGTTATGTTTTTAAGACCCAAAGTTGATCATGTTGTCCCCCTGTTTAACCCAATTGATGGCTCCCCATTCCTGTTAAGATGAAAGCCCAGATCCTCACTGTGACCCTTGGGTCCTCCATTACCTGTGCCAGTTTACCCCTGTAGCTTCCTCCTCCTTTGCTGTCCTTGTCTGTGCTCCATGTTACACTTCCTTCGGTTCCTTGAACTGGGGTCTTCCCACTCCAAGCTTGCACGCATATTCCCTCTGCTTGGATCCTTCTCCCGCTTCCACCTCCCAGACTTTTACTGGGCTGACACGGCCTCATGTTCCAGCTCTCCCGGTGACTGGAGCTGCCCAGACTAGCCTTTCCCGACACTGCGTTCTGGGTTGGCTCTCCTGGCCATCTGCCCACAGAGCACCCGGTACTTCGCCTTTGCTCATCGTTGTGATGACATCATCATTTAACTCCCTGTTTGGTGTCTCCCTCGCTAGCTAAACTATCAGCTCCCCAGGGGCAGGGACTGTGTCTGCTGTCTTCTCTATACCAGAGCTTCACTTGGTGCCAACCACACGGCAGGGGTTCACTACCTATTTGCTGAATAGAGACATAAGTGAAAACCTGGGATGTGTGGTTCCTAGCCCCCGGGGGGGGGGGGCTGTCATAGGAGCTAGAAGGTCGGGAACCCAGAATCTGTATGTACAGTAGTTGATGCTTGCGTGGCAGCATAATGTGAGCGAATGTCAGCCCAGTGCACTTCTTCTCTTGGGTTGTGCTTTATCCTTTTGGTACATCTCTGCCACTCTGCAGTCACTCCCTAGGGAAAGAGGTGTTAAGAGCAGAGAGTAGACAAAAGCAGTCAGGGTCCCTTTCTGGCTTGTGAGTTGTGAGACTGAGTGTGGCCCGAGAAAGAAGATATCTGGTCTTTATCCCTAGTTCTGAGCATAGGACTTCAAAACCTTTGGAATTTCCTGCCTGATGAGAATGTCTTTTGTTATTCTTAGTGAGCCCTTTTCAACCACACTTGAATTTATGCTTAAGAGTGACTCAAGGCAGGTCCTCAGATATAAGATTGGGGCTGGCCAGGCCCGAAGATCAGGGGTCTGGGAAAGGAGAGGGGCTGGAGATCTCTCTGCCACATGGCCAATGATGGACTAAGACCTCGGTAAAATTCTGGACACCCAAAGCAGGAGGAGTTTCCTGTTTGGTGAATGCATTGATATGCTGTGGGAGTGACGTGCCCTGACTCCACAGGGAGAGGGCAAGGGAGCTCTGAGTCTGGGACCCTCCTAGATTTTGCCCCATGCATCCCTCACATCTGGGTGTTTCCAAGTTTTATCCTTTAATAAAACTTAAATAATAAGTGCAGTGCTCTCTGTGAGTTCCTTGACTTGTTTTTTTTAACAAGTTATTGAACCTGAGGGGGTCATGGTATCCTCCAAATTTATAGCCTATTAGTGTAGGCAGCCCCCGAAACTTGCAACTGCCATCTGAAGTGGGGGTGGTCTGGTGCAGGTGTTGGCCCTTAACTCGTGGGGTCTGCCCCAAATCTTGGGAGTCAGTGTTGACTGAATGTCAGTTAGAATTGAACACAGTGGCAAGAGATCCAGTTGGTGTCAGAGAATTGGTGTCAGGACAATAGGAGAGAAGGTTTAGGGCAACAATCCCAGCAGAGTTCCCTTCCTTTAGGGCCAATACAACTGTCCTTTGGGAAGCAGTGGGACACAGATGTTGGTGGCCCTCTGAAAAGGGAGATCCATGCCCTGCCTTCCTAAGGCAGACACCGTCAGACTCAGAACCCTCAGGTGGTTTCGTAGGACATGAGAGCAGAGCAGCCCTGTGCCTCCAGATAGCAAGATCCCAGAGAGGAGCTGCCTGTCCCATGAAACCCTGATGAAATTTCTCAGGTTTTACTGTAGGCAGAGGCAGCCGCCTGACCCCGGGGCTATTGGGAGGGCACAGAAGTAGCAGGAAAGAGCCAATGAGCACACGAGGCAGAAAGTCAGATCAGAAGGGGCTTTGGGGAATTGGGAGGTGTGGGTGGGCTGTAGGGAATGCACATTTTAACAACCAAGCGGTGTGTTCACGTGTTTGCATGTGCACGTGTGAATATATGTCTACCCTCCATCTCCTATCACTCTTGTTAAAGTCTCTCAGTGCCTAACATTTAGATAATTTGTGTCAAAAACCAGAGAAATGGAATCACATTTACCTATGTATGTTACTACTTTGCAGTATGATCTTTTATGGAAGGCAGAGTTAGGGTCCCCCTAAAACGTCCGCATCCGAGTCCTTGGAATTGGTGAGTACGTTACCCTAGACAACCAAAGGAACTTTGCAGATGTGATTTTAGTTAAGGATTTTGAGATGGGAGATTTTCCTGGATTATCTGGGTGGGTCCAGTGTAATCACACGGGTTCTCATAAGAGGGAGGCAGGAAGGTCAGAGTCAGAGATGTGACAACAGCAGAGGTCAAAGTCAGAGAGAGATTTGAAGATGCTGCATGCCTGGCTTTGAAGATGGAGGGAGGGCCAGTGAGCCGAGGAATACAGGTGCGTCCAGAAGTTGATGAAGGCAAAAAAAAAAAAAAAAAAAAAATCTCCTCTAGAGCCTCCAGAAAGAACACAGCTGTGGGACATCTTGGCCTCAGCCCAGGGAGACCCACTGTAACTTCTGACCTTCAGAACTGCGAGATCATACATCTATCTTGGTTGGTTTAAACCGCTAAGATCTCAGTCATTTGTTACAGCAGGAACAGGACACTCAAACAATCTGCTTAAATACGTAACATTTCCCATGTCCCTGGATGTGTTCCTTTAGCCTCATTTTTTAATGACTCCCATGGTTTTGCATTATAAAGCTCTATCATAATTTATTGACTGATCTCCTATGGCTGGACATTTAGGTTGCTTTCAGTTTTATTTTCTTTTTGCTAGATAGAGTAAACACCACTGCAATTCATATCCTTGACATATGTCCTTTTGCACTTTTCTGATATTTCCTTAGGATCGATCTCTAGAAGTGCAGTTCTAGGAAGTGCACATTTTAAAGGTTTGTGACACACATCTGACATTTGATTTTGGGGTGTGGAGACTTTCCATGTCCATTTGTTGGTGATCGGGTCCTTCTCTTTCATTTATGAAAGTAGGTCTGCTGAAAGGGAACACCCCTTTATGTTTGGACCAATCCTTTCTTTTTCCTTCTGTTCTCCATGTGCAAAGAGGAGAAAAGGAAGGTGCTAATATAGTGCCAGAGGGGTCTGATTTACCGACAGCTGGTGGGGAGGGTCTGTCTGGGAGTACCTCGTAGGCAGTGGAAGCCAACAGCTTGCAAGAGTGAACCCATGAGTCACCCACACTTAAACATACCAACAGATTCTCTACAATGTTTGATTCTGTGTGGACATGAATTTGACCACTGGTGACTGTTGTATGTTCTGGGACACTGTGCGATCTTCCATGCGTACACGGTGATGCCCACTGAATACTGAGTTGAGAGAGGTCTGCTGTGAATTCCCAAGAGCATCTGTTATGCATGTTAACCACATCTCTAGACTTTATTATTTGAAAATAAAGACACCATTAGAGTTAATCAGGGACAACGGATTAAAATGACAAGGGTATTGCATTGGGAAAAGTGGTAATCAATCCAGAATTTAAATAGTTGGGGGTTTTAATTTGGAACTAAATGCAACTGAGACACCCTTCTTTGCTTCTAAAATACTAAGGCTAACTCAGCAGTGACCAGAATGCAAAGTAAAAGAGGGCAAGATAAGGAAGAGGGGAGAGAGAAACTCCAGAGGGTGGGAGAATGTATGAAGATGGTAATTTGCCCTATCTTAAATATGCTACTATGAGTTACAGTTGCCCAGCTGACAGGTCCCCGCCTGTTATGCCCTGTTATGTATGGCCCTGTCATGCATATTACCCTGGTGCTGTGGACAAGCTCTTCTACTCTATTTATTATTAATTGCCTACGTATAATAGTGTTAGCTGCTGTGCATGTTTAAGGAAATAGCCACAGATAAACCCTCAAGGGACTGTTGACCACATACCAAAGAAAATCTCTATTTATAACAAGCCAAACATCTGGAAAGAAGTCAAAATAAATCTAGAGATTTGTCTTCATGTTGAGAAATATAAAGCTACTTTGAAATATCCAAATTTTGAATTTTTCAATTTTCTTCTGCCTATATTGGTTATGTGCCCCCAATATAGGAACCATCCTTTTTCTTATGTCTCCTCCTTAGACAAAGCAGGCCTGGAGGAAGGGAGTTATAATGCCCGTGCCTGCTGGAACCCCTGTGTTAGGGCTGCTGTAGAACTACCACGGACTTTGTAGCTGAAAACAACATCAATGTATTTTTTCACAGTTCTAGAGGCCAGAAGTTCAAAGTCAAGGTATCAGTAGGGTCATGCTCTCTGATGGCTTTAGGGAAGGATCCTTCCTCGCCTCTTCCAGGTTTTGGTGGCTCCAGAAGTTTCTTGGCTTGTGGCCATGTTCCTCCAGTTTTCTGCCTCTGTCTTCACATGGCCTCTTCCTCCTCTCCTGGTTTTCTCTTCTGTCTTCCTTTAGGGACACTGTTGTTGAATGAAGAGCCCATCTGGGTAATCCAGGATGATCTCCTCTCTGGATCCTTAACTTAATTGCACCTGCAAAGATACCTTTTCTTTTCTTTTCTTTTCTTTTCTTTTCTGTTCTGTTCTGTTCTGTTCTTTTCTGTTCTTTTCTGTTCTTTCTTTTCTTTTCTTTTTTAAAGATTTTATTTTATATGCCAGAGAGAGAGAGAGAGAGAGAGAGAGAGAGAGTGAACACAAGCAGAGGGAGCGTTAGGCAGAGGGAGAAACAGGCTCCCTGCAGGCAGCCTGATGTGGGGCTCCATCCCAGGACCCTGGGATCATGACCTGAGCCGAAGGCAGACACTTAACCCACTGAGCCACCCAGGCGTCCCAAAGATCCCTTTTCCAAATGAGGTCACATCACAGGTAATGAGGATTAGAGTGTGGACATACCTTTTTGGGGGCCATCATTCAACCCATTGTACTCTCCTGATGTGGATAGAGTCAATAGTGGCTGCTTGGTTGACTTGCCCGGGGGACTGAATCCATAAGTGGACAATGGCCAGACCATATATATAAAAATAGAACTCGGACCCACAACCTATAGCCACCTGCCCAGGAAACCAACCCATTATCTCCATAACCAGCCCAGGAAGCCAGGCTGCTGTAAGTCAGACTTGTGGGAAGTCAGACCGCTATCTCGAGGAGTCAGCCAGGAAGCTAAGCAGCAATCCTATAATAGTCAGCCCCAAATGGCCAGGAGTTGATTAATATCCGACAGCTTCCCTAATTTTTGTTCTCACTCTGGCTTAGGACTAGCCAGAGAAGCCACACGTGTACCTTTGGCCAGTCACACAGGATGCCCGCTTCTACCTGGCCTACCTCCAGCTCCCCACGTGCCAACTGCCCCAATCAGGGCACACCGAAGCCTCCCCTGGTCCCACCAGGAAGCTTTCCTGCTCTGCCTGCCTTCGGGTCTCTGCCAGGACGCGAGTGTTGGTGGCCAACTCCCTTGCTTTAGCGAGTTCAAGATAAATAGCCTATGCTTTTGTCATTTGCTCGGTTTTCATCTATTTTCACCTGCTCATGCTGTTCTTCTGACTGTATCAGGCAAACGTTCTCCGCTGGGGGGGGAGGTCTGTCTTTAATACCCCCTTCCGCACCTCAGGGTCTGTCTGCTGCCGAGAAAGAGCCATGGCATGTTGGTAGACGAAGGTGGTGGCGGACGGCAGGACGGGGAGGCATAATGAGCAAAGGGCTAAGTGGCAGCAGGGCCACCAGGGAGTGGAAACAATAGGAGCTGGGACAAGATGCCAGGATGCGCCACAGAAACCATTCAAAACCCCACTGGAAAGCTGCACTTACTAAGAGCTGCTTCTGTACGCAACCCCAGCATTTTGTAAGCTGTGTTACTTTTCAGATCCCTTTCTCTCTCTCTCTGGCCTTTCCTTAGTTGACCAATGGTGTTGCACTTGGGATAGCCCATCATTTAGTTTCTCCTGCCCTGTAATTATGGCAAACGGACAGGAAGGCACGCAGGAGGGAGACAGATTTTTCAGGCGCACCTGACTGTGTGATGTGGGGTATTACAGAAGAATGGAAGGAGAGCCTGAGGGCTAACCTGTAACGGGGCGAGTCAGGGGTACGGAGACGAGAAAACGTGCAGCAGTGTGAGAAGGTGTGCGGGGCCGCGTGGTTTCATATACGTAGCGCGGGGCGGCGGGTCAGGTGGTGGGGTGGCGTGAAACAAGGGCTCGATTTGTAGGACGCTTGTAGTTCCCTTCGCTCCGTAATTCACGTTCCAGTACTAGCCTGACGTTCGCCCCATGAGACAATAATTCTAGGCGTCTGTTTCTTTTCACGTGAAAGGTCCCAGTTTTCAGGAGAAACATCTGGGGGTTGGTGGGACCACTGGCTCTAACATGCGTGAGGACAGATGGGGGCAGTGGTTTTGGAGCTCAGTACCCCCGCCCCCCAGCCTTAGTTAGGAAGGTTTTCCTGAGAGTCTGGGGCAGCCAGAGGGGACCCGCCAGGTGCTGAGACCCGTTCCTCAGGCCAACCCACACGACACCCACCACATTGATCAGTTTTCCATGTGGGGCTTCTACCTGCATTTCACTTTAAGAAATACTCTTTTAGCTAAACATTTTGAAAACGTTGCAGCTGAGGATTGTGGGGGAAGTGAGCCATCCAGCCAGTGGCTGGAGCTTCCCTCTTGCCCACAGCAATCTCACCTCACCCTCTTCTCCACCCCTGGCTAAGTGTCAGGAGATAGGTGACGACGGTACCACGCTCTCACCGGTTCAAATGTGTCTGGAGTCCTCATCTCTCAGGCTGTGCTCAAACCACGGGCTGGTAATGGTGTGAAAATTAGCACACACTTTATTGAAAGCTTTGTAGCATCCCTGGAGAGAAGGCATAATGAATCCTGATCCCACAGATGAAAAGCTGGAGACTCAAACTATTTAAAGGGCGCCCTGCACGACACTGGATGGGTCCTTAGGAAGGTCAGGTTGGAACTGCAGCCTGTGACACCCAAGCCCAAGGTCACCGGACTCCCATGATGCCTTTGTGTGCAACTGCCTTTGGAATGTCTGTCGCTGTCCCCGATTGAAGAGATAGTAGCCACAAAGTGCTGATTCTTGTCACCAACAGAACTGACACTCGACTTCTTTATAATGAGGATAGGATCGCAGCACTGGAATTCCTGCCCCAGAGAATCAAAAGGAAGACAGGGCCTGCACTCCGTGCTCGGTCCCCTCTGCTGATGCAGACCCTGAAGGCACAGGTGCTGACCGTGCAGCGTGAATGACCGGGCCATGAGCCCTGGGCAGCCCTACAGTGCTGTGACAGGCAAGAGCCTGTGGAAAGTCCAGCCAGTGTCCCATGGGGGCAGGGGCATGGAGAGGTGGGGCCTCCCTCCAGCTTTAAGTCAGCTGTGTTTTTCCGCGTTGGCTGCTGTTGCAAATGACCACAAGCGTAGTGGTTTAAAACAGCACGTATGTATCCGTTAGAGTTCCAAGGACTACAGAAATCTGAACCGCGTCTCACCGGGCAAAAATCAAGGTGTTGACAGGGTCCGGTTCCTCCTGGAGACTCCAGGGGAGAATGTGTTCCTTGGATCCTCCGGCTTCTAAGACTATTCATTCCTTGTCTGCCACCAATCTGTTGGCGTGCCTGGGCCCACCTGGAGAACCCAGGGTCATCTCTCCATCTCAGGATCCGCCATCACATCTGCAGTGTTCTTTTGACCTATGTGGTAACATATTCACATGGGCCGGGGACTGGTGTGTGGACCTCTGGGGGGGCCACTCTTCAGCTGCCGCACCAGGCAGTTCTCAGACTTGGGGGGGGGGCGTGGTTCGGAAAGGATCCAGCTTTGAGACTGGACCAAGGCCTCTGATGATGCAACAGTATTTTTCAAAGTGTCTTTCTTCTGGAAACCTCCCATTCTTTGGAACTAGAGCATGGAGAAGAAGAGGGTGCAGAATCGCCCTGGGCTGGCGATATCCTTGAGAATCAGCTCTTGGACTGGAAAGTGCCAGAGCGACCTAGAGATGCTAGGTGCTTTCCGCCATGTGTCCTGCCCCCTGGAGACAACGTGAAGGAGGGTGAAGACCTGGCTTGTCCCTGACCCTCTACACTTGCAGGCAGGTCCCTGGGCATTGGTTTTCTTGGCTATGACAGGAATGTAATTCAAAATGCCAACACACGCAAAAGCCTTATTTTAACAATTTTACTTTACTTCAGTTGTTCACTTTTTTAGAAAGTGTATCTATTATTTCTTTCTAACAATAATCACAATACATGTCAAGGGCAGAATGTTTGAATAATTCAGAAATCCATAAATAAATCAGAATCCTGCTGCCCGGTTATCTACACTCCAAAGGCAGTGCCTCCTTATTTTCTAGGCAAATACACACATGCACATACATGCGCAACTGGGACCAGCTGTTCAAGAAGCATATAAGATATTTTAATGAATGAATGAATTAATTAAATTTAAAGATTTTATTTATTTATTTGAGAGAGAGAATGAGCGAGGGAGACAGTACACAGCAGGGGGAGGGGCAGAAGGAGAGGAAGAAGCAGGTCCCTGCTGAGCAGGGAGCCCAACACGGGGCTCAGTCCCAAGACCCTGGGATCATGACCTGAGCCGAAGGCAGATGCTTACTGACAGAGCCACTCAGGCGCCCCCATGTAAGATATTTTTGCAGTAGTTACTCAACTACTGTATGGGAAAGCATTTTGATTTATTAACCAGTGGAGTATATGTCCAGGTGCACACATTTTGGTGCTTTCCACACCTACTTTTCCTTACTCTCAGGCTTCCGTGGAGTGGGGACTTCCACGTTCTTCTTTCATGAAAGCCATGGGCAGTGAACCCTGCGCGTGTCCTACTACGGGAGTTTCTTAGATGCCTTTTAGAATTTATGAAGAGACAATAGTCTTGTGATTTGAGGCTATTGATTTACAAGAATTGGGCCTTTTGAAAGAGAAAAAGATGTTTGAGATTCAATGACGTGTCTTCAGCTGTATCAAAAGCTACGTGAGTCCCTGTGTATAGATTTGTAGTGTTTATACTATAAAACATGGATCTGGGGGGAAATGGAGAAAGAGCCACACTAGGCTGTCACCCTGCTGGATAAGGACTCAGTGCTTCGTGCAGGTGGGTGCTGGGGGACCGGAGAGGACGGAGCAGAAAGAGAGATCTGTGGTCCAGGGAGCGATGGACTGGGTCCCGAGGCCAGGGATCTGGGTGTTCACTGGAGAGGCCGCCATATTGATCACCCTCCAGTCTTGGAAACATGCTGCCCTTGCTCTGTCTGTGTCTGCATCTGAGCTCCCAGGTGTTCTGTAGAATTTCAGGCAACTTGGCTGATTCAATTCACTTCAAATTCATGGTTTCAAACTTCCGGTGAGTTCTCAAGTCTTCCCCCCCAAACCTGTTTTTTCCCCCTGGGATATTTGCTCGCCATTCTCTGGGATAATTATTTCATCCCTCAATTTTTCTCCTTAAATCTCCAAGCCCCTCTTCCTTCCCATCCCTTCCACGACCAGCTTATCAGCGAAGTGTCAGCTGGCTGTGAGAATAGAAGGAATGAGATGGGAGCATTTAATTTAACACCATCACATCTAGAGACCTGCAAGCCCTGGAAATACTTCTTTCTCTGTCCCCAGGCCTCCGTGGTCTGGAGGCCTCCATTCCTCCAGTTTTGTCAAGGATTTAACTCCTGCGTGTCCCTTTCCCTCCTTACGATGTCATCCGTTTCTCTCTGCTGGACCATTTTTTCCAGCATACAAATGGGCCGTGGTTTTTGTGATCCACTTAAATCTTCCTTGACCCTCTCCTGCTGCAGTTAGTGCCCTGTGGCTCTGCTCCATTTCACAGCAGAAACCCTCAATCTTGTAAGAAACATATGTGCCCACTGTATTTGTTTCTGATCTCAGACCCTTGGGATCTGGTTTTTACCCGCTTTTGTTCTGACTGGCTCTCTTCAAGGCCACCAGTGGTCTCCACATTCTAGTCGGGGCAGAGGAGGACTCTTCTGGAAGACGCTCTCTTACAGAACCTCATACTCCAGGATTTCTTCTGACCTGGCCTCATTTCTTCCTCTTTTGCATCCCTCGTTCCACCGCTTCTCCCCAGCTGTGAGCCCAGATGTGTGCTGTGAACCTGACACCCCGACCTCTGACCCCCGGCTTGATACGTCTGGTCTCGCAGGCACCTCGGAGCTGCCATGCCCCCCACCTTCTGTCTTCCTTCCTTTCCATAATCAGTAAATGACACCCCACCAGCCAGCCACCACCGAGCTGCTTCCCCTCCCCCTCCCCATACAAGCCGCCCATCCATCCTGCCATATCCCGCGCCAAGGTTTAGTTCAAGTGCATTTGCTTTTCTCTACCTCTGCCATCACTCCTTGTTCCAACCTTCTTGAATCTCACTGGGGCCACGGTAGCAGCCTTATGACTCTGACCCCTTTTCTCTTCTATTGTCTGTAGCAGTCGTCAGTGCCCATTTTGCTCCCCTTTACATTTAAAGTAAAACCCCAGCTCCTACCATCACTTACAAGGGTCCTCTTGGGCACCCCTGCCTCCGTTGCTGACTTATTCTACTCTGTCTAACGTATACTCAACACCAGCCGTGCTGGGACTCTCCCACTCTAGGAGCATTGCACACGTTCTTTCCGCCAGGACTTGTCAACCTCAGCACTGCTGACATTTGGAACTGCAACATTCTTTGTTGTGGGTCTGACATGTGCATTATAGAGTGTTCAGGAGTGTCCCTGGCTTCTACCAAGTAGACGTCAGTAGCATCTCCCCGTGCCAAGCTGTCACCACTAAAAATGTCTCCAGATGTTGTCAAAGGTTTCTTAATTGGCAGAATCGCCCCTGACTGAGAGCCACTGCTCTACCTGAAATTACACCCACCAGTCATCCCCTAACCTAGGGCCAGCATTAACAAGACTTAACAACTGGTATAGCACAGACTTCAACCAATCAGAGTATAAGCTGGCCCCAAGCATGCTTATCTTTGTCTGTAAAATGAAGATACTGATAATCCCCACCTTGTACGCTTGTGGTGAGAGCAAATGAGTTTAAGTGGATCAAGTGCTTGTCCCAGGGCCTGCCATGGAAGAAATGCGCCATAAGCATCCGATGCTCTCCTTGCCGTCCCTAGTGTAATTGGCTCATTACTGGCCAGGTCCAAAGCAGCTCCTCTAACTCAGTTATTCTTTTTTGCTGCACTCTGGTTGTTTCTGTAGAACACTCAAAGGTTGAAATTAACCTGTAATCATATCCATCTTGTTTGTGCATAGATCTATTACCTGACTTCCCTTGTAAGTCCCACCAAGGCAAGTGCACCACGGTAGTCCAACTGTTGTGCCCAGCAGAGGCAGGAAAGGGTGTGGGGAGCATCTGGTCCGTCTGTTTAAGGCAGGCATTGCCTCTGTGGGCTCAGCATCTACAACAGTGCTGGGCACGGGCTTGGCAACGTGTAAATAGTGTTGAATGAACCAGTGAATACATGAATATGTTTTAACCCATGTAAATCTTTCCTGAGCATCTGCATTGGAAGCGATGTTTCAGAGTGGCAGTAGCATTTATAAGCTTTATTAGGTATTGAAAAGCTTGTGGAAGGATAATATATAGTATTTGAACACTACTCTCAGCTCTGCTAATACGAGCCACCCAAACCTTGGGAAGACCACCTGATTCTCCACGTAGGGCCTCAGTTTCCCCATATGCTCAGGGTCTCTCCTGGAGTGCACAGGTGCCATCTGGCTTTGTTTCAGATGTGAGCCACAGCACGGGTTTGTTTACAACAGAGACCTGAAATAACTGCTTCCAGATTGATTTTCTGACCAGCGTTGTTCCCTCTGACTGTCACGCTCCTCCCAGTCTGGTCTGCTCCGAGGAAGACACATCAAACAAAAACAACAAATATAGTGGTTTACATTGGAATTAGAGCAAACGCCTTGACAAGCCTTTTGTTACAGCCCTGAGAGGGTTCACGCAGAGGGTTGCCAAATTTACGGGAAAAAAATGCAGGATGTCTATTGCATGGGACATACTATAAGTATGCAAAGAATTGTTGTTCATCTGAAATTCTAAGCAGACTGGGCACTCCAATTTTTACCTGGTAACCTTATTCATGTGGACCCTCAGCCTTCAGCACTGGCCTTGCTAAGACTGCCCTGTCTCCATTTCTGGTGAGTTTGAACAGCGGCAGAACTGACTGGGAACTTCTAAGATGTGTGAGCGGTCAGGGTAGGTCCCCCTCCTCCCTGATCACGTGCAAGTTGGTCACTTGATGATGACTTGGGTGTTCATCCTTTAGCTCCCTACTTCCATTTCGGGGGCTGGCTTGGCAGGTTGCCCTATCTTTCTGTGTGTTCCAGCCAGCGGGTCTTTACTTTCCAGCCTGAAGTAGAAGGGACTGTCTTGGCCTCCCATTCATCTTGCTTTCCACCTGATCAAAATTATTCAGCCAAGCCTCTAATGATTGTATTTCCTTCTCCTTTATTAAAATTGGGGTCAACCTTAACATCTGTGAGCCATGTTCAGATTTAATTAAGATACACTTGGTTTGGTGCACAGCCACTTATAAATTTTAATTAAACTAGATATATATTATACTGAATTATTTTACAAGAACCAGTGCATTTGATAAGAAATGTAATTATCTGTGTTTGAAACGCTATAGTTTTATATTTTGAAATCCTGATTTTAAAAAGAAAAGTCATTTTAGGTCACCTTTCCATCTTGAATAAACATGCACGAATGAGGCCATTTCTGGCTTTGACTTTAATTTGTATTCGTCTCCTTCCATTATTGGAACATATTCATTCATTCGTTCATTCATTCAACATGGAGGGTCTATTTAGTACCAGGAACTAAGCAAGTTATCATACCGGAAGCTCAGATTTGCAGATTGATAATGGCTTTCCTTTGACCTTGCATTCTGTCTTCATAGCCTTCATGAGTTACTTATCTACTTAGGTTTAAGTGAATTATCTTTTCATTATTCATGTACATGTTTAACTCTATTAGTATTCAGAAAAATGTTTGAGTAAGGGTGTCTAAACTGTCTCAGTCAAAAAAGAAAAGATAGCCTCTTTTTTTTGTTGTTGTTGTTGTTTTTTTAAGTGAAGACTGTGTCTGTTTAGGGAAGTGAAAGAAGGCTGCGTAAAGAAAGAAAGAGCTATGGACTGAGCTGTGTTTCCCTGCCCCCCTCCCCCCACTCACCAATTCGTATGTTGAAGCCCTAACCCCCAGGGTGATTGTATTTGGAGACAGGGCTTTTAGGACATAATTAAAGGTAAGTGAAGCCAAAGGCTGGGGTCTTAATCTGATCCGATTGGTGGTTTTATAAGAAGAGGAAAAGGCATCAGAGATCTCTCTCTCCCCATGCACGCATCAAGGAAAGGCCAGGTGAACACACAGCAAACAAATATCTCTGTGCCAGGAATGGATCTCTTACCAGAACCTGATCGTGCTGGCACCCTGATCTCAGACTTCTAGCCTCCACAGTGGTGTCAAATAAATTTCTGTTGTTTAAGCCACCCAGCCTGTGGTATTGTGTTATGGTAGCCTGATCTGACTAATAGAGTGAGCCTGATTCTAACTTTTTGGAGTGCAGAGGATTTCTGTGGGCTTTGGCATTTCAACCCGGGAGGTGGGCAGCTCTGTCTGCAGAGCAGTTTTGCCCTTTGCTGTAATAAACTTCATGAAGTCAGCTACTCCCTGGTCCTGAGAACAGCACGGACTCCATCATTAGAGTTCCTGGGACAACTCTTGAGGATGGAGCCAAGTTAACCAGCTTGTCCTTGGAGTGACTCATGACCTTGACTTACTAACATAGCATCTTGACTGATTGAACTTCACAGCCTAGACACAGGTGATTTACAACTTTCAAGTCCTCCACGAGGAAAGATAAATGCAGAATTCAACTTATCAGCTCTTGCAGCTTGCTTCCATTCCATCAGGGGGAGTTTTTCCATTAGAAGAGGTAATAATCCTGTCCTTTTTTGTGTCCCATTGAGTCTCATAAGTCAACAGATTTCAGAACATTAAAAAAAAAATCTCAAGTTCAGCTTAATATTTGATGTGCCTTTTACACTGCTGAGCTGTGTCCCGCCCTAAAAGCATGGCTCCTGTCTTTCCATCGGAGGCTCACCTTCTGTACCTCTTTGATGCACTAAAAATGCTCTCTGTGGATCAATGGCGAGTACCAGCCCTCCAGACATAGAGCTGTGACAGAAAATCAATATGCGGTGTGGACGGTTGAGGAGAACCTTAAATAATGTCTTAAAAGAATCTGCACTCCCCAGTCCTTGCTCCCAATGCCCGCGGAGACTGCTGGTAGGGGTCATACCTGCTAATGTGTGCATTCTTTCCTAGTGTGCAGGAGTTGATGAGACCAGCAGATGAGAACTACCGTCAAATCACAATTAAAAAGCATTTGGATTCATAGATTATTCTGACACTTTCCCCCCTCCCGTCCCTATGGTGAGAATATTTAAAAAATACTGAACTTGGCACTTTCCTGAAGTCATGCTGAGACCTAACGCGTGCATCTCATTTTCTTTCTAAAAGCAACACTTAGCAACTTTCCCTTGCTGGCATCATCTCGTGCCAAGAACAGTGAGGATGCTCTGGGGGAGAACCAGAGGCTACTTTTTTCTGGTGTCAGTTGAGAAGGGAAGGGGTAAATGCCCCCATTTATTAGCTTCTTGTTACAGCACAAAGCATTATAAAATGGCCATTTGTAAAAGGATCTATGAAGGAGCTACAAGCCAAATGTCTGCAATTCCCAAGATACTCCAAGATACATGTAACAGCCAGGGATGCTGATTTTTGCCGGGTCTGGAGTTCTTCTGGTGAAGTACACCTTGGGTAACTTCCTCTGAGGTTTTTCTGGCATAAAATTTATGCTCAGAAAACTTCTTAGGCCCCTGTAATTAAACTAGGATAGGCAGGTCTTGGAGGATGTACTTTTCACAATAGTTTTTGTAGTTGTGTTTGTTAAAACAACAACAACAACAAAAACTGCAAGACAGATGAGAAACTCAAAGGGCACGAATGTGTTACAGAAGCACTGTCGCAACGAGAACTTCCCTGCTTGGACTGCTTTGCTTGCAGCTGTTGAGTGGTGTTATAAAGCTGCCTGTGCTGTGCAGCAAAGTGCTATCCCGATTCAGTTTATAGGCGTTCAGTGGTGAAAACTAGGTGTGAGATGTGTCTGGAGGTGGTGTGCCTATTCAGAATGTGAGAGGGACATGGAAGATGGCAGGGCAGAGGAGATGCAGGCCATTTGCCACAAGAAGGAGAGAAAGTGTGGCTTATGGCAGGGAGAGAGGGATATGGGAGCAGGTGGCTCTTTATTAGCATTCGTTGGAAAGAAACAGAGTTGTGAAGAAAATTTTTTTCCAATTGAGAAATTACCATCAGCCACAAGCATTTATGACTAGTAATCATTTAGGGAAGGAAGAACCTCAGGTCACACTGGACTTTGAAGACAGACCTTCTCCTCCTCCTCCTCCTCCTCCTCCTTCTTCTTCAGATTTTATTTATTTGAGAGAGAGAGTGAGAGAGTACCAGTTGGGGGGGGGGGCAGAAGGACAGCAGATTCCTCACTGAGCAAGGAGCCCAACATGAGGCTGTATCCCAGGACCCTGAGATCATGAGCTGAGCCAAAGTTAGTTGCTCAACGGACTGAGCCATCCAGGCTCCCCTGAAGACAGACCTTCTAAGACATTATGGCCCAATTTAGGTTCTAGAGCTGCTCTAATCAATAAGGCAGCCACGGGCCACATGTGGCTGATGTGAATTGTGTCAAATACACATTGGTTTTCAAAGACATAATAAGAAAAAAGTATTGAATTTCTTAATACTCAATTTTTTAAAGATATTGATTCTATGTATATTGGGTTAATGAAGTACATTATTAAAATTAATGTCAATACAATTTTCTAGTTATTAAATGAATAAGTCATGGGTTGTTATGTGCAGCATGGTGACTGGTTAATAACACCGTGTTGCGTATTTGGAAGTTGCTAAGAGAGTAGATCTTACAAGTTCTCATCACAAGATAAACAATTGTAACCATGCGTGATGATGGATGTTAACTATACTTACAGTGGTGGTCATGTCACAATATATCTGAATATCAAATCATTCTGTTGTTAACCTGAAACTATCATAATGTTCTCAGTAAGAAAGTTAATTTCACTGTTCTTTCTTTTCTTTTCTTTTCTTTTTTTTTACTTTTAAAGTTGTGGGTACTAGAAAACTTAAAATTTACATGTGCTTTACATTATTATTTTTTTTTCTGGGCAGCACTGCTCCAGGTTAAATAGATTAAGTTGAATCTCTCTTATGCATGATCACACCTTAAAACACTTTTAAGTTCCCCAATAAAAAACAAATATCCCCAATTCTGTGAATTTCTCTTTAAGTCACCTGGTTCCAGAGGGCTCACCAAACATGTCACCGCACTGACCAAACCCTCATTTGTCAATGTCGTCCTTGAGATATGATGTCTGGAATTGTACCTATAATGATGGCTGATGTGATTGAGGAAGGGCTCAGGGTAAGTAAACTGTATGAGGGCCTGGAATCTGCATGACACAGACCAGGATCGCTCCCAGTCTAATACTAACAGTTCACCATCTTCTCAGGGTGACCTCACTGTGAGGTGGGCTGAGGTCTGACTTGGATCTGACCCTCTAGCGATAGGATGGCCCCCAGGTAGATGGAAGCAAGAACCACAGCCCCAAGTCCGGTACTCATACCTCCCCCCATGCTTTCGGAGATCCAGATAGTTGCTCATTCTAATAGCAACCTGATTGTACACTCAGTTGGACGCTCTCCCATCGACCCCCGGGAGAGATGATTAGTATAAATAATTGCCCTGGTTATATAAACAAGAGACGTTGCATTTTTAACTGCTGAGCTTTTGGAATTTGTAACTCAGGTGCCTTGAAAGCCATGCAAGGCAAGCTCCATGGTCCCTGTTCTCTGGGCTTCTGATGGCTTGACATGCCATGTAAGCAGGTTGTTTGCTCCCGACTCAGGCTAAGTCATCCTTGATCTGTGGTAGGTGATGTCAGTGTGTTCTAGGCGGATAGAAAATCCAGGCTCTCAAACTTCCAGAGGCTCGTGTTTGCTTACTTGAGGTGTCCGGTGAAGGGCTGATGAGCAGGACTAGAGAACTGGTTCTTAGTGCACGGACCTCTAGCTGTGCCGCTCCCCAATTGCATCCAATAGCCCCTGTTGGCTGACAGCTGGGAGGATGGGAGCAGGGGTGAGGGTGGAGGTGGGAGCTGCGGTGAGGGGGTGGGGAAGAAAGGAGGGAACTTTTCTTCTGAAGGAGGTATTTAAAGAACAATGCTCTGTCTATTCTCCCTGGGACCACTTCTCACTGAATCACCTGTTCAATCTTGGGAATTACTCTCAAAACTGAAAAGTTTCCTTTGGCCAATTGAGGGGTGTGTGTGTGTGTTTTCATCATTTTAATAAGCTAAAGCTAATCTCTTTAAACCTTTATTTAGAGAAAAACCTCGATATCTGGTATATACATACTTTAAATCTTATCCCAAGGAAATAGTACCCTAATCTTTCATGAGTCATCATCCAGAATCCAGCAGATATTCTCTTGGTTGAGTTCTCTCAGATGAGTGTCCAAAAGATATCTCTACTTGGTGAATCACTTTGGGGTCTTCCTGCTTCTCCCTTGAGCGCCTCCTCCTCATTTGGGGCCACGGCGGTGCGGGTTGCACTTCTCCCGCGCCACTCCCTCCGCGGCTGCTAGCATCTTAGCGGGCGGAGCACGAGCCTCTCAGAGGCACTGTGGGAGCCTTGTGGTGAAAGGTGTTCTGTAAAAAATAATGCCACATAAACAGAAGATCATTATTACTAGATTAGCTTCTCTCCCCCAGACTAATTATTTCAGTCTTGCAAGATGAACCACATTTGCCATCTGCTGGCCCAATTACCTAAATGATTCAAATGCTTTGAAACCTGGTCACACAGCTCCTCGTTCTTCCCGACTCCCATTTGAGTGCTGCCAGCAGATTTTAGAACCCCAGGGTTCAAATCCTTGTTGGAGCCACTTAGCTTTACCGTACGTAAGGGCAGTCCCCAAGGGAGCCCAGTGACCCTCTTGCCGCTTCAGGCAGTGGCAGTCTTGCTTCAGTTTCTAATCTACCTCTTGCCTCGTTTGTATCGTCCGTTAGTTCTGTATCATCTCACTCTTAGAAGTGTACACGGAGTCTTTGGGGAAAATCAAAGAAAGCTGCATGACGCCTGCTTTCTATATATTTCCCTATTAACTTGGTTGAAGGTGGATTAACTTTTGGCCTCTTGGCCATATTGTCTAAAAATGAAGTTCCAGAACGTTAGCTGAGGATCTGTTTTACGTTTGGACTCCTCTGGTTTACCCATTTTTTCCATGTTAGTTATTGTACCATCTTTACAAACTATCCTCTTTCCAGATTACCTCTGTAACCGAACTTTAAATTTGTGTTCTAATTTTTCATGATTTATTTAATTTAGTGGTTTGTATGCATCTATGTTGTTTGAATCAATCTGAGTTAAACTTGAAATTGACAGTTGAAGCGTGCAATCATGGTGTCACCAGAGGAACCCCTGCTGTTAGCACCGGGCTAGGGAGACGCAATGATACCAGACGCATGAGTATTGGCTTTTCAGGCAACTCATTCATTTCGAACATAGACGTTGCCAGGGACTCTCGTTTCTTGAAGCTATTCCATTCCTTACTCTGCCTTACTTGTTAATATAAAATAGTGATTTCAAATCAAAGGAAAGAAATCACTTATGATTCCATGCTGTAGGCTGTGTGTAGGTTTAATACCTACGGAGGATACACGCGCCCCCACAAGTACATAGAACTGCAAGTTCTACTTCCGTAGTCAAATAACAGGGAAAGCCTTGGAGATCAGTTCAAGATATCAAAGTACTTTATAACTGATCAGAGTATTAGTTGTGCAAATAGTAAGTACTGCAGGAAATCTGAGAAGAGAGAGATCCCTTTTAAAGAATTCATTTTTCAAAACAAAAATGTGTTTTTATTTTTTGTGTGCTCATAGACATAATACATTCTCATACACAGGATGTAAAGATGAGAATCATCTATGATCTCTATGCAGAAATTACTGCTATTGACAATTTAGAATATAGACGTCTAGGTTTTTTGTTCCATTATAATTTATTAGTTATTGTTTGCTTTATAAGAAACCATCCGAAGGATGTACTGTATGATGATTAACATAACATAAAAAAAAAAAGAAACCATCCCAAAACTTAGTAGCTTGAAATACCAAGCATTTATTTATTTTATTATTTATTATTATTAGCATTTATTTAGCTCATGAATCTTCAGGTTGGCCGTTTGTACTGGGTTCAGCTGGGGAGTTCGGGTGCAGTCCAGTCTCACGTGACCTCCCCGTCAGCTGGTGGATTGGCCTTGACCAGCACAGGTGGGACATCTGGGGGCTTTCTTCAGTGCCCTCTCCTTACCCCACCAACCTACCCTGGGCTGGTTCTCACAGGAGCCTCAGGTTTCAGGAGCAGCAGAAAGGCAAAGGCCAACCTGCAATGTATTTCAAGTCTTTGCTTCTGTCATATCTGCTATTGTCTCACTGGTAAAAATCAAGTTCAATGGCTAAGCGTACCTGGAGTCAGTGCGAGAGGGCTTCTGGAAGAGCACGGAAACAGGGAGGCATGAACATTCAATTGGGACAGAAATGCAGTCAACCCACCACAACGAAATCGACCCAGGTGTAATATTTTAACGACATGAGATTCTGTTAGCCCTGCTGTATTAGTCAGGGTTGGCTGGAGAAACAGAACCAATAGGATGTATCTCTATCTGTCTCTGTCTGTATGGAGAGAGTTAGCGAGAGATACATCAATATAGATAGATACATAGAGTCAGATTTAGTATAAGGACTTGTCTCGCGCAGTTATGGGGTTTGGCCGGTCTTGAGATCTGTAGGATGAGTTGGCAAGCGAGAGACTCAGGAGGGCTGGTGGTTTAGTTCCAGTGTGAGTCTCACGACCTGAGGACAGGAGGGCCAGTGGGAGAGCTCCAGTCCGACAGCCGGCAGGCTCTAGACCAGGGAGAGCTGATGTTTCAATTTGAGTCTGAAGGCCCGCAAAAAGTCAGTGTCCCCGTTGAAGGCAGTCAGGTGGGAAGAATGTTGTCCGACCAGGGGAGGTTCAGCCTTTTGTGCTATTCAGGGGTTTAACTAACTAAATAGGCCCACCCACATTAGGGAGGGCGATTGGCATTTTATTAGGTCTGTTGATTTAAATGTTATTCTCATTGGAAATAAAATAAAACAAAACAACAAAAAACACTCTCACAGATTCAGACACATGCAAAATAAGGTTTGGCCTAATATTTGGGCACCCCGTGGCCCAGTTAAGTTGACACATAGAATTAACCATTACACATGGTGTTGTGAATCCTGCTTTATTTATTTTGTTTTTGTTTTTAGTTTAAATATATGTCATGGACACTTTTTTCATGTCAGTAAATATAGATGAACATCATTTTTGATGGCCGCATAGCATATTATTGTTTGATTCACATCATTTATTTCCATTTTCTTGACAAACATTTGGGCTATATCTTACATTTTACTACTCTCTTTGCATAATGAAGTTTGATTCATATTGCTAAATTGTCCTCTAAATAATTCGTGCCATCTCAGCAGCAAGTGTAGGACTGACAGTAATACCTTCGGCAACACTAAATGTTTACTCAGTCGGCCGGTGTTTATTCAGCATCTCCCGTGTGCTAGGCACAGTGCAAGGAGCGAGGTGCTCGGTAGTGAGCAGAGCTGCTAGGCCCCCGGCCTCAGGAGCTGTCCATTCTATGGGGAGAGACACACCATAAACAAGCGAAAACAGAGCTCAGTGAGGTACCCACAGCCTGTGATGGGGGAGTGAAGGGAGTAAATGATGTAATATGATAGAAGCATAAAGGGGTAGAGGTGACTACGATAGACAGGGCTGTCCGCTTCATTATTGCCAACCTGAGAGATAGAAGGAGAGCTCACTTTGGTTTGGGGAGAGAAAGGAAGGTATTATGAAGGTGGGATTTGAATCAGATCTTGAAGTACAAAATGGATTTGGGTCAGACATTGGGCATGACGCATTCTGGAGGTTTTGTATGACCACAATTGTCAGGGTGGAAAAACTCAGGGGTCCCTGGGGGAAAATGGGCTAATCAGTTCCTTAAACCAGTTTCTGAGAACTCAAGTGGGTGTGGTTTCCAGTGCACACCGAATGCCAAGCTGTCTCAATAGTCTGATATTGTCATTCTAGGTAAAGGAAAAGCTGTGTAGGTTGAATTAACAGCACCTGATTGTACCACGTCTTTCTTTTCCCAATGCTGTTTAATAACTTGGTTTGACTAATCTGAATTTGCATATTAATAAAGCCACGTTTTCTAGGTGGTCATTTTATTCTTAGTTCAGCACTGAGCTCACAGTAGGCTCTCTTCAAGGGTAGTGATGGGTGTTCGGTCACCCCAGACACCCCAGTCCAGACATCAGGGCTACCTGGCTTAATGTCACGGTGTTTGTAATCACCTGATGTTTCATTTTTCAAAGAACAACTGCTTTTCAAAACACTGTTCCTGTAATTAAGCTACAGTACCACCAGGAGACAGTATGGGGATGCACCCACTGGCCAGAACACCTTATAAATCATCATATGGTGAACACAAGAAATTGGCAGTCATGAGGTTATAAAAGCTAATCTTACTTGTTAAATTTGAATGTAGCATTAACCTGCCAAATGTGTAATTACCTTGGAGTGTCTTCGTAAAATAAATAAATTTCTAAGCTGCGGTTTGGTGGCTATTTTTTTTTTAAAGATTTTATTTATTTATTTGACGGAGATAGAGACAGCCAGCGAGAGAGGGAACACAAGCAGGGGGAGTGGGAGAGGAAGAAGCAGGCTCATAGTGGAGGAGCCTGATGTGGGGCTCGATCCCATAACGCCGGGATCACGCCCTGAGCTGAAGGCAGACGCTTAACCGCTGTGCCACCTAGGCACCCCTGGTGGCTATTTTTCTTATTATCAGTGTGTTTTATAGAGATTGTAATTAAAATGCTTTTTTGTTATTCACCATGAATATCTCATAATAAAAGCCCAGTGAGTGCTCGTAGCAGACCTGCCTTTCAGATTGTCGACAGCCTCTGGCGGGCCAAGGCTGGTGTCGACGTGGGTGCCCAGGACACATCTGTTCATCTGTATCAGCAAGTTTGGGTTATCCAAGTAGCAAAGCCTAGAAGGACAAATAAATCTGTACTTTGCCTGTACATATGTAAAGCCCTTAGAGATTTCCCAATTACAAGTTTTCTGAGTTGACTTCTTTATTTTGTTTTTAGAAGAGCTCATGACTCATTTCAGCTCCTGGTGTCCCCTTGGTTATTTCTCTTCTTTAACTACAACCAAGCACAACCTGATTTGCACTGATGCTTGCTTACTTCTCCAATAAGCTGCAGCAAAAGCTTAATATAGAAGCATAGGGTAGTCAGAAAGATTACTTTTAAAAACTGTGTTGTTCAGAGATTACTCTATCTTTTAGGTAGAGCACACCATTTGAACAAAATTAAAGTACCATTTTGAGAAAGAGGTTAAAAGTGAATTTTATTAATAATCATTTCAAAGAGTCAGTATCACCAACCCGGCATCCTGAACTTCCAGCGTGTTCTGAGCTGATGGCAAGAAGCTGGGGATCAAAGAGAGTCTTGGTGGCAAGAGGAGGGTTTGTCACAACATTGAGAAGGGAGAAGCGGGGCCGTCTCCCCCACGGTGCCAGTGGGATGGGGCCAAGCGGAGCAGAGACACAGCGTGTGCCCCTGGGGCTGGTTGGATGCGATTGAGCTGTTGTGTGATTCAGTTTCCCCCACATACGCAGCTTTCATTCCTACAGACACAGGTTTACCTGGGTCACTGTCTGTGTCACTTTGGTCTTAGGTGGGATACTGTGATCCCACAAGAACTGATTTACGAAAACAGGTGGTGGGCCAGATTTGGTACACCCCCCACCCCCGGATAAAGCACGGCCCCCTCAGCCTGCTATGAAGGACTCTCTGTTGCCTCCACCCCCATATCCAACTTTCTCTCCTACCGTGGCGCGCAGGTCCTGCCCGCTCCGCTCCTGATCCATCTCTACCCTTCTGTCCGTTCCCGCTGTCCCTGCCTGTCCAAGCTTTCTGGATAAGCCATCCCAAACCTCCTTCCGAATAAAGAAGTAGCACAAGGCTCACATCACACCATTTCCACGGCTCAGATGGGAGAATACCCTTTCTTTGTCCATTCTTCCGACTTCTGCGGAGCATACTCAGTCTTATCAACAGAGCCGGGCGCTGGTGATCCTGGGGGGGACCTGTGCCCACATGGGCTGAGCGGAGAGCAGGACAGCCCCAGCGTGGCATCCCTTATATGTCCAGTGCTGGGGCCGCATGCGTTACTGCCTGGGTTCAAGAAGCCGTTCCAAAGACACCATTCCACAGAAAGGAAAATCAATAAGTAATTTCTTTCCCCCCTGTAGCTCCATGGGTGACAAGGACAGCACACACCCACCCACGACTGTGAGGGAGTGTGCCTGGAGTGAGAGGCAGCGCAGTGCCCAGCTCTAAATGAAAATCAAGACAAATGGCAGAGGCCAAGAAGGCCAGAACGGATAGATGCTGATGCATGGGGAGCCATTTTTCATAGGCATTTAATTTGAGTTCTTCCAGGCACTTTGCACCAGGGCGTGTGTTGGTGGAGCTATAATTCTATTTACGGATGGACAGCATGGAATATTTTTCAGGGTGAAGGGTGAGGCTCGAATCTCTTGAATCTGAATCTATCCCGCGACCTCCTTATCTCTCCCGTTTTGGAGGGTACTCTACAGAAATTGCAAGTAAGTGATGAAATGTGAGTGCAGACGGAAGAGAATTCCTCCCGTGCTTTCGAAGTGGAGCTCACCGCAACTGTGATCTATCATTTCCTGCTTCCAGAGCATCGCCACCGGAATGGAGCTGATTCAGCGCAGTTTGGGGCAACAGTAGCAACATCACGTTAAAGAAGCTTAGTGGTTTTGTGGCTGATAGATGCTCATTTCTTTGGTGCTTTCTGAAATAAGTATTGTAGACAAAGCTCTTTATTCTGTTCTTTCAATGAGCGGAAAGGTCTTCTGTCCTAAAGCGTTTCTTAATACTTTGGCTAGAGGTTATTCCAGATACAGCTAACCCTTGAACAGTGGGGGTGGGGGTGGGGGTGGGAATCAGGGACAGGGACAATACCCACCCCCCCCCCCCACCCCCCCCCCCCCCTGCAGTGGAAAATCCACATGTAACTTTTGACTCTCTCAGTACTTAGCTACTAATAGCCTACTGTTGACCGGAAGCTTTACCAATAACCCGAACAGTCGATTAACACACATTTTGTATGTTACATGTATTATATGCTGTGTCCTTACAATAAAATAAGCTACAGAAAAAAAATATTATTAAGAAAATAATAAGGAAGAGGAAATATATTTACAGCCCTGTTCTGTAGTTATCAGAAAATGTCCACTTCTGAGTGGACCTGGCAGTTCTAACCCGTGTTGTTTCAGAGGGAACTGTGAGTGCACCTGAGTGCCTCAAACGTTTTTGACATTAGTAAACATTATTTTTCTAGGCAAGGTAGCAAACTTGTTTTCTTTCTGACTTGCCTTTCGCGGTAGGTGATGGAATGCAGATGTAACAATATTACCAATTATATCAAGATGATGAAGCAACAGAAAGGTTCTAGAAACAACCTTTAATCCATTAATAGAATTAATGGTCCCATTATGTCATCTAACAAGTTTTATTTTCCTCTGTGTGCTGAGAAGCATGAAATTATCATGTAAATAATGTCACATCTGTGCAAACAATTTGCAAGGTGCTCTCCAAACTCAAATTTAAGCTGTCATTTCTCTTTGTTTGTTAACTGTTGTATTCCCTGAAGTTTTTTTCCGCCTCACATGAGAACTGTAAATTGATTTTTCATTTAACCCTCATGCCTATGTGTCAGGAATCTGTGTGTTTTGAAGGATCTGGAGAGAGTGCCCGCCAACACCATTTGGAATTAACATTCTGTGAGCAAAGACAGGCAGCAAGAGGCCTGTATGAATAGCCTTAGCATTCCTAGCTGGCTTCATAACCCCTTTAAAGGTAATCTCAATTTTCCTTTTGCGTTTGCCAAGTGTGTTTTTATGTCTTCGTGCTTGTGTGATGAGGGTCCCTGCGGTCTTCTAGCTTCTGGGTTATTCTCTGTGAACTCCCCATTAGATATCTCTGCATGCAGAGGTTGGCAGTGATGGAAAGAAGGGGACCACTACAGAATCCTGGCCATCCGCAAGCAGCCTCTTAATCCGCGTGCTTACATCCAAATCTTGCATGGCGGATGTTAAATCTTAATGGCATGCATTTTCGGAGAAATGCAGTTTCTGGCATTGTGTGTTTTGGTGTAGGCGTTTGCTAGATTACTCACCACACACACACACACACATACACACACACACTCACACACACACACACACGACTTCACTGGGAACTTGTATTAATTAGTAATGCAAACCCAAACTATTCCCAAGAGAATGGAATACATTCCAAGCCTTCTCGACGTTTCAAGCACACATTTTACATCATTTCATTAAATTCAGACCTACCCACTCAGGGATGTAGTTTTGTTAGCTGGATGGTTATTTCTAAGGTACCTTTTGTTCTGCATTCAAATCGTCTTAAATAAGCGTGCTATTTATGGTTTTGCACAGTAGAATCATCGGTCTTGCTACGATGCCATTCTATCGGGCACTTGTATTCAGCACCAAACTAATTGCAAATCAGGTTTTAGCATCTCAAGGATGTGAGGGTTGGGAAATATTTTCTCCTGTCACTTGGGTTCAGGCAGAACAACAAGATAATTTCTAGCCCTCTGCTCCCTGCTGCATTATTAAAGAAGCTATTGTCAGTAGAGGCTTTTTAGAGTGTGAATGGGGTGTGTGTGTGGGGGGGGGGTGCAGGGGAGGAGGTGCAAAAGGACACAGCAGGCTCAGAGACAAAGGCTGACCACTGCCAAAAGTTGCTAAGATTCGCAACTTCCCATCTCAACATCTATGTCTTGTGAAGATATGACTGGTGCTCTGCTTCCAAAAATGTTGCGTATTTGGATGTTTGCTTAGGCTCCTTGAGCATGATTTAAAGCTCATGGAAATAATCAGACTGCTTACTGGCTGTTCAAGGGCAGTGGTTTCCAGGTGACTGTAGCAGCCAATTTGATAAAATGGAGTGTGTTAAGCATATATTTTACATCGTGGGTAATGAGACCTGCCCAGATAACCAATTTCATACCTTTCACTCCGGCTGACCAGAACAAAGAGCTTGTCAGGGCTGTTCTGGGGGGTGAGCTGGCGGTGACTTCTCATCAGGGCTTTTTTTCACCTCTACGGGCCCCTCTGGGAGGAACCCTGCCGCCCAGGGAACGTGTACTGAAGACCCGCTGTGGAGGACTACCGTAGCTTACAGCCAAAGCAGGCTTCTTGGAATGACCGCCATCACTGATACATCCCAGATTGCTCTGGTGTTGACACAACCATCCAAGCATGGAGTGATCTCAAAGACCACCGTAACGGATTGCATTTGTTTTTATGACAGGTTGTCAGGAAAATGAAGGACTGTGGTGTAGTGTCATTTTCCATCACCTCTGAATCATTTACAAATGTGCTCCAGGCGGGAGTCTTGGGAACTGTATGAAAAATGACAGTTGCACACTTATGGCACGCCACCGTCCCGCGGCGCCCTGGTCCTCAGGGACAAGGTATTTGCAGAGTGTGGCATCCCTGAGTGCGGATGGACTTTGGAAGGAGGAGCTCTCGGAGGCATGTCTCACCTGTGGCAAGGTTGCAAAGAGAAATTAATGCCTGTTTTCTCTTCCTTAATCTTTCAGTAGTCAGTCTGTCATTCTCTGATTACCGTTTCAGGAGCAGTAGTGAGTTATCGGGACACAAGAACATTGTTTTCTGGGAACCCACCAGAGAATTTTTTCTTTAAATGTGATAGTATATCTCCTGTACTCTAGCCTCTGGAAGGGCACAGTATGTGCATTTAGGCATAGAGTTTGCTTATCGTTATTTTATTCCAGCAGTGCTGATTGAACACGTACTATGTACCAGGTTCTCCTCGAGGTACTGAGATCGGAGTCACGAACACAGGAGAGTCACGTCCTACCCTCTTTCTGCGAGGAGAGAGACAGTGAAGAAACAAAACATGAACAATAGAATCCCCCGTAGCCTCGACACCAGGAAGCAAAGCAAAGGAGGCGTAGCTGAGAGCGAGGCGGCCAGGCCGGGCTCCCGACCACAGAGAGATGTGAGCGCTCCTGAGTGTCGTGAGGGAGAAGCGTGGCCGTGCTTAGAGAGCACTGCCCGGGCCCCGACGAGGTGCGTGCATGGCTTCTGAGCCGGCCGTTCTTCTCACATCACAGTCTGGAGTAAATAGATCTGCCTCTCCTTTGTCAGCTCTCACATGGCCTTTGGAGAAATGCCCTCAAAGTTTTAAAACTCGACTTCAGTGTGCTCCTTGTCCTGCTTGTACACCAGGTTGGAAAGGTCTTGGGAGAAAGTTTGTCTTAGTTTCTTTTAAAGTTTAACAAGGCCAGAAGAAAAAGTCACATCTTGTCAGATGATCCTGGTGGGTAGTCCTGGATGTGACTTGTGCTGGCAGGGTGGGCGGGGACAAGTCTTGGACCTTCCTGGGTCATTCTTGTTTTCTTAAATGGGGGAAGTTGGTTGAGAGGCACTTTTGGTCCCCAGGAGGTGTGTGCATGTCCCCGCAGGGTCCTGTGTGCCTCTTCTCATGTGAGCCCCTGTGCGTCTCCACATGGATCCCTGGGTGCTGTCTCCATGTGAGCCGTGTGCAGTTCCCCATGCGTGCCTGCATACACGGTCTGTTTGCCATCTGTGTGCACTCTCCATGGAAGCTTCTGCACTTTCTCCTCCTGAATCCCATGTACGCTGTTACTTCTATGTATGCTCACAGGTCCCCTCTCCACTGAAGCCCACGTGTCCCCTCCTTCTGTGAGGTTATGGCATTCTCCTCCTGCGGGCCTGTGCGCATTCTTACCTTGCCAACCTTGGATTGTTGTGGATAATTTTGATTGTTGGGGCCTCAAGGCCTGCAGGGAGCCCGAGGTGTGCACTGCCTTTAACAATGGTCTTCCTCGAGGATTTTCACCTGAGTAAGATAGCCCAGGTCCTGGAGACTGGCGATTGACTACGGGCATCATCCATGCACAGGGCATGCCTGGGCCCTCTTCTGGGCCCCCAATGGTGTGTGGCAGCCAGATAAATACTCACTGGCTCCTCTTGGAAATGGTTGCATTGGTGTTTGTCCAGGTCCTACTGCTGGTCCTGCCCAGCTCCGAGAGGCCATGTAACCACTGAACTCCAGGAGAGGGAGCCCACTTCCGAAGGGGAGGTTGGTCCTGTGGTCCATCTCCATACCCCCTGCCTTGGCACATAGTGGCATTTGCTGAATTTTGCTGTTGAGAGTTGCCCTGAGTTTGCTGCCTCACCTATAGCTCTGAGGTGTTCTTCCCAGGGTAAAAGTATCTGGTCAACAGTTAGAGGTGGCGGAGGGTTAGTTATGCCCCCCAAACTTCCCTACTTAGTTTGTGGTGGAAGCATGTCTCACACTAGACTTGCCACCTGCAGAAAGCAGTCAAGAACAGTTCACACAGTGTCAGCGTGAGCCTGATAAAGTCTCTGCTCTCTATCCTTCCAGCAGATTCTTGCACGTCTTGCAGGGAAGGCTCAGGGACACATATGTGATGGTTTACCTGTGACAGACCACTGCCATCCTCCTAGGCTTCAGGCCCCCAGAGCCCTCTGAGTCAGCTGCTGCAAATAGGACCTTGTAGGGGTCAGTCTTGGTGCTGTCTGTATGGTTGGGGGGGAGGGGCTCAGACTTACAATGTACTCTAAACTCAAAAGCATTTTGCAGATGTGAGTGATGATTAGGACTCTGTCTCCCTTTACATATGCACAGATGTTAACATTTTAGTGACTCAGAAGAAGTCCCATTTTCTCGTTGACAACTTTCTTTTCAAAAAGGTAGGTCCTCTAAGTTGTAAGAATAGGCTTTCCCCTTCATCCTCTGGCCCTCCCTGAAGACCCTGTGAAATTATTTCCCTTTTGACTGAAAGGTGTTATGATTGAAAATGTTACTCATCCTAACTTGAGGGGGAAGGCAAGTTCCCTTTTTGGACCTTATCTGGAGGGGGGTGGGTGGTGTGCTGCTGTGGGAGGGATGACTGAGAAAAATATGGTTAAAGGGGGGATGCCTGAGCATGCTTTGTGCAACCAGAGGCACGTTTGGGCTGGAGGTCCCGAACTTAACGTGGTGCCCATCTACCTTTCCCCCGTGGTGCTCTCCCCTGAAAGATCGTCGCTGCTCAGAGCTTGCACATGGACGAGGGGGCACAGCATAAGTTAAAGAGACAAATGGGGGTGCCTGGGTGGCTCAGTTGGTGAAGCCTCTGCCTTTGGCTCAAGTCATGATCTCAGGGTCCTGGGATCGAAACTTTCATCGGGCTCCCTGCTCAATAGGGAGTCTGTTTCTGCCTCTGCCTGCCGCTCTCCCTGCTTGTGCTCTCTCTCTTTCAAATAAATAAAATATTAAAAAAAAGAGAGAGACAAATGGCCCTCAGGTAGAGATAGCAATAAAGATCTGAGAATTGGCAGGAGAGCCTGCCCACCGCCACACGGCGGTGCTGCCAGGCCAGGGCAAGCCTTAGGTTACTCTTATTCTTAACCGATGACTCTCATGTCTTCCCTGGAAGGAGTTTCTGTGCAGGGGCCCTGCCCACATCTCCAGGGTGGTATGGTGTGCAGTGGGCCCAGTTCACCTAGTGGGAATCCGGGCAGCCTCTGGAAGCTGGAAAAGGCAAGAAAACCAGAAGGAAAGGGGCCCTGCCATCACCTTGATTTTAGCCCAGTGTGGTTTGGACAGAATGACAAGAAAATGAATCTATGTTATCTTAAGCCACTATGTTTGTGGCAATTTGTTACGGCAGCGACAGGAGTAAGAGTAGACACCAACATAAGACTTGAAGCCACACGCGGAGGAGTGGTGGTCCGTCCCGGCTCAGGGCGGAAGGAGCAGAGCCTGGTCTGCGGGTGCTGAGGCCCGGAGACTGCACCTTCCTGGAGGCAGTGCCCCTGGGGAAATGGCCAGGCCTAGAGGGGAGCAGCTGCGGGGTGGGATCTGGGTAGGGGGCACCCCAGGCTACCTGGGCTCACAAGTCAGAGACCTGAGACCACAAGGGTGTCTCAGCCACGTCTTGTGCTTGCAAAGTCCTGCGCTAGACCCAGGACCGTCTTCTGCAACCCCAGTTGGTGCTATCCCCTCCATCTCGCGGCCTAAAACAGAAATGCAGACACCATTCTCACTGCGGGTCCCCTCCCCCACCCCCATGCCTAATCTCTCCAGTATATTAATCCGGTCTGACTCTGACCTTCCTCTTCAAGTTCATCCACTGCTGTCCTCACAGCCACTTCTGTTTGTCACAAAGACCAAATGGATGTTCACGTTAGGGCTTTTATTTCCCTTATTCTGGGTGCTTCTTCCCCTTGGCTTGCTCCTGCTTGGGTTTAAGCTCAAATGTCACTCTGTAGGGGGAGCTTCTTTGACCCCAGGACCCTTGCAAACCATTGTTCTCTATTGCATCTCCTGGTTTTCACCCAAGTCACCATTTGTTCACCTTTATCTGAAATCACCTTGTTTGTTGAGTTTTGTGCTTACCGTCGCTCTTTCTAGAGAATGGGTGAGCCCCTGACTGTCCTGTTCACTGCTGAGTCCCCCATGACCAGAGTGGTGGCATCTGGCATGTGCCTTACATCCTAAGCGGCTCCAGAATCTTTGTCATACTCTATCTGCAGCCCCCTCTCCCGGGGGTTGGCAGTGGGAGACGCTTCACAAAGTAGCAAACTTTGAGTTGTGTTTGAAACTTGAATCTGCCAGAGTCCTTCTTTTTCAAGCTGGCCTGTAAGGAGAAAGGGAAGTCCCAGAGAGTCTGGGACTTTCCAAATACTAGAAGAACCCACGTGACTGATACAGCGTGGGACAGTTAACAGAAGGCTGAGGAATTAATTTGTAAATTCAATAAACAAATTCCGTATCCTAGAATCAACATACTCTATAGCTTTAATGAACAGTGTACTATTTCACATGCTTTGAACCCTTCACATGCTTTCAAAAATTGCGGTCCTGGGAAGTTGAGTAAGAAGTATATAGTCTGGGATTGAATTATTTTGGGAAGCTTCTTACTTCCTCTTAGTAAATATCACAAGAGACCGATCCAACATTTAAATTTAAATGAAAGAGCTGCCCTCCACCTTGACATGGTTCCTTCTTCACTGTGCCACAATGATGCAGAATGCAAATATTTCCGGGGCGCCTGGGTGGCACAGCGGTTAAGCGTCTGCCTTCGGCTCAGGGCGTGATCCCGGTGCTATGGGATTGAGCCCCACATCAGGCTCTTCTGCTATGAGCCTGCTTCTTCCTCTCCCACTCCCCCTGCTTGTGTTCCCTCTCTCGCTGGCTGTCTCTATCTCTGTCGAATAAAATAAATAAAATCTTTAAAAAAAAAAGAATGCAAATATTTCCTATCAGCTGCTACTGCTGCCTACTATTACTATTGCCTACTCTTACTACCATTTACAACTGCTGCCTACTATTACTACTACTGTTGCTTACTACGGCTACTACCACTGCAATGACTACTACTGCTATGACTACTACTGCTACACCTACAATTACCACTACAACTACTTCTATAACTACCACTATTGCTACAATTAATACTACAACTTCAATTGCTACTATTACTGCTGCTACCATTACTGTGATGATGATGGCTAGAATTACTATTACTACTAAAATTACTGCTACTCCTATTTCTACTACCACTGCTACTATCCCAATTACTATTACTACTCTACTTGCTACTCAGTTGCTACTCTATTATAATTACTACAATGACAACTACAAGTACTGATACTACTAAAATTACTATTGCTACAATTACAACTACTACAACAGTTACTATCACTAGTATGACTACTCTTACAATTATAATAACTACTGCTGTTAACAATTATAACCCCTCCTCCTCTCTACTGCTTGTGATGATCCGCATAGTTCTTCCATAGTTCACAGGCTTCTTCCCTTTCATAGCCCCACTTCATTTCTTTTTTTTTTTTTAAGATTTTATTTATTTATTTGAGAGAGAGACTGAACAGGGGAGATGCAGAGGGAGAGGGAGAGAGAATCCCAAGCATACTCTGTGCTGAGCATGGAGCTTGACACGGGGGTTGATCTCACGACCCTGAGATCATGACCTGAGCTGAATCGAGTCCAACGCTTAACCGATTAAGCCCCCCAGCCTCCCCCACTTCATTTCTTTTGTGGGTAGAGTATCTTTCCTTTCTGGTGTCTGTCTTAAACTTTTAGTTTTAGAATAATTATGGGTTCACAGAAAGTTGGTAAAAAAGGTACAGAGAGGTCCCATGTATGCTTCACCCAGTTTCCCCTAATGGTAACATCCCACAGTACTCTAGTATCAAAACCAGGAAATCAACATTGGGGCATCTTTTAATTTTAATAAAGCCCAAATCAATCTTTCTCCCTGCCACCTGCTTATCTATCTATCTATCTATCTATCTATCTATCTATATCTATGTCTCAATATATCACTAATGGAAACTAAAAGATCAATATGTTAGAAGTCTGGAATCTTTGGGCTGGACTATCATTTCTTTGCTCTTTATGTTTTGTTTGTTTTTGGTTGTTTCTAGGTGTTATTTATACTATCAGATGTTGTATTAGCTCATGCCATTTTCTGATATAAAGCCTTGAAATTGTGCATTGTAGTGGAACAAACTTTTTAATATGGCAATATTTTATAAATATGAAGAAGCAGAAGTAAAATACAGTTTTGTCTACCTGGAGGGTATTGCTGTTTGCTGTGAAGTGATTGGGCTTTAGGGCTCCTCTCTAAGCAGGAAACAGCATCACAACCTGGAGAGGGTCTCAAGTGGAGGAATTTCTAGGTAGCAGCAATGCTATACTCTGGAGCCATTTAGATGGAATTTCTTGTGGGGTCTTCCTCTGGAAGGCAGGAAAATTAGACTTATCTTCATCTGTGCAGAATGGCCATGGACAAAAGGGCTTCACAAGACCCCTTACCAAGCTTCATGAATTTTTTACTGCAGTTTTCCTGGCATAAGGCTAGACTTGAAACATTGGTTTGGTCATTCTGATTGCTCTAGAGATCTGGTCAATTATTTTAATAGAGAGCACTGAACTTTCTTTATTCTTCATGTTTTTTCTCCCCCACAATTGTGTTGCTTCACTTTGGGGAGCAGGTGTGGGGAACAGGAGGCGTTCACCCTTAGCATATGAGTTTATCATTTAGGAGCAAAAGATCGAGTGAACACAAACCAGAGGGGTGCTGGAAAGGGCCCTTCTAACACAGGGCTCATGCGGTGACCAGAGGATTAGAAAAAGTTGAACTAGTGAATTCCCTACGCATTTTTCTTACCCATGGCTGCACTTCACAGAAAAAATGCCAATGCTCCAGTCCCACCAAGACTGATTACATCATAATCTCCAGGAGGTGGGGCATAGGCATCAACATTAAGAAAAAAATTTCAGGTACATAGTCGGGGTTGATAACCCCTGACACAGCACTGAGGACAACATATTCAGGTCGAAATAAACTGTTTGTTTGGATTCTTTTATTAAAGGATTAGACTATGTAGACTGTGTGATGTCCAGTGTGAAGGAGAGATCAGGAATGGGGAAGACACATCTTTTCCCTGGGACGTGGGTCAAAGGGAGCAGCAGGGTTCTTTCCGGCAGGCAGCACAGGACAAGTAGCAAAGTCAGTGTGGTGGGCAACGCTCGCAGGCAGAGTTGCAGCTCTGGGTAGCCCGTGCTTTCCAAACTAGGCCCGTGTCAGTGGACGGAGGTTTAGGAATAGGGCTCCTTTTGTCAGGAGGCTTGGCGTCGTCTCCAGGTGAGCTGGATTCAGGAAGTGGAGTGTCATGGTGGGGATGGAAGACGTGCGGTATGGATGACCTCCCACTTCCCATGCAGCGTGGCACTTTCCCCACTCAGCTTGGATGGAATTGCAGATCTCTTCAGAGGACTGGGAGTCAGCAGCTCCCAGATCTTGGGCTTTATCCGATAGGAGGCAAGGCTGCAATCTGGATGTGCAGTAAGGCTAAGACTCCTACTTGGAATTTTCCGCTATGGCTGCCCCACTGGGGTGGATTAGTTTGTGGGAAGAGACTACGGGGGGATCTTGCTCTGAGGAGTCAGAGAAGGGCATGGGGATGATGCTGGCAACCCCCTACCCCCAACACTTCTTTGGAAACTCCATACTACAGTGAGTGGTGGTATTCATGCTCTGTAATTGCCTTTAATAATTTAAACCATAATTTTATCACTAGTCTCTTCTGTCTTCTTTTTAATCAAGTTTCACGCTATCATGGGTAAAAAAAAAAAAAATTAAAGACTGTAAAACCCCATAATGCAAAAGTGAGAATGCTGACACCCAGGCTGGTTTAAAGTGGCCTCTAGGAGACTTGACACCATTCAAGTGAGCTGGTCTCCTGTAATCACAATTCTCTCCTCTCTCCAACCCTGCTAGAAGCCACTCATTAATTATAGATAGAAAATATAAAGGTTGGTTTTCCTGCCTTGCATTCATCACAGAGATGTATAGTAAGTGCAGTGAGATTGCATTGCCAAACTTGAACTCATCTTAAATCAAAGTGACCTTTAAATTATCCTTCAAACTTTTCCCCCCAATCTTCATCCCCAAATAACTACTGGTATATAGACCAACTTTTATTAATGACATATTAAATTAGATTAACTTTACTTGAGCTCAGGCTGAAAGGTTGGAAAATAGCTTTTATTGCACGCTCTAGGTGAAATCTTGTGTAATGCATTATATTAATATGCTATTTGATTCTCCAAGTGAGATAAGGAAACAGAATTATGTTGGAGAATGGAAATCACAGTGCAATCTTGGGCTGGACCAAGTCATCAAAACTAAAAGATAAATTTCTAAAATACAAAACCAAAGAAGAAGTGTCATGGACAGAAGCCATGATCCTTCCCTTTCCTGGAAATGTCTCCTGTGGTTTGGTCTTCAGGGACAGTGATCTTCCCCCATGTTGCTCTTCCTCAGTGGCCTTCTTTCAGACCTTCTCACATTCTCTGGGCCCCTGTGTTTTGGCCATTCCCCTTTGCTGTGTTTCTGGTCTTTGAGCTGGAGGAGCAGGTACAGATCGTGGGAAGGCCCTGATCCAGCTCCTGAAACCAAACCAGAATCTGAGTTAATTTAGGATCATAGGACCACTACATAACACGCTACTACAGTTCCTTGTGATATGGAGACTATGGAAGCTATTTTTATCCTTGCCCTTCCAGCTAGTTTCCCCAGTTTCCTCCTCTGGGGCTCAGCAGCTTGGAAGAATGATGTCTGACAGAATACATCCACCTGTATACAACTACAAGAACCCTAAGAAATGCTGTCAGAGATGCTAGAGTTCACTGTTGATCCTCTGGGAAACTGACCAGGTAGAGGGTACTCCAGAAGGTCCTATCTACACAAAACAAGCCTCAGAAAATGTTAGCCAATAGTGCTGTCACCCCTGAGAAGTTGTTATAGAGCTGCGTATTTAAACCTTAGAAGACAAGTAAGACTCTCATATTTGCAAATTGAATAGCTGAATTAGGAGAATGATCCACATATTCCACATGTTTTATATATTTGTTATGGATTGAATTGTGTCATAGTTGTCAGTGAATTGAAAAATGCATATGTTGAAGTTCTAATGTCCAGTACCTTAGAATATGACTTCATTTGTAAATAAGGTCATTGCAGATGTAATTGGTTACATCAACGAGAGGTTGGTAGGGTGGGTCCAACATGACTGGTGTTCTTATGAAAAGGGAAATTTAGACACAGAAACACATACAGGGAGAATGCCTTGTGAACATGAAGACAGCCATCTGAATGACCATATTAACTTGAAGATGAGCCAAAGAGAGAGACCTGGAACAGATTTTCCTTCACATCCCTCAAAAGGAAGCAACCCTGACAACACCTTGATCTTGGGCTTTCCAGTTTCCATATCTGTGAGACAATAAATTTCTGTTAAGCCACCAAGACTGTGATACTTTGTTACAGTAGCCCTGGAGAACGAATATAATATTATATGGACAGTAAGAAAGAAAGGAAGAAAAATAAGGAAAAAAAAGAAAAAAAAGTGTGGGGCGCCTGGGTGGCGCAGCCATTGGGCGTCTGCCTTCGGCTCAGGGCGTGATCCCGGCGTTATGGGATCGAGCCCCACATCGGGCTCCTCCGCTATGAGCCTGCTTCTTCCTCTCCCACTCCCCCTGCTTGTGTTCCCTCTCTCACTGGCTGTCTCTGTCAAATAAATAAAATCTTTAAGAAAAAAAAAAAAGAAAAGAAAAAAAGTGGAATTAAATAAGGAAGTAAATATTTATAGCACATACCAGTTCTCATGTCATTTGAAAAAGTACAGCAAGACAAACATTTAATTCTAATTTTACAGGAAAAAAACCCTGAGGCTTAGACGATACACAAAGTTCTTAAGTTGGCATTACCTGGAAGTTGTAGAACCAAGGTCCAAACTATTTGCCATATGACTCATCCTATGTGAGGAATAAATACGTTCTAGTTAACTTCAAAAAAGACCAGGAAACTTGTCCCACAACAGAGAGGTTTCAATCAGTTCTAGTTATGGCTCTTTGGGTTCTAAGAAACAGAAACCCAGTCTGGCTTATCAGAAAGAATGGTGTCAGGCTTTTCTTTGCCTTATTGAGTCTCAGGGAAAATCTTGTGAAACCCAAGGAAGGAAATACCCTGGGGTCGGCTGAGCCTGGAGGGGGAACTGAAGACCCAGAAAGAAGGTCCAGTTGCCCCCTCCCCACTCCCATCTCTCGGGGCTGCATGTTTTCTCTCTTCTCAGATTCTGTCCATCATGGCTTCCCTGGTGGCTAGAGTCCAGTGTGTTTCCTATGATCCCTGCCTCTTTGTGTTCACATTCTTGTGTAATCTCCTCCCCTTGTGTGAGATAATAAATGCGGACTGTTTTAAGCCACTAAATTTGTGGTGGTTTATTATGCTGAAATCTCTGTTTTCAGCATCTTCTGGTTTTTTTTGTCATGAATTTTGTTCTATATAGCTGCTTAGTACTAATAGCTCAGCTGTTAGCTCAAGCACCTATTGGTGGCTCTAACTTCACTCTGTCACAGTTCATTTTTTCAAATAGACTTGAAATTCTTAGGGAAATAGACTAATTCTTAGAGAAATTTTAGGTTTGCAGCAAAACTGAGCAGAAAATAACGAGTTCCCACATGCCCCTTGCCCCTACACATGCACAGCCTCCCCTACCATCAACATCCCACACCAGAGTGATACATTTGTTACAACTGATGAGCCTGCGTGACACATCACTATCACTCAAAGTTCAGAGTTTGCATTAGGGTTATGTCTTGGCATCGTACATTCTGTGGTTTTGACAAATGTATAATGAATGACCTGTATTTACCATTATAGTATCATATGGAGTATTTGCTGCTTTAAAAGTCTTCTGTGCTTCTCTTATGCATCTTTATCTCCCTCCCTAACCCCTAGAAAACACTGATCTTTTTACTGTCCCCATAGTTTTGCCTTTTTCAGAGTGTCGTACAGTTGGAATCATACAGTCTGTAGTCTTTTCAGATTGGCTTCTTTCAGTTAGTAGTATGCATTGAAGTCTCCTCCATGTCTTTTCATGGCTTGATAGCTCATTTCTTTTTAGTGCTGAATGATATTCTATTGTCTGGATGGGCCATAGTTTATTTATCAGTTCACTTACTGAAGGCATCTTGATTGCCATTTGCTTCCAAGTTTTGGCAGTTATGAATAAAGATGCTATCAATTACCATGTACACACAAGTGTGGATATAAGTTTTCAGCTCATTTGGGTAACTACCAAGGAACATGGTTGCTGGAGTATACAATAAATGTATGTTTAATTTCGTTGGAAACTATCAAACATCTTCCAAAGTGGTTGTGCCATATTGCATTTCCACCAGCAGTGAGTGAGAGTTCCTGGTGCTACACATCCTCACCAGCATTGGGTGGTGTCAGTATTCTGGATTCTGGCCATTCTGATGGGTGTGTAGTCATATCTCATTATCGTTTTAATTTTCAATTCCTTAAAGACATATGACGTGGAGCATCTTTTCATATGCTTGTTTGCAATCTGTATATCTTTGGTGAGGTGCCCAGGATTTTTGCCCATTTATAAATCTGGTTGTTCATTTTCTTATTGTTGAGTTTCAAGACTTCTTTGTATATTTTGAATAACTGTTCTTGATCAGATTGTCTTTTGCAAGTATTTTCTCAGTATGTGGCTTTTTCTTCTCATTCTCTTGACTGTGGCTTTCACAGTGAAGTTTTTCTTTGTAATTTTTTTTAAAAAGGTTTATTTATTTATTTATTTGAGAGAGGGAAAGAGAGAGAGAGCACAAGCATGGAGGGGAGGGGCAAAGGGAGAAGGAGAATCTCAAGGAGACTCCCGGCTGAGAGTGGAGCCAGGTGCAGGACTCAATCCCACGACCCTGACCCATGACCTGAGCTGAAACCAAGAGCAGATGCTCGACTGACTGGACCATCCAGGCACCCTGAAGTTTTTCAAAATTAAATTTTAATGAATTCTGCTTATTAATTCATTCTTTCATGGATTGTGCCTTTGGTGTATCTAAAAAATCATCACTATGCCCAAGGCCATCTAGATTTTGTCTTGTTATCCCCTAGGAGTCTTATAGTTTTGCATTTTATATTTAGATCTATGATTAATTCTGAGTTAATTTTTGTGAAGGGTGTAAGATCTGTGTCTAGATTCTTTCTTTCTTTTTTTTTTTTTGCATGTGGTTTTCCAGTTGTTCCAGCACCGTTTGTTGAAAATACCATCTGTTCTCCATTATATTGCCTATGCTCCTTTGTCAAAGATTAATTGACTATATTTATATGGGTTTATTTTTGATCTCTCTTCTCTTCTGTTGATCTGCCTGTTTTGCCAATGCAACACTGTCTTGATTACTGTAGCTATTTTATAGAGATTCTTAAAATTGGGTATTGCCACTCCTCTGACCTTGCTCTGCACCAATACTGTGTTGACTATTCTGAGTCTTTCCATCCTTCATGGAAACTTTAGAATAAGTTTGTCAATACCGACAGAACAAATTGCTGGGATTTTTGTGGGATCACATTGAATCTGTAGATCAAGTTGGGAAAGACTGACATTTATAGTATTGAGTTTTCCTATTCATGAATATGGAAATTTTCCCCATTCATTTAGTTGTTCTTTGATTTCTTTTTGTCAGAGTTTTATGACTTTCTTAATGTAGATCTTGTACACTCATGTCATGTAATCTGCAAACAAAGACAGTTTTATTTCTTCCTTCCCCATTTATTACCTTTTAGGTCCTTTTTGTCCAATTGCATTAGCTAGGATTTGCATACGATACTGAAAAGGAGCGGTGTGAGAGGATATCCTTGCCTGTTCATGGTCTTGTGGGAAAACTAGTTTCTCACTCTTAAGTAGGTTTTTTATAGATGTAATTTATTCAGCTGAGGAATTTGCCCTCTATTCCCAGTATTCTGAAGTTCTTATCATGAATGCGTGTTAGATTTTGTCAAATCCTTTTTCTGCATGTATTGATACAATTATGTGATTGTTTTTCTTTAGCCTATTGATATGATGGATTATATTAATTGATTTTCAAATGTTAAGCCAGGCTTGTATACTTAGGATAAATCCCACTTTGTCATGGTGTATAATTCTTTTTATAAATTGTTGAATTTGATTTGCTCATAATTTGTTGAGAATTTTTGCCTCTATGTTCATGAGAGATATAGTATTTGGTTTTCTCTTTCTTTCTTTCTTTCTTTCTTTCTTTCTTTCTTTCTTTCTTTCTTTCTTTCTTTCATCTTTGTCGGTTTTGGTATAAGGTAATGCTGCCTTCATAGAATGAGTTAAGAGGCTTCTATCTTTTTCTATGTTCTGAAGGAGATTGGTAAGAATTAGTACAATGTCTTTCCTAAATGGGTAGAACTCACCAGTGAACCTATCTGAGCCTGGTGCTTTCTGTTTCGAAGGTTATTTACTTATTGATTCAATTTCTTTAATAGATACAGGTCTTTTCAGATTGTCAGTTTTTCCTTGTGTGAGTTTTGGCAGATTGTGTCTTTCAAGAAATTGGTCCATTTCATATAGGTTATCAAATTTGTGGCCACAGTTCTTCATAGTATCCCTTTGTTATCCTTTTAATGTCCATGTGATCTGTAGTAATGTTTCCTCTTTCATTTCTGATGTTAGTAATTTGTGTCTTCTCTATTTTTTCTTAGTTAGCCTGGCTAGAGAATTATTGATTTTTTTGGATCTGTTCAAAGAACTAGCTTTTGGTTTCATTACCTTTATTGATTTGCTGTTTTCAATTTTATTGATTTCTGCTCTAATTTTTATTATTTCTTTTCTTTTGCTTGCTTAGATTTACTTTGCTCTTTTTTTTTTTTTTTTGCTTTCCTAAGGTGAAAGCTTAGATGATCAATTTTAGGTCTCTCTTCTTTTTGAATATATACCTTCAATGCTACAAATTTCTCTCTAAGGATTGCTTTCACTAAATCCCACAGATTTTGATAAGTTGTATTTTAATTTTCAAAATATTTTAAAGTTTCTCTTGCCATGTCTTCTTTAACCCATGTGCTATTTAGAAGTGTGTTGTTTCATCTCCAAGTGTTTTAAGATTTTCCAGCTATTTATTAGTGACTTCTAGTTTCATTCCATCGTGGTTTAGGAGAAGGCACTGCGTAATCTCCACTCTTGTAAAGTTGTTACGGTGTGTCTAATGACTCTGAATGTGGTTGATTTTTTTGTTCAGCCTTTGGTTGTTGTTAGGAATGGCGTGGTGACTTACAAGCTCCTTACATGTTGGATTAGAAACCAGAAGTTACAATTTTATTAAAAAAGGATCATATTTGTTTCTGGCGAGCCAAGCAGTAACATGTTAGGCAGTAACATGTCCAGTACCTACCCCTAAGGACAGCAGTTGCTACACTTAGTTCATATATGCCTAGGTAGCAGCCAGCTACATAATAAACTTATGATTAAGAAATTCATAATAGAGGGACACCTGGGTGGCTCAGTTGGTTAAGCGTCTGCCCTGGGCTCAGGTCACAATCCTGGGGTCCTGGGATCGAGTCCTGCATCAGGCTCCTTGCTCAGTGGGGAGCCTGCTTCTCCCTCTGCCTGCCACTCCCCCTGCTTGTGCTCTCTCTCTCTCTCTCTCTGACAAATAAATAATAAAATATTTTTTAAAAAAGAAATTCATAATAGAGATCTTACAACCTCGCAGATCCTTGGTAAGTCTAAAGAGTAGAGCATGGTATCTAATGTAAGAGCTATTCAACTATGTTGGGGGTACCCCAGGTGTCGGCTGTGATGTCTTGGCGTACATTGCTGGTGATCTCTGGGAGACAGTGGTAATGCCAAATAGCAATGGAAGATTAGCAGGAATGAAATCTTGCAGTCCAGTGAGTCCACCAGTTCTGAAATCCTTTCTTTCAGTTCAGGTCTGCTAGGTTGGACTTGGGAGATGATAAATAGGTTGGTGCCAGCGCAATTATTTGGTGGTCAGTTAAAGCAAAAAAAACCATGGGTGAAATAAGTGAAGGACAATCTATTATATGAGACACCCGCCAAAGCTATTTTTCTAGGCTAGTTGTACTTTTCTTTTACTCTTCAGAAAATGAATAGAACAATTGGATTTCCAGTCTCGCTGCCTCACTGTGGTCTACACCCACATCACTTCTTGCTTGCATAATTGAAATTGTTTTCCCACGATTGCCCTGCTGTCTTTCTCCCGTCCAATTCATTCTTACCACAGGAAAATTTATTCGCTAAAATAAATTCGCCTTTTAAAAAGTTTTCAATGGCCCCCATTACATACAGGACCAAGTATAAACTCCACCCAATATTCCAGATCTTCTGTGTTCAGACTAGAGATTGTTGATAGTTTTTTTCTCACTATTTCCTGGCACCTACTTTCACCTCTGGCCATATTGCTCTCCATATGAGCAAATGTCCTTTTCTGTGTCTGTGTCTTTACTTGTGCCCTCTCTTTATTCAGGTGGATACTTTCCTCTCTGCCTAAACAAACTCTGTGCCAGCTTCAAGTCCTGCCAGCTTCTCTAAGAAGCAATTTTTTGGACCATTTCCTTTTTCTTTATTTTTTTTCTTTTTACACTAAGTGCTATTTTTATTATTATTTTTAAAACTTCAATTAATTAACATATAATGTATTGTCAGTTTCAGATCTAGAGTGCAGTGATTCCTTAGTGTTATATAATATCCAGTACTCCTTACATCATGTGCCATCCTTAATGTCCATCACCCAGTTACCCCATCTCCCTACCCCCCTCCCCTCCAGCAATCCTCAGTTTGTTTCCTATGATTAAGAGTCTCTTATGGTTTGTCTCCCTCTCTGATTTTGTCTTGTTTTATTTTTCCCTCTCTTCCCCTATTATCCTCTGTTTTGTTTCTTAAATTCCACATATGAGTGAAATCATGATAATTGTCTTTCTCTGATTGACTTATTTTGCTTAGTATAATACCCTCTCGTTCCATCCACATCATTGCAAATGGCAAGATTTCATTTTTTTGGTGGCTGAGTAGTATTCCATTGTATATATATACCACATCTTCTTTATCCATTCACCTGTCAATGGACATCTGGGTCTTTCCATAGTTTGACTATTGTGGACATTGCTGATATAAACATTGGGGTGCAGGTGCCCCTTTGGATCACTACATTTTTATATTTGGGGTAAATCCCTAGTAATGCAATTGCTGGGTCATAGGGTAGCTCTATTTTCAACTTTTTGAGGAACCTCCATACTGTTTTCCAGAGTGACTGCACCAGCTTGCATTCCCACCAACAGGGTCAGAGGGTTCCCCTTTCTCTGCATCCTTGACAGCATCTGTCATTTCCTGACTTGTTAATTTTAGCCATTCTGACTGGTGTGAGGTGGTATCTCATTGTGCTTTTGATTTGTATTTCCCTGATGCCAAGTGATGTTGAGCACTTTTTCATGTGTCTGTTGGTCATTTGTATGTCTTCTTTGGAGAATTGTCTGTTCATGTCTTCTGCCCATTTCTTGATTGGATTATTTGTTCTTCGGGTGTTAAATTTGATAAGTTCTTTATAGATTTTGAACACTAGCCTTTTATCTGATAAGACATTTGTAAATATCATCTCCCATTTTGTTGGTTCTCTTTTGGTTTTGTCGACTGTTTCCTTTGCTGTGCAAAAGCTTTTTATCTTGATGAAGTCCCAAAAGTTCATTTTGCCTTTGTTTCCTTTGCCTTTTGAAGACGTGTCCAGCAAGAAGTTGCTGTGGCTGAGGTCACAGTGGTTGTTGCCTGTGTTCTCCTCTAGGATTTGGATGGATTCCTGTCTCACATTTAGGTCTTTCATCCATTCGGAGTCTATTTTTGCGTATGGTGTAAGGAAATGGTCCAGTTTCACTCTTCCGCATGTGGCTCTCCAACTTTCCCAGCACCATTTGTTGAAGAGACTGTCTTTTTTCCATTGGACATTCTTTTCTGCTTTGTCAAAGATTAGTTGACCATAGAGTTGAGTGTCCATTTCTGGGTTCTCTATTCTGTTCGTTGATCTATGTGTCTGTTTTTGTGCCAGTGCTGTACTGTCCTGATGATTGCAGCTTTGTAATAGAACTTGAAATCCAGAATTATGATGCCATCAGTTTTGGTTTTCTTTTTCAACACTTCTTTGGCTATTCAGGGTCTTTTATGGTTCCATACAAGTTTTAGGATTGTTTGTTCCAGCTCTGTGAAAAAAGTTGATAGTATTTTATAGGAATTGCAGTGAATGTGTAACTATTCTAGGAAGCATAGATATTTTAACACTATTTGTTCTTCCAATCCATGAGCATGGAACATTTTTCCATTTCTTTGTGCCTTCCTCAATTTCTTTCCTGAGTGTTCTATAGTTTTCTGAGTATAGATCCTTTGCCTCTTTTGTTAGGTTTATTCCTAGGTATCCTATGGTTTTGGGTGAAATTGTAAATGGGATCGACTCCTTAATTTCTCTTTCTTCTGTCTCATTGTTAATGTATAGAAATGAAACAGATTTCTGTTCATTGATTTTATATCCTGCCACTTTGCTGAATTCTTGTAGGAGTTCTAACAATTTTGAGGTGGAGTCTTTTGGCTTTTCCAAATAGAGTATCATGTCATCTGTGAAGATGGGGAGTTTGACTTCTTTGCTGATTCAGATGTCTTTTATTGCTTTTTGTTGTCTGATTGCTGAGGCTAGGACTTCCAGTACTATTTGAACAACAGTGGTGATAGTGGACATCCCTGCTGTGTTCCTGACCTTAGAGGAAAAGCTCTCAGTTTTTCCCCATTGAGTAAGATATTTGCTGTGGGCTTTTCGTATGTGGCTTTTATGATATTGAGGTATATTCCCTCTGTCCCTACACTGTGAAGAGTTTTAATCAAGAAAATATGCTGTACTTTGTCAAAAGCTTTTTCTGCATCTATTGAGAGTATCATATGGTTCTTGTCCTTTCTTTTATTAGTGTAGTGTGTCACATTGATTGATTTGTGGATGTTGAACCACCCTTGCAGCCCAAGAATAAATCCCACTGGGTCATGGTCAATAATCCTTTTAATGTACTGGATTCTATTGGCTAGTATCTTGGTGAGAATTTTTGTGTCTGTGTTCATCAGGGATATTGGTCTTTAATTCTCCTTTATGGTGGGGTCTTTGTCTGGTTTTGGGATCAAGGTAATGCTGTCCTCATAAAAAGAATTTGGAAGTTTTCCTTCCATTTCTATTTTTTTGAAAAAGCTTCAGAAGAATAGGTATTAATTCTTCTTTACATGTTTGGTAGAATCCCCCTGGGAAACCATCCAGCCCTGGACTCTTGTTTATTGGGAGATTTTTGATTACTGCTTCAATTTCCTTGATGTTTATGGGTCTGTTCAGCTTTTCTATTTCTTCCTGTTTCAGTTTTGGTAGTTTATATGTCTCTAGGAATGCATCCATTTCTCCCAGATTGCCTAATTTGTTGGCATATAGTTGCTCATAATATGTTCTTATAATTGTTTGTATTTCTTTGGTGTTAGTTGTGATCTCTTCTCTTTCATTAATAATTTTATTTATTTGAATCCTTTCTCTCTTTTTTTTTTTTGGTAGGTCTTGCCAGGGAGTTATCAATTTTATTACTTCTTTCAAAGAACCAGTTTCTGGTTTCGTTCATCTGTTCTGCTGTTCATTTGGTTTCTATTTCATAGATTTCTGCTTTAATCTTTATTAATTCTCTTCTCTTGCTGGGTTTAGGCTTTATTTGCTGTTCTTTCTCCAGCTCCTTTAAGTGGAAGGTTAAGTTTTGTATTTGAGGCCTTTCTTGTTTTTTGAGAAAGACTTGTATTGCTAGGTACTTCCCTCTTATGACTGCCCTTGCTGCATCCAAAAGGTTTTAAATACTTCTGTTTTCATTTTCATTTATTTCCATGAACTTTTAAAATTCTTCTTTAATTTCCTGGTTGACCCATTCATTCTTTAGTAAGATGTTCTTTAGCCTCCACGTATTAGAGTTCTTTCAAAATTTCTTCTTGTGACTTAGTTCAAGTTTCAAAGCATTGTGATCTGAAAATATGCAGGAAATGATCCCAACTTTTTAAAAGATTTTATTTATTTATTAGAGAAAGGGGGGGAGAGTGCATGAGTAGAGGGAGTGGCGGAGGGTGAGGGAGAAGCAGACTCCCCACAGAGCAGGGAGCCCATGCAGGGCTTGCTCCCAGGACCCAGGGATCATGACCTGAGCCGAAAGCAGATGTTTAACAGACTGAGCCACCCAGGCACCCTGGGAATGATTCCAGTCTTTTGGTACTGGCTGAGACCTGATTTCTGATCTAGTATGTGATCTATTCTGGAGAATATTCCATGTACACTTGAGGAGAATGTGTATTTTGTTGCTTTAGGATGGGATGTTCTGAATGTATCTGTGAAGTCCATCTGGTCCAGTGTGTCATTCAAAGCCCTTGTTTCTTTGTTGATCTTCTGCTTAAATGATCTGTCCATTGCAATGAGTGGGATGTTAAAGTCCCCTACTATTATTATTAATGTGTTTCTTTAATTTTATTATTAATTGGTTTATATAATTGGCTGCTCCCATGTTAGGGGCATAAATATTTACAATTGTTAGACTTTCTTGTTGGATAGACTCTTTAATTGATATAATGTCCTTCGTCATCTTTTATTATAGTCTTTGGTTTAAAATCCAATTTGTCTTTGCTGGATCATAGGGTAGCTCAATTTTTAACTTTTTAAGGGACCTCCACACTGTTTTCCAAAGTGGCTGTACCAACTTGCATTCCCACCAACAATGTAGGAGGGATCCCCTTTCTCCATCCTCTCCAACATTTGTTGTTTCCTGCCTTGTCCATTTTTGCCATTATAACTGGCGTAAAGCAGTATCTCAATGTGGTTTTGATTCGAATTTCCCTGATGGCTAATGATTTTGAACATTTTTTCATGTGTCTGTTAGCCATTTGTATGTCTTCATTGGAAAAGTGTCTGTTCATATCTTCTGCCCATTTTTTTATTTGTTTATTTGTTTCTTGGTGCACTGGGTGTTATACGCAAATAATGAATCATGGAACTTTACATCAAAAACTAGGGGTGTACTGTATGGTGACTAACATAATATAATAAAAAAATATTAATAAAAAAATAAAATCCAGTTTGTCTGATATAAGGATTGCTACCTCAGCTTTCTTTTGATGTCCATTAGTGTGATACGTAGTTCTCCACCTCCTCACTTTCAATCTGCAGGTGTCTTTGGGTTTAAAATGAGTCTCTTGCAGACAAGCCTATCGATGGGTCTTGCTTTTTTATCCAATCTGATACTCTGTGTCTTTTGATTAGGACATTTAGCCCATTTACATTCAGAGTAACTATTGAAAGATATGAATTTAGTGCCATTGTATTACCTATAAAGTCACTGTTTCTATATATTGTCTCTGTTCCTTTCTGGTCTATGTTACTTTTGGGCCCTCTCTTTGCTTAAAGAATTCCCTTTAATATTTCTTGCAGGGCTGGTTTAGTGATCACAAATTCTTTTAGTTTCAGTTTGTCCTGGAAGCTTCTTATTTCTCCTTCTACTTTGAATGACATCCTTGCCGGACAAAATATTCTTGGCTGCATATTTTTCTCATTTAGCACTCTGAATATATCATGTCTGTTCTTTCTGGCCTGCCACTTCTCTGTGGATAGGTTTGCTGCCAGTCTAATGTTTCTACCCTTGTAGGTAATGGACCTCTTGTCCTGAGCCGCTTTCAGAATTTTCTCTTTGTCTCTGAAGTTTGCAAATTTCACTATTATATGTCAAACTATTTTTATTGATTTTGAGGGGGGTTTCTCTGTGCCTCCTGGACTTGAACGCCTGTTTCCTTCCCCAGATTAGAGACTTCTCCACTATAATTTGCTCCAATATACCTTCTGCCCCCTCTTTTCCTCTTCTTCTGGGATCCCAATGATTCTAATATTGTTTCCCTTTATGGTATCACTTATCTCTCAAATTCTCCCCTTGTGATCCAGTAGTTGTTTATCTCTCTTTTTTCTCAGCTTCTTGGAGAATAACTCCATTGTTAGGTCCTCTGTATCACTCATTCTGTCTTCTGCCTCATTTATTCTAGCAGTTAGAGCCTCCATTTTTTATTGCATCTCATTAATAGCCTTTTTTATTTCAACTTGATTAGATTTTAGTTCTTTTATTTCTCCAGAAGGGATTCTCTAGTGTCTTCTATGCTCTTTTCAAGCCCAGCTAGTATCTTTAGAATCATTATTCTGAAGTCGAGTTCCTACATCTTACTTCTATCCATACTGATTAGGTCCCTGGCAGTAAGTACTGCCTCTTGTTCTCTTTTTTGAGGTGAGTTTTTCCATCTTGTCATTCTGTCCAGAGGAGGATAGATGAATGAGAGAACAAAATACTAAAATGGCAACAACGACCGCTGAGAAATATACACTAAAAAGATCAGAAGAGACTGAAAAAAAAGTCAAAAAAAAAAAAAAAAGAGAATATAATCAGACAGATGAACAGAAGAGAGCAATACACTGGATCCTGTGTGTATTGTGGTCTGTTTGTTAGAAAACTAGATCCCAAAATTATAAAGAAAGAAAAATTTATATAGGTACAAAAATAAAATTAAATACAATGAAAGTATAGAATATAACTGTAAAATGAAAATTAAAAGACAAAAACAGAAAACAAAAAAAAAAGAAACAGAAAAGAAGGAATATAAACAGGTGAATAGAACAGAGGAATACACTATATGTTGCATATATTTTGGTCTGTTTGTTAGAAGAAACTGCATCCCAAAATTATAAGGAAAGAAAAACTTTATATATATATATATATATATATAGAGAGAGAGAGAGAGAGAGAGAGATAAAATTAAGTATATTGAAAGGATAGAATGTAACTGTAAAGATGAAAATTAAAAAAGACTTTAACAAAAAAAATTAAGGAAAAAAAAGAGAATATGATCAGACAGGTGAAGAGAACAGAGCAATACACTAGATCCTGGGTTTATTTTGGCCTGTTTGTTAGAAGAAACTGCATCCCAAAATGTAAAGAAGGAAAGACATATGTATATACAAAAAAAGAATTAAATACAATGCAAGGATAGAATGTAACTGTAAACATGAAAATTAAAAAAGACTTAAAAAAAGAGTTGATAAAATAAGAAATTGGTTGACAAAGGAAAGAGAAAAAAGTTAAAACTGGGAGATTAAAGAATCCTGGGGAAAACCCATGAATTCTATGTACTGTTTTCCCCTAAGCACTGGAGTTTTGCAGTTCTGTGTGATCGGTAAACTTAGTGTTGGCCAGATGTTCTTGCTGATCTTCTGGGAGATGGGGTGGGGGTGGGGGTTTGCGCTGATTCTCAGATGTTTTTGCCCTGGTGCAGAATTGCACTGTCCTTGTCAGGGGCCGGGTTAAGTAACCTGCTCTGGTTTGCTCTCTGTGGCTTTTGTTCTGTAAAGGCTTTCTGTGCAGCTTAAGAGGATGAGAATGAAAATGGTGGCCTCCCAATCTCCAGCCCCAGAGCCAAGAGCTCGGAGCCCCACTCCTCCGTGTGCCCTCAGGGAAAAGCAGTCAATCACTCCTGTCTCCGTGGTCTCCTTCTGCACTCCATGCTCACCTGGCCTGTGACCAACATTTCTACCTCAGGCACACGACCCCATTTCAAGACTCCAAACCCTGCAGACCCTTGTGGCACACTCCCATGCTGCTCCTCCCAGGGGAGGAAGGGGGGTCTCACCTGTTCTGCTTCTTATTAGGCCCCTGCTTGGAGAGCAGTTACCCCACCGTGCTGCAGTTTGGAGAATATGACAACCCCTATCTGAGATCCCACTCTGGGGCTCACTGATTGCAGCCAGCTTCCCTGCTGTGATGCCTGGGAGCTCTGCTGCACTCAGGCACCCCCAGTCTTTCTATGACCTCGGGGGATCCCGAGACCACACTGTCCCCTCTAGGATTCTGCCCACTTCACCACCTGACCGCCTTTCAGGCAGAGATGTCCCTCACTAGAGCAGACTTCTAAAAGTCCTGATTTTGTGCTCTGCTGCTATATATTGCTTTCTGGTAGCCAGTTGATGGAGGCTCCCTCCGCCTGTCATTTATCTGCCCATATACCACCTCAGGTTCACTGCTCTGCACCTCCTGCCTTGCAGAAAGTGGTCGCTTTTCTATTTGTAGAGTTGTAGCTATTCTTTTCTTAGATCTCTGGTTGTGTTTGCAGGTGTTCAGAATAAATTAATAGCTATCTAGCTATTCCTGGGACCAGACAAAAGTAAGTTCTCCTACTCCTCCGCCATCTTGGACTCCTGCACCATTTCAATCCCCAGTGTGTTCATGACATAATAAGATATACATATACTGGTCTCTACTTCTGGTTCTTGCCACAGTGCTCTTAAAACTCTTGTAAGCAGAGGTGCTAGGAGAATCTTTTGTTCTAATATTTAGTCTCTGACCCTGGTTCCTGGCACAGAGCTCCTAAGACCTTACAATTTCCTGAGTGATAAGAGCTTTGACACCGAGCTTCTAAAACCCTTGGAATTCCCTGGGTGATGGAATGTCTTTTGTTCTAATGAGTTGACTCTTGATGGGCTCCTGGATGGGGGCTGGTCACCAGAGAGACCAGGCCATGATTAGAAGCTTGGAACTTGCGCCTCTGTCCATTGTCTACGAGGGGAGAGGCACTGGAAATAGAGTTAATAATCAATCATGCTGACAGGATAGAGCCTCTGCAAAAATCCCAATAGTATGGGGTTGGGAAGCTTCCAGGCTGGTGAACACATACACATACCAGAGGGGTAGTAAACCCCAACTCGATGGGGACAGAAACTCCCGCGTTCAGGACTCCGCTGGACCTACGTACGTCTTCATATGGCTGTTCATCTCTATCCTTTATTATATCTTTTCTTATGTAACAAAGCAGTAAACGAAAGTGTTTCCCTGTGTTCCGTGAGCCGTTCTAGCAAATGATCAAATTCATGGAGGGGACGTGAGAATCTCTGATTTGTAGCCAAGTTAGACTGAGATTGTGGAAAACCTGGGGACCCTTTATGTACCATTCACGTCTGAAGCGGGGGCAGTCTCGTAGGACTGAGCCCTTAACCTGTGGGGTCTTCCCTGCTGTTGTTGGAGGGTTGCTTGGTGTGTGGAAAACTCGCACACCTGCCGTCAGACGTGAAGTATGGTGGTTGCATGAGAGGACAGAGAAAGAGGTGCTTTCCTTACAGTCTCTGCTTTCAGCTCCCACGTCACTTCTGGACCCTGACATTCGTTTGTCCTGAGTCATTCACCACCTTCCGCAGCCATTTGTTCTGATGTTAAAATCAAATTCAGAATCAAACTCCTTGAGACCCACACCCATGTCCTGCCCTTCTTCCTAGTCCTCTCGGTCGGTATCTGATGAATGAGTAAATGGTACAGAGCAGAGAAGCTGTGAATCTGAGTCAAAGTTTCATGTCCTCCAGGGCCGGCCGGGGTGGGGGGAGACTGAGTTCTAAACACACATGTTCCTCAAACAGGGTCTGTCCCTGATAAATGTTCCGTTGAGGCTAAACACAGCCAGCATTGTTCTTCCTGACACAAGTTAAAACCCTTTGAGCAAGTGTATCTTAAAATATCAAGTGATAACTTATATGCAATGAAACATACCCTTCGTCCTATGTAAATCACCTGGATTCTGCCCTGGGGGCGGGCTGCGTTTTCTTGGACGTGGAGCTTCGTTTGATACTGAAGGAGAGTGAAATCCACTGACCTTTTTGGAATTGGACTCCGGGCTGGGGACCAGCTTCCGATGATGTCCTGACCACCTGGGCTCCTTCCGGGGGACACATCTCAGCTTTGACTTTGCTTGCGTAGAAGCCCCATACAGTTATAAGGTAATTAGGTGAATCTTTTCTGGAACATTGATCCGAGAAAAGCACTTATAATGCACATTGTTTTCATAATTACTTACTTCAGACCCCCCCTTTTTACCTTTTGTGAGGTGGCTGCTTATTTAAAATTTTCATCTCTAGCTATTTTACTGTTTTGTGTTTAAACTGGGAGGAGGAAAAAAAGTCCCCCCTGGTGCTCTAGTTCACAGCCACGTGAAAGGGACTGGAATAGAGGAATTAGCTGAATGGTCACACCTGTCCCTCTGAATCCTTCCATTAAGTCATATATCCTATAATTTTCCTTTAAAATACTTCAGCACAACTGCTGTGAAATATTTATGTGTGGGGCTAGTTTCACTCTTGATCGTAGGGGTGGCTAGTTAGCATTGTCAGTGTCCCAAAGAGGACCATGTCCTCCAACAGGGGCATGGTGAGCATCTAAAGATGGTACATAGGCATTCATAGTTAGGCTCCCTCTGCCCCAGATCTTCACCCAATTTCACCTGCGAATCTCTGCACCGGACGTTTGTTAATCAGGGAAGGGTTTTTGGAGATGACTTTGACTGAGGGAAATAAGTAGTTCCCCAATAACTGGAATGTGTACTTTGGCTAAACTCGGCCCAGTCCCCTCTGCCCTTCCATGGACAGGGGCGGCGCAGGGACTTGGAGGGGCTGGCAGGGTATGTGTGTGCCTTTGGAGTGTTGCCCTTGGTCTGGGGCTCTGCTGCACGTTGTTTCCTGCCTTTTAATGGAGAATTCTGTGTCCAGATCACACAGGGCACTCAAGGAGTGCCTCGGTGGCTGAGCTTCTAGGAACAGCATTTCGTGCCTGCTTGCCAAGAAACATCCACGTGTGTGGCAGAATAGTGTTTGAAACCTGCTTTCACGGTGACATGTCATCTGGTGGTGGCAAGGCCATGTGGAAGGGGCCCCTTTGCTCTTTCTTGTCTCCAGAGGCCATCAGCCTCAAGGAAGAGTGAAGCTTGAGTTGAGGAAGGTTGTCAAAACCACACACACATACAGTTTCCACCTTGCTTCTCTCACTTAAAGAATTCCCTCTTCTCCCAGAGCCAAGACCTGAGGATAAGATTAGGTTACTGTGCCACACAAAGAGAGGTGCTTTGAAATTCAGGTTCCGCTGTGAATGTCTTACTCAGTAGTCCACACTCACATTTTCCCATTGGTAATAAGGGATATTGCAGTGGTTAATTTTACGTGTCAACTTGACTGGGCTAAGGGATGCCCAGATAGTTGGTAAAACATGATTTCTGGGTGTGTCTGTGAAGTTGTTTCTGGAAGAGATTAGCATTTAAATCAGTAAACAGAGGGAAGATCCCCCTCACCAGTGCGGGTGGGCATCACCCAATCCTTCAGGGGCCCAAAGAAAAGGAAAAGGTAGAGGAAAGGTGAATTCTGTGTCTCTCTTCTTCAGCCGAGATGTCCTCCGTTTCTTACCCTCTGACTCTGGGGCTCCCGGTTCTCCAGCCTTCAGACTCCATGGGCTTTCCTAGGTCTCTGGTTGCACATGTGGGTTGTGGGATTTCTCAGCCTCCAGAATCAAGTGAGTCAAATCCTAAATAGTCTCCTCTTCTACATCTTTATATATCCTACTGATTCTCTTCTTCTGGAGAACACTGATATAGATACACTTAAGTTGAGGATGTGTATTTTTCATATGTGGTTATTTTAGAGTTAAAAAAAAATCAGTGGCAGGGCGCCTGGGTGGCGCAGTCATTAAAGCGTCTGCCTTCGGCTCAGGGCGTGATCCCAGCGTTCCGGGATCGAGTCCCACATCGGGCTTCTCTGCTGGGGGCCTGCTTCTTCCTCTCTCACTTGCCTGCTGTGTTCCCTCTCTCGCTGGCTGTCTCTCTGTCACATAAATAAATTAAAAATCTTAAAAAAAAAAAAATCAGTGGCATCTGGGTGATCCAGTTGGTGAGGCTTTGGACTCTTGGTTTCGGCTCAGGTCCTGATCTCAGTGTCGTGAGATCCAGCCCGCAAAGGGCTCCATGCTCAGCATGGACTCTGCTTGAGATTCCCTCTCCCTCTCCCTCTCCCCCTTCTGCTTGTGCTCTCTGTCTCTCTCAAATAAATAAATCTTTAAAAAAATCAGATTGTTATGAACGATTGTTAGGCCAGGAAAATTAGCCTATGTAATTAACCTAAGATGAGATATGTATTGATCAAAACTTAGTCATTGGAAACACAAGGACGACTGAATGGTGATAGTCCTACTTGGAATTCTGAAGCAGGTCCCTGTGTAATTAGAAAATACATTGTTATGAAATTCAGAGAATTAATTAAAGTTAAAATTTGAAGCAGTACATTGAAGATATGTCCTTCGCTCGTGTTTTGTCTCTGACTGTTGTGTTTATATGTCAATCTAAAATAGAAAATGGGTTCTTTAATCTGCAGCCTCCTAGCGATTTTATCCTTCTTTCCCTTCGGATAAATTGTTTCCTTGCTTTCATCATCTCCCTGGCAGATTTTGAGCTGCTTGGTCTACTAAAGTGGAAGAAACACGCTTAATAAAGTCAAATGACTTCTTTCTAATGTTAATTCAGTAAAAAATGAACCCTCCTAAGAATGGGAATGTATGCGCTCATAAAACTTGTCTGTAGGCACAGTTATAATACGTGCCCACTTTGTCATTCCCAGAAAGTTTTTGCAGTCACAACCTGCAAACTCCTCTCCGAGTTCCAGGGATAGAAATGCAGTTTGCGTCCTAGCAGATAAAATGAGAACAGGTTGGTTTACTTGAAGGTAGCTGAGGTCGACATTCTTTTTTTTTTATATATATAATTTTTATTTTGTTATATTAGTCACCACACAGTACATCCCCAAAGGTCGACATTCTTGCTTCAGAACTTCGCACTCCCAGAATTACCCAGACTGCCAACGGAAAGAAACCATGTATTGCTTCTAATTGACTACTCTATCCCTCCTCTGAAAAGAGTGAAAAAGCCTCAGTTATAAGGTAGCAAGTCTGTGAGAAATTCTGTATTCACCATCTATTTTAATAAACAAAAGTCTTTCTGAAATGCGGGATTTTTAACTCAAGAAGGGATTTTTTGAAATCCAAGTCTTTTTCTTTTTATTTAAAGGTTGTAATAGTTTATTTGGGAAAGTTCAATGAACCTTCCTGACTGAAAGGAGTATTTTCGAGACTATCTTGGTGTCAAAAGTAGTGAGTACTTGCAAATAACAAAGGCTTACGCTGGTATATTATTCTAGAATATACAGAGCACTTTACTATTCATTCCTCACTATGACCCTTTTGGATAAACAGTATTTCCATTTTATATATGAGTTCCCGGAGGCTCAAAGAGATAAGATAATTTGCCTAAAGTTACATATATGGTGGTGGATTATTAACTTGAACCCACCAAGTGCAAATCTTTAGAAAACACCACATTATTTCCCTTTGAAGAATTAGCTGAAGGAAAAATTGAGACCATCCTTAGCCTTCTGGGGAAGTAGCCACCTTTTCTGGTGTTCCAGAAATTCAATAATGCAGATGTTTTCACTCTAAAATGAATAAATGCAAAGGCTCACTAAGAGATCTGTGTTTCAGAGAAAGACAAATACCATAAGATTTCACTCATATGCAAAATCTAAAAAAAATAAAACAAATGAACAAACAAAGGAAAAGTGGAAACAGACCCATAAATACGGGGAAGACTGACGGTTGCCAAAGGGGAGGGGATGGGGGTGGTGGGCAAAATGGGTGAAGGGGAGTGGGAAATACAGGCTTCCTATTAGTTGTGGAGTGAATCAGTCACAGGGATGAAAGGTACAGCATAAGGAATATGGTCAACAGTATTCTAATAGCATTGTGTGGTGACAGATGGCAGCTACATTTACGGGGAGCATAGCCTAACATACAGAGTTGTCAAATCACTGTGTTGTATACCTGAAACTAATGTAGCATTGTGTTCAACTACACTTCAGTGAGAGAGAGAGAGAGAGAGGCCGGTCTTTTTGAAACCTGTGTCCACGCTCTTTCTGGATCATTTCTTGGGGATCAGAGCCAAGCTGTGGTCTCCCTTCTTTGCCCTGAAGTTGGACGCACACAGTAGGCACAGAAGCGATGGGTGCATTTGGCAAACACTTCTGTGTTCATGGAACTGGGTTCATTGTTTAAGTATATATGCAAAATCATTAGCAGGTATAGAAAATGAGGCTCCTTGCCTTCAAAGTATTCAGGCAATCAGCTTGAAGTGCTTAGACCTAGAATAGATTGCCCAAAATGGTCATGGAAAGCTGACAAGAATCCAGCATAATTTCTTTTCTGGGAGTAAAGTAAGATGTTAGGTGAGGAAGACTTTCTGTAGGAGGAGGGGGCTGAAGGGAAGTCTAGATTCGGATCAGTAGCTAGAGAAGGGAGGGCAAGTAACATCGAAGGGGTTGGAAAAGTCCAACAGGTTTGGAGAATAATAATGGTTATATTTTGTATACCGACCTAAGCCAATTAGGTTTTTTGGAAGGGGGTAGATGATGCAGCCTTCAAAAAGTTAAAGGTGGCTGAAGATTAGCTATTCTCTCAAAACCTCAAGGCCAGGTTCCGATGAATGTGGGTCTCAGACTAGATGCTCCTTGATCTTGTGTGGATATTTGCTAGATGAATGCCTATTAGCAAGAGACCCAAGGCCCAATCTATTCCGTAAGATCCATGAAGTCTCAGTTCCCTGTGTTCTGGGATAACTAGAGAAAGATACAACAGCTTCTCAGAGGTAGGACTTCACCTTTGCAATCATCTCTGACCACTAGAGAGACCCCACTCTGGTGGCTACACCCAGGATGCCAGGAACCCAGTCCTCGCCCCATTCCTAAGGGGGGGGGGGTGAGAAGAGACTGCTCTGGATTGGTGTATTCTGTATAACAGTGGGGAAATTTCTGAAGTATTTTCACCAGTGCACATACCTAGAAGACCTTTAAATTTGCCAAAGAGAACCTAATTCTGATATTCACTGTGGAGGTTTCAGAGGTCACCATCTTTACCAATGAAGACGCACTGCGTATGCTGACATGAGATCCAGGTAGCAGACACCCTCGTAGCAATCCCACTGGGGTTCTGGTTCCCTGACTGTGGCTCCCTCAACCCCTGCTGGACTCTCCATTTTTTATTGGGGGCAACTGATGCCTCTAGAGTTGTAATTTAAATGAGCTGGCACATACGCAATATTGCACTGTCTCTGATGAAATATTTTTAGGAGCGTTCCAGACAATGTAATAAAAGGCTGGTGAGTTGGGGCAGCCCTGTTAAGAGAATGCCCGGAAGGACATGTTGCATATATTGGATTTGCAAGAGAACAGATCTGTAATAGTTATTGTTCACTCCAAGAGTTTTTTGGGAAGAAAAAAAAAAAAAGTCTAAGTTGACTGTTGCCCTGATTCCAAAGAAAACTTTGCCTTCTGCAGGCTTTTCAAGGCAGTGCGATTCCAGTAAGCAGCCAGGCCACCCTGTGCCTGGCCAACCCGCCGCGGTGCACGTGGACCCCAGCCCCTCCAGCGCTGCAGGGGGGTATTGCCTTTCAAAGGCTATGGCGGTGCCTTCATCTTGTGCCATTTCCTCTGAAACAGAAGTTATTTTCTCTCACAACTGTGCATCATATTTGTAATAGCTTATTGATCAAAGCCAGGTCTACTTTCAGGGCAGAGAGGAAATCACGCACCCCTTCCTTGGGAGTTAGCTTTCTGCCAGAAGGCGCTGGTCTTGTAGTCCCAGCTGGGTTAGCAGGAGCCCTTGTGCAGTTAGCCCCGCCCCCCCCCCGCTCCGCCCCGCCCCCTGGATCGTGGGGAAGCAAAGCCTGCGTAAGGAAGCCAAGGGCTTTGGGCTACAGGTGCAGAGCGAACGCCAGTTGGCCGTAAACTACTACTCAGTCTGAACCGTACTTTTGCGCATCACGGAGCATCCCCACCATTCTATGGCCTTCGTTATTATGCGAGCTATGTGGACCCCTTTTTGGCATTCATGTTTTAAATTTTGGAAAAATGTTGAACCTCGTGCAGCAAGCCTGCAAACTCTGTTCTCCTGTTTTGGGGTGGAAATCAGCATGAGGCAACTTTGCTTTGTAGCTTGGCCAAAAATGTACTAAGTGAACACGCAAAGAACCTGCTGTGAAGTGGCTTCACCCACGAGGGGGTCTTCTGGCGTGGAGACCGATGACGTCATTTTAGGGGTCTGTCCCGCCCACAACTCTGTTCCGAGCCTTCGAATCTCCATGTGACCAGAGTGGGGTTAAATTAGCTTACGTACCAGTCTGCTGGGACTGCCTTAACCAAATGCCGTGGACTCCGCGGCTTAAACAGAATGTATCTCTTCCAGATACTGGAGGCTCGAAGTCTAAGACCGAGGTGTCGGGAGCTGTGGTTTCTTCCCAGGTTCTCTCTGGGTTTGCGGATGCTGCCTTCTCTTTGCGTCCTCCCACGGCCTCCCCCAGTGTGTGATCCCTTTTGTCTCTTCTCTTGTGATCCTGTTTCCTCTTCTTATAAGGACACCAATCAGATTGTATTAGGGCCCTTACTATAGGCCTCATTTTAATTTAATTACCTCTTTAAAGACCTCACCTCCAAATAGTCACATTCTGAGGTTATGGGGGCGTGGGACACGATTCAGTCCATTATGCCTGCTCCAGTGCCGATATTAATACTGACCATCCCCACTTCCTTCCAGCTATTCAGAGCTGTCTTGTCACTTTTTATTATACTTTAAAGCACCTTAAGTGCTTGGAGCCCACGTGAAGGGGCTCTCAGACCCATTTGAGCTTTGACCCCGGAGCAGGTTTTAAAGAGACAGATTCATGGGCTCGTCCTTCTCTCCCTCCCAGAGTCGTAGGCAGTAGACAGGTCTTAGGAATCTATACTCTTTTTACAAAATAGAAAAGTCCCTCAGGGCACAGGTGTACAAATAGGAACATGCATTTGTCTAGAAGTCCTTCCTTCTGGGAAGCAGCTGGGGAACCAGAGTGGGAAGTGGATGATATCATTGTTACACACTTTTATGCCATTTGGATTTCTTATTATGTTACTTGTTCAATAAGAAGTGTTTACTAAATTAAAATGAAGACTGTTTTTCAAGTGGATCTTTTGAGAAATCCAATTGGAAACCATGGCTGGATGAGCCTTGGTCTCTAGAAGCTTATAGTTGTTTGTTTGTTTTTTTAAGATTTTATTTATTTGAGAGAGAGAGAAAGAGAATGAATAGGGGGAGGGGCTGAGAGAGAGGGAGAAGCAGACTCCCTGCTGAGCAGGGAACCTGATGCTAGGCTTGATCCCAGGACCCCAAGATCACAACCTGAGTTGAAGGCAGCCGCTTAACCAACTGAGCCACCCAGGCGCCCCTAGTAGCTTCTAGTTAAAGATCAATAGTCATCTGAGTTACAGAGCTTGGAGATGTGGCCTCAGACAGGCTTGGGGTGAGGCAGGACAGACTGACAGACTCAGACAAAAGCACAGGTGGCTCAGGTGAACTATGAGATGATGGGCAGGAGAAAGCGTGAAATGGAAAGCCAGGCCAACCAAGGCATCACCATATTTGGAGCGGAAGGCAGGAGGCAGGACCCACCAAGATGCCCCGACACAGTAGGCTTAGTGGTTCTTATTCTCAATGCACACAAGAATTATCCGGGGGCATTAAAAATACTACTCTCCAGACCCCATTCCAGAAAGCCTGGTGTATTTGGTCTAGGGACAGGTGCAAGCATTAGCAGTTTCTAAAAGCTGGCCAGGTGATTCTGACTTGGGGGACACCGCCTTGATGATTGCAGTCAGTGGTCACGTCTACCTTGCACACTCCTGGGATTGACCACAAGACAAATCAGTTCAGGGCTCCATGACCAGTTTACTCCTTATCAGTGAAGACATAAGGAAATGGAAATGGGCCTTAGACTTCTGGAGAAGGTCTGTCTTCTTGAGTATAAGACTCTTGCTCTGCTCTTGGCCCAAAGCCAGCTTCCACTGGCCCAGCCAGCCAGAGGGGAGGTTCCAAAGGAAAGAATGGGCAGAGAAGATGTTTTTCTCCGGGAAATTTTAGAGATGGGATGATGGGGTGCCAAGGGTGGGGGAATCGCCTATATATTGGCATCTCTGGGGAGCTTGAAGCACTGCTGGGACCTGGGTTTCTCCCTGAGGTTGACACGTATGGTATGGGGCTCATCCTGGGCACCAGCATTTTCTGAAGATCCCCAAGTGATTCTGGTATGTAGCAAAGTTTAGAACTGCTGACTTATCAATGATGTAATTGGAAAAGAGAATGAAAAGAAAAACACAGCCATGTCTGGGAATTGTTGCAGAGAAAGAGCTCTCCAAAGCTTGAGAAACTTTGCACTCTGAGGTGTGAGGAAGAATCCATTAGAGTCCTCAGTACATTCCAAATTCACTTAACATTTCAGAGACCGAGCCTGGTGCACCTGGGTCGGAACGCCTTCCACAGCCTGCCTATAAGGATGGCCCTTGTGCTTTGAAACCTGGGCCAAAGGCTGGCTGCCTCAGAGTAGGAAGATAAGATGAAGCAGAGGAAGAAAAATCCTGAAATCTGCCTTATCTGGGTCAGAGGATTGTGGGGAGAGGGATCGAGAGAGGATAGAGAAGGAGGCATGTATGGACCCCGTGGATTCTGGCGGGGTGAGGATACTCCAAATATACAACAACCAGTATAGAACCGGGGTGGGGTCCCGGGGAAGCCGGAGGGGGTGAGGTGAGATGCTTGGGGTGGGATACTTTGGGGTCAGGTTGTCAGGCTCTACCCCTTTCACTGGCAGATAGTGGGGGTAAGCCTATGGGGTTCTGGGGGGGGATGTGGGACAGGGGCACTGGGAGGACTTGGGGTACAGGTGTACAACTGGTCCGGGTGTGCTCAGTGCTGGTTGAGGTGTGAGCTGTGGCCTAAGATCAGTTCTCTGGGTGTGTCTGTGTGCTGAGGAGTCGGGGCAGGCACACGGTGGGCCGGGGCGTTTTGCTCTGTTTGCCTCTGGAATTCTGGAAGCACACCAGCTGCACGGAGATAAGTACACTCCGTGGGTTAGGACGGCCTGGCAGAGGCTGGGCCAGAGCAAAGCTGACAGGTGGGACCCAATGTATTCACATGCCCCTGGCCCTGAAGAGCTTTGTGTATATGGGTTATTTCTAGAAAAATTTATCATATTAGAATATTAGAAATCAATTCTTAAAAAACATTTATTTAATAATTTATTAAAGACAACAACTATAAAACTACTACATGGAAATATGAATAACATAATTCTATGAAAAGTAACAGTATTCTCCCCAGCAAAAAAATATTTGGTGAGAGATTGGCCTTTGTTTACTTTTTTTTTACGTATCTCTTTAATGGAAGACAGCTACATTCCCATATATGCATCTCTATTTGGCCTCGCCTGTTTATTGTTTTCCAGATACATATGTAGTTGTAAAAGAGAATATTTAATGCTTTTTTTCCTAGATAATTACAGATATTCTTCTTTGATATTGCATAAAAGCTCCACTGCAGATTAGTGAGAGAATGAGATTTAAAGAAGGCAAATCAGGACTTAATATTACAGCTCCATGGAGCCTTGAGAGGGTCATAGGACCCCAAGGAGCCCCCAGATGACACTGAGGATTCTGGAGGCAGCAGAAGGAAGAGGCCGGGTTCTGAGAGAACCCGTATGATCGACTTCCTGCGGCTTTACCTCCACGTTTCTTCACCCCCCGGGCCGCTTTATCTTGTTTTCAGAATCTTTTGTTAAGGCTAATATGTGGGTGTAAGTAGGTCACAGTGGCCTTTAAAACCAGAGCCAGGCAATTTTGCCGGGTCAGTAATTTAAACTTTGAATTGTTAAAGAGAAAAAAAAAAAAACCCACTAAAGCAAGGCCAACTAAAAATGATTCTTTTACACGGACGCTCACATGTGGAAGGTGGTAGTTTTTATAGACCTCCAGTCTCTCTGATTCTGAACTTTTTCTTCTTCTTTATGTCACTTTTAGGAGACTAGATCAGACCCTCAAGTTATGCTTGTAGGTAGACGGTGTGATACCATAATTTTTGGAGGGTGATGCAGAATGCCGCATGTGATGGGGTTTGGAGGCTGGGGAGGAGGACACGCTGCTGGCCAGATCATAGCTGAGAGCAGGTTAAATCAGGAGAACACATAGGGTACTTAGATGTTGGGAGGTCAGGCAGACTAGGTTTTGGGGTGAACTGAGAGTTAAGTCTTAGAACAGGCGAGGATGACGTTATGGGTAAATGCAGTGAGAAAGCATTTGAGTTGGGAGAAAGCATTCTAGGAGCTTAAGAGTTTTGTGCCCTTCATCACTATGGAGTTGTCTTTTGCAAGAGAAGCTTCTCCTGGCTTCTTTTAATCTTGCTGTCTTTATTTCCACCGCCGTTTTCACAGACATTTCCAACTCAACTTGACCGTGAAGTTGGGGGGGATTTCTGAAGGGTGGATCTTGGGTCCCTTTTTCTCCCTACCTTCTATTCTGTCTCTAGAGCATCTCGTCTGTGGGTCCCCACAGCTTCATTACCCCTTAAATCGAGATGTCTTACAAATTTGTATCTCTAGCTCTGACTTTTCTCTGACTCCTATGTTAAACAGCCGACTTGGTGTTTGTGCTGGAAGAGCTCCAATATACCTTCTGCTCCACTTGTCTGAAGCGGACTCCTGCACCGCCACCAAGCCCGCTCTGCTTCCTGTCTTGCATACTGCCATGGACGTCACCATCGACCATTTCTAGTTAGACCTCTTGCTTCCTCAGGGTCCATCAGGAGCTACTGAGGTGTTACCGGAAGTGCACAATGAAGTTTAAAATTCTCAAGCTGGCCTTCAGGCCCCCGCACGGCGTGGCTTTTCCTGGCTCCTCCATCTTCCTCCCAGAAAGGCTCCCCAAACACTCTTTGTTTTCATCCCCCTCACCTATTTTCACCTCCTCCAAGGTGTCATCCTCCTTCTGCCATCTTGGCACCGTCTATACTTTCTTTGTCCTCAGCCTGAGTGTGCCTTCCCATCCTCAGCTTGCCTCACCTCCCTGTAGTTGGAGATGGAAGCTCTTCCCTTGAGGAAGTCAGGTGTTGCCTCTTCAGTAAAGGCTCCTTATCTCCCCTTGAGGTCATCCTCCCCGCCCCCCCGTTGTCTCTACAATGAACACCCTGGACGTTTCCTTTATAGCATTTATTCAGGTGGTGATTTGGCATTCATTTCTGGGACTCTGATTCGTGTCCATTCTTCTGGTCAGACTGTAGACTAGTGAGATCTGGGGCCATTTTGGAGGCGGGGGTGACGTTGCACTATTTTCTCACCACTGTGTACAACTCCAGGGCCACCCCCACGAAATGCTCCCCCAGCGATCTACATGCTTTGTACATAAGGCTCTCAGTACATGTATTATGGATTCTTTGCTTTTTTTTTTTTTAATCTTTTAGCTTTTTATCAGGGTTAAAAGTAATTCACATGCCACCATCATCGCAATGTTACATCATTCTGTATTTGTCTACACGTATTCACCCTTACCAGTGAGGTTTATGCCTTCCTGTGCGCTCCTGCTCTTGTTTTTTGCTTGTTTTCTTGTCAAGCTGAAGAGCTTCCTTCATCGTTTCTTGTATACCAGGTCTAGTGTGGGCAAACTCCCTTAGTTTTTGTTTCTCTGGAAAGGATGTTCTCTTCATTTTTAACGTAGAGTCTTACCAGGTACAGTATTCTTTGTGGATGTATGTTTTTCCTTTCAGTACCTTGAAAATATCCTCCAACCCTCTCCTGGCCTGCAGTGTTTCTGCCAAGAAAGTCACTGATCATCTTCTTGCTGCTTTCAGAATTCTCTCTTGTCTTTAACTTTTGACAATTTGATTACAGCATGCCTCAGTAAAAAAGAAAATAAAAGAAAAAGAAAGAAAGCTTACAGGATTTTTACAACCTATGCATCACGGGAGTCCCAGAAGGAAAAAGAAAGAGCAAGAGGCAGAAAGATTATTTAAAGAATTGACCAAAATCTCCCAACTATTGAAGTAAAATAGGCATCCAGATTCCCAAAGCACGCGAGACCCTAAATAGGTTGAACATACAGTGGATTAATTAATTTCTAAAATAATTCAGCAGAGTGTGGAAGGGTTAGGATAGTAGAAGCCTTTTCCTATTTCTTTTAGAATTAGCAGAACACCTAGACTCTTTCGGGCTCTGGGAAAGCAACTCAACAGAGAAAATGTAGGCAGGGTTGGATACATTTTTTTTTGGAGGTTCACTCGTTGTGACGGTTAACCCTTTATCAGCAGAAGGAGAGCAAGGGGAGAAAAGGGGGTGTTTCAGAATCAGGCAGCCATTGCAGAAGCTGGCCTGAGAGGCCACTCAGATGGGAAGGCTGGAAGGGAGACAGGGGCACTGGAGCAGGAAGGGTGGCCTGGGTGAGAGGGAGGTTCTGGTGGGGCTGGAGAGTGGGAGGCTCATTCTTATGGGTCAGGCCTGTGATGCTCTCTGGACCGTCCTGCTCCTGTCTAAGCCCCAGCTGCGGCGATCTCTTTATGGCTGGCCCACTGCCCAGGGCAATTTCCACCCTTCAGCCTCCGCTCGTGGTCCTTGCCATGTTTCTTGGCCTCTCGCCCCTTTCCTGGAGCACTCATACTTAGCTTTCAAGATTCTGCTCAAACTTCCATCTGTTGTCTTTTCTTTTCAGGCAAACTGACCTCTTTCTTTTTTATGCCTGTGTTGCATCCACACATAATTCTATTCTTCTAGTGGGACCTGTTATAACTTATTGCACTGGTTCATTTTCAGCTGTTCCCCTGCTGGACTGTAAGCGCCTCCAGATAGCTCCAGGTTTATTCACTCTTTGTCCCTAGTACTAGCTTGATGGCACGCACACAGTGAAGGTTCCAGAAATGGTTATGGTTGGAACACATGAATAAATCAGGGACAGATGGTCAGGTGGACTAGATAGTTGGAACACCACTTTTGATTTGCAAGGGGTGGGGGAGTCTCATGGGACAAGAGGAAGGGATGACAAACCATGATGTAGCTATCAAAGGTCAATGGAGTGAATGCAGTAACAAAGGAGGAGAAAAAGGGCTTGAATTCTTCTGTGGTCAGGGTGCTGATGAACCGGGGAAAGATTGAGGGGGATTTGCTGAGTAATAAAATAAGAGGCATGTTTGAAAATCATTCGAGATCTTTAGAGTGGAATGAAAACTCCTATTCAGCAACTTTGCACTAATATGGTCGTGTAGGTTGTTACAGGATGAACTAGTTTCATACCAATTGGCTGATAGATCCTGTAAAGAATAAATGTCATTGATATCTGCATGTGATTATTAGTAGATGGTGTGATCAAGTTACTGTTCAGTGAAAGTCAAAGCGATGGCTGGGTACAGACGATAGACATTCTCCAAATCTGTGGATAGAGTGTAAATTGGTTCCATTACTTTGGAAGACAGTTTGGCAGTATCTATTCAAGTGAGCACACATATATTTTATGCCCTGGCAATTTCACGCACAACAGTCAAGCGTGTGTGTGTGCGCCAAGGGATGTGTGTGAGAATATTCCCAGTGGCATTTGTCATAATGGTCCTATAAACTTGAAGCAATCCGAATGTCCGTCAATAGTAGAATGGATACATTTTGGAAAGTTCATGAAATGGACTTCCATGGAGTCATGAAACCAGTGAAATACTGCAGCATGAAACAACATGGGTAAATCTCACAAATATAATGTCAAAAGAAAGAAGCCAGACAGAAGAGAATATTGTACTGGGAGATTCACCATTTATATGAAGCATAAAAACAAGGGAAACCTCAGTGGTTTTAAAGTCCACAAGTTACATTTGGGGGGATGTTGGGGGTAGTAACTGGGAAGAGGCTTGAAAGGGCTTCTGGGGCTGGAGATGTTCTATGTCTTGACCCAGGTGACAGGTACATGGATGTTTTATGTTTTGACAATTCATTGGAATGTTCACAGAGGCCTTGTAATGTCTCCATATGTGTGTTAAGCTGCAATGAAAGAGCTTATTTGAAAAACAGAAATGATATTTTGTATTTTAGTAAGAAGATATGTACCATCCTCAGGATTCTTAATATCTCTTCTCTGTGAGGAAACGATTCTTTGATGTTGTTCATAATTTTATTGACTTTTCTTCCCCATAATCCTTTTCCTTATTTATTTGCAAATGGGTTTTCAAATGACTACTTTGGTGAGTCTAACCTGTGTTTTATATTTTACATACATTTATCACACAAATGCTTTCCTTCCTTCAAAGGTTAATTTGCTGCAATGTGTTCCTTCTCCCTCCCCCAGCTTTTCTGACTCAATGGCACATCTTCTTCTCCAACATTAATTTTCAGTTGATCAACTTATTCTCTTTCTCTTAAAGGATAAATTTACATTTTAATTGAATGCTGGTGTAGAACAATTGATGAAACTGTACCTTCTCATACTTCAGGTTTTATTCCCCTCTGACTTAGACCATTTCTAGTTCAATTTCTTAAAACATCCAAACGTAACACCACCACATAACTGAAAAATGTTTGATCAGAGTCAATTAGAGCAGTGGTGCAGAAACAAAGTTATGGTATATTATAGCAAGAGCCTGGATTCTATTACACTAAATAATTTGTGTTGTGCCTACAGTGATATCTACATAAAGCAAATGAAAGGAATTAATATTCTCTCTAGTTAGCCAAGTCAGCAGCCTTTGAAATTCAAAGTGATCACAGATCTTGTATTTTTAACCAAATGGCTACACTTATATTTAACTTTCCTTTAAAAAAGAAATCATAACTTCATAATGATTGTCAAAAAAACCAAAATTTCATTGGCCGTCTATAGTGTATTCAACACTGGAGTGGCAGTACAGGGCAGCGATAGAAACACAGGCTTGGGATCACACTGCTGGGGTTTGAATCCCAGCCCGTAGCGGAGTGACCTTGGGCGAGTCACTTACCCTTTTGACGCTTTAGATCGTCTGTCTGAAAAAATGGTTCCCTTGTCTGTGAAAGTTGAAAAGAGTTATCTGTGCATAGTCCCTAGAAGAGCGCCTTGTACCCAATGGGCACTCAATGATGCTAGTTGTTTTGTTGGTTTAGTTGCCATTGTTACACTTGTGTTACGACCAGGGCACTATTATTTAGGACAGAAAGTGAATGTCAATTTAAAATGTAAAGTCATTTTAATTTGTGTGTAGTAAGGGTCCACGTGACACTAAAAAGGACAATTTCAATGATAGGGAGTATATAAAAAATTATTTTTTTGACGTACAGCTACTTCTTATAAAAAGGTCATTTATTTTGGAGCTAGCATTTAAATAAGGGTTATTAGCTGAAAGAAGGAAATTAGTGTAGGCAAATAATGACTACTGATTGCCATTCTGACAGCATAATAATAGTTGGGGTGACAGGACAGACAGCATCCAACCATTAGGATTCGGGCGGAATGGTACCTTAGTAATCGATAATAGCAATTTATGTTTCATCCTGTAACAGTTAGGATCAAAAGGTATCAAGTTGCGTATTCCATTATATTTACCCCAGCACAGGAGAAAGTCTGGCTAAGAGCCTCCAAGCTGCCTCCCTAGCCCACAGCTGGCCATAGATGCAAGCACCAGCCTAGGCAGACCCAGAAGAACTCTTACCTGACCCGCGACTCAGGGGAAATTAAATGCTTATCGTTTAAGGCACTGTTTTGGGAGCTCGTTACAAATCAATGACTACCTGATAAAATCAATTTCATTTGTAAGGGCTGAGAAGCTTTGCCTTAACATACTAGTATGTTCTAAAGGTCTTTGAACCTCCAGTCTCTGCGACCAAGGACATGATGTCTGCTGCATCAGTCCAAAGGATGCTTCCAGGTCCCCCAGGTTGGTCTTCTAGACTGACCTCTCTTGAGCGCTTACTCTGACATGTGGTATCTCTGATGATCGACTTGCGGTCAGCTCTCCTTGTCTACAGTTATGCCTTTGTTTTGTATGCCAGACCTCCCTCATCTGCCTCTGAATTCTCAAGATCTACTTTTGGACTGGCCCCTGCTTTTAGCTTTGTGACCCCAGCATTGGCACTGGTAGCTGAAAGGAGCCGGTGTTGTTGTCTACACCACTGGTTCACATCCAGGGGCAGTTTGGCCGCTCAGCAGACATTTGGAAATGTCGAGAGATGTTTTGGGTTGTCACAGCTGGGGGACATGGTGCCGTTGGCATCCAGTGGGTAGAAGCTACGGCTGCCACTCAACATTCTGCAATTCCTAGGAGAGCCTCCGTATACCAGAGAATTAGCCGGCAAAAATATCAGTCGTGCCGAGATCAGGAAACGCTGGTGTAGATCGATCACAGAGAACGGGCCCCTCAGAGGGGAATCTCTAATCTCTGACAGCTGTGATGCCGAGGCTTCCACCTCCGTGGTCTGCTCTTCCCATAGCGAGTCTCAGGAGTGAAGGGTCACTCTTTCTGGGAAGTGGTGCTTCATCCGAACTGAGCCAAAACCCTTCACAAAGCAGGTGTCCTCCCCAGGGACTGTGGAAGTCTTTTCATGATCCCGTCTCCGAGGCCAGCTTCGTTCAGCCCCCCGACTTGTCATCATCCCAAAGTCACTCAGAGACTAATCCATCATTCCACAGCCTGGGGCCTTTATACAGATCCTCACAGACGCGTTTTCCCCCTTAATTGTATTTTAAGTATGACCGAACTTAGCAACTGGCTCTTTTAAACACAGCAATCGTAGCTTCCTCCAGTGGGGTTCGGGGTTGTGCCATTTGAGTTTATTAAGCACATCTTATGCCTTCTTCCGACGATCACAGCCCTGTTTTTGTGGCGGATAAAGGCAAAACCACTCCGAACTCTGAAGAGGAACACCTCTGTCCCACTAGAGACACAGGGACATTTGATGATCTGTTTTTAATCAATTATGAACAGTAGGCCCCGCTGACACAGAACCTCTGGTTATCGAGGGGAAGAGTGCACATCTCGCCCATCAGAGACACGGCGCCGACAGGCAGAGAGCAAGCTGTGGGCTTTTCACCACCTGATTATACCTTCCCGCTCCTGAAGCTGGAGTTGTTTGTGTCCTTGACATACTCTAGTTGGCATGTAGTGATTCCACGCCTGTCCATCGAGTCGCAGAAGCATGACCGGTGGTGTGGAGTTAGGGGGCTTTATTTCAGAAATGGGGAATTAGGCCTCGCGGGCATGGATGCGGCTGGAGCCATCTGTGCCCGTTGCTGCCACCACGTCTGGTTTCTGCAGGGGGGCTGAGCATGAGGGCCACCAGAGTGACAGTGGGAAAGGACCGCTGGATGCAGGAGTCCGGAGGAACTGGAGCACCCGAGGATGGAGGACTGGACCTGGAGAGGGACAAAATGAAGCTGGCGGAGAAGATGACCCTCGCTGGCTCCATCCATGCCAAGGGGGGATCTGCCTGAGAAGCAGGTGCCCTCCACCAGGAAGCTGCATGCGTGCCTGGTCCAGGCTTTGGATGAGATGAAGGAAAGCCCGTGCCCTATGGGATCAGTATTACTGACTTTTCCCTTTGCCCCAGACTCTGATATGTCCTCTCCCAGCATTGTTGCCCATCCTATTTAATATTTGGATAATTAGTTCACCATATATTTTACGGGCATTTTTTTAAATGTGTTTTTATTACATTATGTTAGTCACCATACAGTACATCCCTGGTTTCTGATGCAAGGTTCGATGATTCATCAGTTGCGTATAACACCCAGGCATTATTTTTTATTTAAAAAATTTTTAATTTATTTTTATTATTTTTAAAAAAGATTTTATTTATTTATTTGAGAGAGAGAGAGCGAGAGAGCATGAGCAAGGGGAGCGGCAGGCCGATGGAGAGGGAGAATCAGACTCCCCGCCGGGCAGGGAGCCCGATGCAGAGCTCGATCCCAGGACCCTGAGATCATGACCTGAGCTGAAGGCAGACACTTAACCGACTGAGCCACCCAGGCACCCAAATTTTTATTAAAAAAAAAACCCTTCGGATTAATATATTCTCAATCTTGATTATTGAGCGTGTTAGTTCCCTGTAAATTTTGCACCCTGGGGCGAGTGCCTCAGGCTGCCTGTGGACACTGGGGAGCTGCGGTTCGGCTGCTTCCCATCAGGGTGAGCCAGCAGGTCAGCGACAATGTGGATGCCCCCTGCCCAGATCCCGGCACGGACTCTGAGTGTAAAAAGATATAGCTGCTACTTCACTTTTGTATTCCAAAGCTCATGCAAAATGTCCCTGTGGCCAGTGCTAACCTAGGACCACACCGGGGAAGGGACACTGGGAGGCGTGCTCTTACTTAGCTTAGCTTCGTTGATGCATTCAAAGGCACTACAGGATCCCAGCGTTTTGCACGATTTTATTCTTCGGTGTGGAAGATGTTGATGGGTGCCCCTAGGCTCCAAAAGTTTCCCTGAAAGCACTTTCCCAGGATGTTGAGTTGCTCCCTGTGTACACAGTCGCTGTGTTTGGAACCTGTTGTCACTAACACTCTTCTAGCTATGAACCAAGAAAGACGGTGTAGCCACATGACCCACGTAAAAACGACCCCAAACTAAAGTCAGAGAGATCGGTGTGAAAGGCTCATCTTGTCTGAGTGACTGACAGCTGCTGCTGAGATACAGGTGTTCTTGGTTCACGTCCAGATGCTGTCAGATTCCATTTGTTAGCTGTCCCGTTCGGTTTGGCTGCTCATACATGTGGAGTCTGGTTAAGCAGCTCAAGGCTCTAATGAGCACAAAGCAATCTAACGATCGCGATCCATCTTCCGGGGAGGGGACCGTGTTCTGTCCCATACGGTCCCGTAGGTGCTGGTGCTGGCTGGGGAGTGGAGTAGCCAAAGGGAAACCTTCCAGCAAAGTGGAGAAATATTGAGAAACTTCTTGGTGTTTTACCAGCTTCACACCCTGGCCGCAGTTCAAGATGAACCATTTTATACTGCACGTTACTCTCTGCGGAACTGTGTGATGTGGAGGTGATTGTATTTGTTTTCCGAACCCGTGAATTCACTGAGAGCCCCCAGATGACTCATGTTCCCCACACATGGCGTCTCAGTGCTTCCCATTATTGGCTTTCGGTGGAGCCAGTTTTAGTGGATTATGCCTAATTCTGGTGGAAGGAAATGACAGCCACATGCCGTCATGTGTCCTCCTGCTCTGGTTCCCTCCTGTGGTGAGATTTTGATCTATTTCTCCCTTAGGAGGTGAACAACAGCTGACTTTAGGGCTCCTCTTTTTCCCTCCTAACCTATGATAGGATTTGAAGGACGTGGTATTCTACTGATGTTCAGTTTGGGGGGTAGAAAGGAGATGGCTTACCAAAAAAAAAAAAAAAGAGGAAAAAAAAAGAATAACTTTTATACTTTTATCTCAGTGGGAAATTCATGCTGAGTTCTGATACGTTAAGCGGTCCCTAGACAGAAATTTGAAAATACTTCCAGCTGCTTAATTTCCGTTGGCTCTATGGAGATGTGAGGCTGCCCAGAGCACATGCGTGTCAGCCATTCACCCAGAGGACAGCCGTTAACAGGCCAGATAGCCCTGCGCAGTGTGTCGGGGACCACTGTCACCGCCAATGACAGAATTAGTTCTTGGAAGCACCTCTAAGTGTATTAATCAGGAGACTGAATGTGTGTATTCTAATACCTGTGGCTATTCAAACAGTACAAAGAACCGAAAGGTAGAAAGAGGCCTATTTTGCATACATATTGAATTTTATTCATAGAGGCAGTATTAAAATTTACTGGAAAGTTGGAAATATTTCTAAAATTTCTCTTGTATCCAGAAAGAGGGAAAGAGAAGCATTAATCAAGAGTCAGAGGTATGGCTTAGTGAGAAACCCAACTACTTCCTACAAAAATGAGAGCATGCCTAACCGTTCAGTCCTCATGAACAGTGGATTTCAAGAGAGGCCAGTTGTGAAACTGTAAAGAGACCTCTGTGTTAAATTCCCATTTCAGGAGGAGACTAACATCTGGGTAATTATATTTGAATCAGCAGCATTTGCACACCGTGGTTTCCTATTCCTGTCTGAGGCGTTGTGCCCAAAATGTGGAGGATGGACTTTAAATGTGTATCTCTAGGACTCTATTCCTCATGGCATGTGTTGACGCATTTGGGAATAATTTGCATCCTGAGTTTGCGTTGCGCCTTTGTTCCTTTCCATTACCAGAGTAAATGCTTCGGAGCTGAGCACGTGTGAGGGCTCAGCCCACCGCGTTTGAAGACGAAGAATATTCCTTAGCATCTCGGCAGCTCTACAGCCTCCCTTTGGTTTCTGGACCCTGACTACTTCAGATGCGTCTTCCACAGCTGTCGTCACTGTCTTTTTTAGTCCCTCCTGGGAAGTGGTATCCATAACTTTTAAAATTAAGAAATCATTATGATGTTATGATTTGCATTTTTAGGTTAGCTCCTTCCATCTGTTTTCCATAAAAGATAATTCTGCAAAGTAAATTTGGCAAGGTTTTATTTAATAATAATATTTTTAAAAACCCACTAGCAAAGGCAATGATCATCACAGATAGAATGGGAGAAAGACCATACTGCTGGAATGTGACAGATTTTGCTTTAGGAATAGATGGAATGTTCCATGTGGCTTCTGTGAAGCATGGATTTCCGAGCCAGATTTGCAAGGAAACCATTATGGACATCAACAGTTATCACTAGAGGGAAAGGAGCCTGGCAGATCTGGAATTCCCATTTTAAGGATAATATAAAGAAGTGAATAAAGGAACAATCTCATTTGCTCTACTCTGGGCCTCCTCATATCTTCTGAGTGCAGTAACTCCACTGGTTTGCCATCTCAGAATATTGGCTGAATGTTTGAAACTCTCAAACAGCCTTGGGTGTCATCCTTTTCCCCCTACACTTTTCAGGGGTCAGCTTCCCCTAGCAGGTGGCTGGTTTCCATGAGTTCCAGGTTCCTTGTCCTTCTGAAGTATCTGTGCAGGAAAGGATCCTTTCTTACCACATCTGCTCTTCCCTGGATGCTGGATTTCTGGTCAGCTCTGGGGGGTCCAGATGCCACCACCCTCTCTGGTGCGTCTCAGTAGATAGCTGGAGTGGGGCAGGGTCCCTTTCTTCTTTCAACCTGGCCTCTCAAATGCCCCAGGAGCCACCACACTGGTGATATAGTGTCTTCCCTGAAGAGTTGGGAGCAATTTAAGATGGGAATTACAATGCGGGAATGGAGAGGTTAAATGTAGGTTCACCATAGAAGAGTTGCCAGAGGTCTACAAGAAAGCATCTAAACGGTTAAACCATCTCCAAAAAAGTTCACCATAGCCATCCTGTCCCCACCCCAGGGCTCACCTGTTGCCCTATCCAGTATGTGCCAATCATTAAAAATCTCTTTCTTCTGGGGGCGCCTGGGTGACTCAGTTAAGCAACCGACTCTTGATTTCAGCTCAGATTGTGATCTCAAGGTTCTGAGATAGAGCTCTGCATCCAGCTCCGCACTCAGTGGGGAGTCTGCTTGAGATTCTGTCTCTCCCTCTGCCCCTCTCATAACCCCTCCTTCATGTACTCTCTCCCTCTTAAAAAAAATCTCTTTCTTCTAGCCTACCACAAAAGAATTGCTACTCACTTTTGGGGAGTTGTCACACCCCCTGTTCCCATACATCCCCTCTCCCCTCTGAGCAGCCCTCATATCTGAGACATGGGGTCATGGCTGACATTGGAGTTTCAGCAGAATGGTCAGTGCTGGCTAGTGATGCACAAAGTTCCCCTTCTTCCCCACAATGCCCAACACAGTTTTCGGGGGGAGACTAGGGAATCTCACACTACGTGGTGGACCTATGAGAGCACAGGTCCTTGTGGCTCCCACAGCCCTGTGTATGCCCACATGCAAATCCTCTACTATTGTAGGGGCTGGACCAAGCTAACACATGCGTGTTTCCCAAAGACCAGCAACACTCTTTCTCAGTGACCTAACAGTCTAGATCTGACGTAGCAAGCTGGCAGCAGGAGGCTGAATTCAGGTGACAACACAGAGTTAGAAAATATCTAAATTTGGGTTATACCTGTTGACAGGTTGTCCCCTTTCCAGTTCACTATGGTCCTTACCAATCCCTGTTGACTCCTGCCTGCTCCCTTATTGATTTTACCTACCAGGGTCCTAAAGTCATTTCAGGGTGGATCAAATGGAGCGAGGAGATGATGTCTAACCACCTCCCCCTTCCATGAAGTCTGTAAAAGCATTGTGCACAATAGGTTTTCTTGCCCCTGTTTGGACTTCACCGACTCAGAAAAGAGCCACATCCCCCTTCATGGTGTCTCCATTAGCAAACAAGATGTTTTGGAAGGGTGGTTGTTGTCTGGACACCAAAAAGCCCAGGTCTCAGGGATAAGGGTCTTATGCTTGAAATGGACCGATTTGGTATCGAGACTGAAGTTGACAGTATCACCTAAAAGGTGAGATCAAAGTATGATCTTTAAAGATCTCTCACCTGGACTTAGAGATGGAAACAGAGAAAATGAAGGAGATTGAGTGATCGCTCAGACAGAGTGGAGATTCCATGTAGGACTCCAAGTCTGGTGCTTTCACTTGTGTATCAACAAAGTCTCCTGTCATGGAGATTCAGACCCAACATGAACCCAACTAAACTTGGGCCAGGAATAAAAATAATTAAAAAAAAAGATTTTAAATTTTAAAAAAGAAAAAAGAAAGGAAAGAAAGGGAAAACCCTATGGCAGTGAGCTCTTTGTAGGACTTTGAGATTCCACTCTGGCCCTTATGGTCTGACCCAGAGCACAAAACAGGACCTGAGTGTCAGCCTGAGGGGTGGATGCTTGGGACCCAGCAAAGAGAAATGCAGTAGTTTCTAGAAGTCTAGACTTTTAGATTTTGCAAATTTGTTTAAAGACAATCACAGCAATAGTTTTTCCTGATGAGTATAACATTGTCAACATCTTTTTTTTTTTTTTAAGATTTTATTTATTTATTTGACAGAGATAGAGACAGCCAGCGAGAGAGGGAACACAAGCAGGGAGAGTGGGAGAGGAAGAAGCAGGCTCATAGCGGAAGAGCCTGATGTGGGGCTCGATCCCATAACGCCGGGATCACGCCCTGAGCCGAAGGCAGACGCTTAACCGCTGTGCCACCCAGGCGCCCCACATTGTCAACATCTTACATTGCCATATAGGTAAGCTTGAAAACCAAGTAAAACCAGTGCCACCTACTAGTTCCATAATTTCCTAGCAGCAAGGACTTTTAAAACCAAAGAAGTAAGGTGGTCATAATCTCAAAGTGAGAACAGTTCCTCCAAAGGAAAATAATTGTTCAATTTATACCAATAATGGAAGAAAAATGAAGGACATAGTTTAAAATATCATTACATCAAAAACTGGGGATGTACTGTATGGTGACTAACATAACATAATAAAAAATTATTATAAAAAATAAAATAAATAAAACTTTGATATTCAATAAAAAATAAAATATCAAATGCAGAGAAGATGCATTAGATGACTTTATGTTGTGTATTTTGCTTTGACGATAATTTTATCAATTTGGGAAGATATCGTTGATGCTGTAAAATATGGTGACCCTGAATTACCCAACTTGTTCCACGTAGTACTTTGTTTTTATCAAAGTCACTATTGAGAATTGGGTTGTATGAGAGTTTTGATAATATTTGACATATTTGGAGTATTCTTGCAATGTGAAGGGAGGTTAAACAACCAACCACACAAAAAAATAGCCCCTTTCCTCCAGTGACTTCTCTGGCTCTCCCTGTGCAGGGCAAGAAGAAAGTAGGCTAGATACTTAGGGTTATGTAGGATCCAAGGGGAGGCCAGGATTGCCAGTCTGGAGTCCTGAGGGCCCATCAGAGACAAAGAGAATCTGCTGGAGAGAAATGTTGGGGAAAGATAGTCAGGGGGTTGGTAGCACGGTGGGTTCCAGAGGCGAGTGCCACATTGACTTCAGGACCTCCTCTCATTAGTTTCAAACTCAGGACAAGTTATGTAGCCTTCCGAATTCTTTACTTTCTCACATATAAAATAGAAATCAGAATAGTCCTACCTCATTGGGTTGCCGTGAGGATTATCTGAACGGTGACGTCTTTGAAGTTCTTAGGAGCAATCCTGACGCGCCATAAACCCTCAAAAGATGGTTCCATTTATAATTAGACCAGAACATTATCTGACAGATTAATGATTAATGGAATTAATGGATGACTTAATGATAACAGGGCACTGGTGAATTTTAGGATTAGACGTGCTATTTCCCCAAGTCAATATGGTTGTGCCTGACAGGTAGTGTGATTATGTTTTTTTGTCTGCATATACTAGTTCCCCAACTTAATTAACAAATTATTTCTTCATGTGTCAGAATTAAACTATTTAATTAATCTACCTAACTGATCTTTGATTAGTGGTCCAAGAGTGGGATACATTTACAGGTGAAATTTATTTTCAGACATATCTGTCTTTCTTTGCATTCATGCATTGTATTTCAGTTTTAGATAGAAAATCCCAAAGTTGCTGTAAGGGCAGTAGGAAATAAAAAGGGGGAGGGCCATTTGAAAGTATCTAATTGAGTGCCTAATTCCAGCCCACTCATTCTGCTACCCAGATTATAATAAGGGTTTTGATTTTTGAATTATTACAGTTATTACATTGGCCCCAGCGGTGGACTTTTTCAAAAGGGGAAAATGATTATGAAAATTAGAACCTGTTGCCATATATATGATTCTCTTTTTGTTGACGTGAACTGTTCTGGGGGAATTCATTCTTCAATCCAGCTCATGGTAACAGTCTAGAAAGTAAAAAGTTACATAGCTGGGTGTGAATTGCATTGCTATGTGTATATGCCTATTGCTAAGTTCTCTGAACTACATGGAATCTTTTGGGAAAAAATTGCAGGAAATATTTTCTTTCTTGTTTTTTTAAGAGTGCAATATTCTAAGAACTGTCTATAAGTCTGGAAGCAAAGATAAGTATACATAAATAAAGTTATTTTTTTGGTCTAGAGAAAAAGACTATATACTAAATTAGAATATTTAGACACACACACACACACACACACACACACACACACACATATATATATATAACTTTATTATATAATAAAATCTGTATTTTTGAAGTCAGCAATGAGTCAAGATTATTTGTAATCATTTTATTTCTATTGATTTTTTTTCTGCCCTGAGCATGTGTCCGTATTGGAGATTTACTCTTCGATCCTTGTGTTTGCTAACAGTAGACTAATTATAATACTTCGGTTGAACTGTTCATTTCCAGGGACGTGGGCAGAGATCGTATCTTGGACACGGTAAATGCTCAGTGTGTTTTAGTATAGCCACTGACCCACAGAAAATGCTTGACAGTGGTTGAACTGAACCACCACTATCAACCTAGTGTTCTCCTTGTATGGGCACCATTTTGGGCAGAGAAAGAATTTCAGGTGGCACTTTCTCACACATGAAGAGACAAAAATTGTGGGACAAAATTCCTCCCATAGGATATGCTTCCCCGGGCTGAGTCTGAGCAGTGAGGGAACAAGAAAGAGGGATTCTGTTGTTGCTCTGGTGAGCTAGGGTCTGGAGTCCTTATGCCTGTGTCCAGGAATGTAGCTGGGTTGGGCAGAGTGGACACTGTGGTGTCATTTGAGTGCTGTGGGAAAAGTCTTTCATCATCCACACCTTGCCATGAGTAGTAACTGTGGCGTTGGCTACAGGAAAACATGATGTTGATATGAAGGCAGCCAACCTCTGAAATGACAACTGCTCTTTACCAGCCTGGGAAAGAACATGGTCAAACAGAAGTCCTGCTCAAGTGTCTCTGCTCCATCCAAACTGCGGTCATTGAAAATTGTCTGGGGAAGAGGTCCTGCCTCTCCAACTGGGATCTTTGGTTGGCTTCCTCATCTTAATTCTCTCCTTTTTAGGATTTCCTCTGACAATCCTTTTTGGTCTCATTCCCTTGGTTGTCTCCTAGAGTTTGAATTCGGCTCTTGTCTTTTACTCTCATGGAAGGGAGGATGCATACCAGCTGCTCTTATGAGATCTGAGAGACAGACTTGTCCAGAAACTTAATCGTTCAAACCTTGCATCATTCAGCGAAACTCTAGAAACACTAGTTCTTTCTTATTTCCTTACATTTTTCTCGTACTTGGGTTTTCAGATGCTTTCTGTTTTAAGAAAATTAATACCCTGAATTTTTAATTAGTTTAGTTCCTGCAACATCTTCTGTTGTGGCTTTCCATAGAAATAGTGACTTTGACGTGTCCCTTTCTGCCTACAGTGCATTTCATCCTCTCATCCATCCTGTCCTTATGGAGAAGAACCACTGAGCTTTCAAAATGTAGCTCAAGCAACTTTTCCTCCATCTTCTGGGAAATCTGATCACTTCCCCTTTTGTGGGCTCACAGTAGTCCTGACTTTGGTCTGTAATCACATGTATCATACTTTATGGTACTTATTTACTTGTATGTCTGCTATTATTTATTAGTCTATAAAGTCCTTGAAAACTGAGTCCATGTATTAATCATTTTCATATCTCTAGTGTCTAGCAGTATGTGTGTAGTAGACACTCAATAAAGTCTTATTGTCTGAACCTGGAAAACATCATGTGATAGATAACACACAGGGGACCCAGGGTGCAGACCTGTTGAGGAACAGGAGGTGGGGAAAAGTGGAAAAGAGGAGGTGCACTGGGGCAAAGCACTTGGTTTTCGTCTTCTCTGAGAATGCTGGCATGGCCCAGTGTTCGAGGTAACTCTGAGATTCCTGAGAGATAGGCAGGCTGGTGAGGATCCAGTTATAGAGCTTGACAGGGAGAGAGAGAGATCAAGGCCAAAGCTGTAAATGTGAGTTCCTTTTCCGTAAGACGTATTTGGAGCCATAGGTGTGGATGAGATTGCCCAGGTAGAGAGGATCGAGTGAGAAGAGATGAGGACCCCAGAATCTAAAGCCATGTGCTTGCAAGTTTGTCTGAGGAAGAGAGTAAGAAGTGAAGTTGGTGATAGCTGTGTCACAAAAGGCAAGTATGTCATGTTTCTGCAAGGATGGATGGTCAATGATTTTGGTGATCAAATGAAAACCAAAGAAGGACTTGGTAAAATAATGAATAAATAACGGGACAAGTAAGATGAAGAGTACCTCAAACTTAATCTATCCAAATCTGAAATCATTATTTTCCCCAACACAGTTGGTCTGTGTTGAAAGGTCCTTAAGAACAGTGGTTCACTAGAAGGGCTAAGGGACATAGCATATAGTCAAACCCGTGGCTATGATCAATTATAGAGAAAGAATACCAATCACAAGCAGCAAAGGAAAAAGCACATGGGATGAACTCTGGGGGAAAGCAGGTGCTAGCTTTCAAGAGTCCTCTCCCAGTGGAGCCACACAGGATGCACTTAATTTCTCCCAGCAATGAGTTATGACAACACGTGTGGAATGTTGCCATCCAGGGGAGCTCATTAGAACTTCAATGCCCAGGGTTTTTACTGGGAGCTGATCACATATGTACCCCCTGTCTGGCACATACTCAAATTCCAGACTCCAAGAAGGAAAGCAGATGTTCAGCATAAACCAATTGTTATTAAAATAGTTTAGGCCCAGTGAGCCACTCTTATCAGTTAATGGCAGGAACCTGCCTGAAATCAAGTTCCCAGATGACAGCCGAGGGCCAACCTTGTAAACAGACCTTTCAAAGGGTAGCAGTCAGGCCTGCTATGTTAACTCTTTTCTGTACAGAGTCTTTTTCTAGGATTCCCTGTCATGATGAATGACACTACCATCAATTTTATTAAGCAAGTCAGAAGCCTAAGCATCATCCTTTGCCACCTTCTGCTTTTGGCTGACTAGGCAGTTTTGGATTTATGAGGAATAATGAAAAAACCTAGGACACACATGCACACACACAGGCAGACATGCATTGGAAGGCTTCAAAGAGCTACCAAAGCAGTGAGCATTTCTAGGACTAAGATACAGAAAAAATAAAAAATGAAGAGAGGTGTCTAATGTTTGGAGCTGCCTTTGCCCACAAGGCAAATGCAAAATCAGGAAAAAAAATGGGGGATCTGAGACGTTAAGGTTCTGAGCAAAGCTTTTGGGAATGTCACAAGGCTGGAGGGTGAAAAACTGTAGTGTAGGAATTTCTAAGAAGAAGAAGTCAATTACTTCAGGTTTTTGGTTGTTAAGCTAAAGGCTACACCCCCTCAGGGTAAGACTGGACTGGAAACACCAAACAAGTTGCAAAGATTAAAAACCAACTCCCAACCAGCTTAATCCCAAACAGGGATAAGATGATCTGCCAGAGGAAAAATTAAATCCACTCTGGAGGGTGAAAATGTTACCCAAAGCCTTGAATATCTATATAATTTTTCATATACAACATTGGCACTCAATTAAAAAAAAAGCCTTCAGATATACAAAAAGGTAAGACCTGGCCAAAAAGAAGAGAAAAACAGAGTTCTTGTACAGGAACACTAAATACATATGTGTTCATATGTTTGTTATGTACATACATAATGTGTTCAAGAAATAAAATGGCAAGGGGCACCTGGGTGGCGCAGTCATTAAACGTCTGCCTTCGGCTCAGGGCATGATCCCGGCGTTCTGGGATCGAGCCCCACATCAGGCTCCTCTGCTGGGAGCCTGCTTCTTCCTCTCCCCCTCCCCCTGCTTGTGTTCCCTCTCTCACTAGCTGTCTCTCTCTCTGTCAAATAAATAAATAAAATCTTTAAAAAAAAAAAAAGAAATAAAATGGCAAGATGAAGAATTTCAGCAGAGAACTAGGAACTACAAAAACAATAACAACAACAGCATTGGAATCCTGTAATGGAAAAATAAAAATCAGCGAAATTCAGATCTCAATCAATGGGCATAACATTATGCTGAGGTACTGTAGAAAGAATTGTGAGCTCGAAACGAGTCTGTGAAAGATGTCCAGACTAAAGCACAGAAAGACAAAAGACCAGATGGAAAGAAAGAAAAGTAAGGACACATGGAACGTAATGAAAAGGTGTAATTATAGTTCCAAGAAGAGAGGAGAAAGAAGAAATGGACAGAAGCAATATTTGAAGAAACAATGGCCAAGAATTTCACAAAACTTAGTTGCGTATAACACCCAGTTTTATACGCAACTAACAAATCATCGAACTTTACATCGGAAACCGGGGATGTACTGTATGGTGACTAACATAATATAATAAAAAATCATTAAAAAAAAAAAGAATTTCACAAAACTTTTAAAGAATGTTGAAAGACATCTATCCTCAAAATCAAGCCTGTGAGCCCCAAGAGGATAAATACAAAGAAAACTATGCCTTGGGCCCATCACTGTAATTTCTGAAGACCAAAGATAAAAGGAAATCTTAAAAGTAGTCAGAGGTGTTGAAAAGACAGTTCTTTGAAACAGCAAGACCAACGACTGACTTCTGATGGGAAATCATGGGAATCACAATGCAATTGAACAATTTCCTCAAAGCAGTGAATGAAAATAGCTCTGAGCCTGGAATCCTTTATGCATCACAACACGCTTCAAAAATGAAGGTGAAATACAGACACTTCCAGAGAAGCAAAAATTAAGATGACTTGTGAGGAACACATCTGCACTAAAGGAAGTAATGCAGGGAGTTTTCATTTGGGAGGAAAATGATCCCAGATGTGGACCTGGAGCGCTGAAAGGAAGACCAACAGAAATGGGAATGTGTTGACAAAAATCCACAAAAATAATGTGTCGAGATGTTTAACATACATGGTAATTACAAACATGAGAAGAACAGCATAAGCTTTGGGAGGTAAGTGAAGTTGAAGTATACTAAGGTCATTGCATGGGGAATCCACAGGCCGAGTGGGAAAATCGATCCTCCACAATGCATGACCTTGTTTTGTTGGTTTCGCATCCTGTATGTCTCTTGAATCTGTGTCCTCCTCTCTGTTCTTCCCCCCACACCTCAGTCCCGGCTGCCATTATCTGTTTCCTGGAAGACTGCAGCCATGTGCACCGGCCTTCTGCTTCCCCTGGGCACCTCACACAGTCTGTTCTCCACCCAGCAGCTGGACCCATTCTGCAGAGTTACTTCCCTTGGTCCAGCTCCTGCTCTTCCTTCATCCACCTGGAGGTGGTCCCCCCTGCAGAGCCACCTGACCTGAGGACAGGAGAAGGAACATGGAGGCCAACCATCATCCTCCTTTGCTGAGTCGCCGCAGGGTTGCACCTCACTGGTGCCCTTGTGATCACGGCCCCAGGTTGGCTCCTTGGTCATGGGGGCAGTTTGGTGTCCCTCTTTCTGGGGGGCCCTCCTATGGGTCTTGCTCTTCACCTGTGCCCTGTCACTTGCCATCTTTCTGGAATGCCTCACGGTGTCTGATGCAGCAAGGAATGCCTTCTTTACCATTACACTAATGAATTTAATCTTTTAGGTGTGTAGAAACTGGGTGATGATGTGGAGGCTGTAAGGTAGGCCACCTTGCCTTCCTAGAAAGGAAGGGAAACTTCTGCGGAAGCTACCTCTTCCTGTGAGGTGGGAAAGTTGGCATGAATATGCTCTGTCTCTTGCCTCTCCCTCTTGGGCAGATGGTGGGCCACTCACCAGCAGAGTAGGGCCCCCTGACTGCTCCCTCAGGTGTGTATTCAAGTACAATTGGCAGTCTGTGCCTTTGCCCAGAGGGAAACGCAGTAGGACCGGGTTTCCTCTTCCCACCCCTAGGGAAGTTGCCCTTAGCTTGTTGTGCTGCTGCTCAGTCTTGTGAGACCAGTTGTCTTCAACTGTGGGGGCGGAAAACTAGGGTTCAGATTAGAAAACCCCCATTGGTCTCAACAACTAGGCTCTAGCTTTGGCCAGAGAGCCCAGTCCTCCGCTGGTCACTGGGGGCTTGTTCAGCCATTCATAGAGACCAGACCCTGGACTCTATTAGGCTGACTGTTCTGTAAACACGTTCTTTATTGGCCAGAGCTTTTTGAAAAGGAAGAGTGGGTTCATATGGGCCCTTGCATACCAGCATCACCACCAAGGTGATGCCAACTGAGTGATTACTGTTTATATGAACATCTCCACAGTTTTCTCTAACTCATGGGCTTCCATGTTTGAAGCCATGGGTTTGGAAAACAGAGTATTGAGTACTGAGTGAGTACTGAGAGAGCAATCCTCAGGAAACTGCATCAGAAAACACAGGGGTAGGTCCCAGCAGTAGGGAGAAAAGGTCAGTGGCCATCTGTGGGCCCTAGCAGCTCTCTGTGCAATGTGAAAGGCTGAACCAGTTGAGCAACGCCTGCATCAGGCTCTCGCTTGGGGGAAAGTGTTTGGTTTGAAAAGTCTATTTAATATTGCACTATAGTTTTAATTTAGGAGAAAACTGTTCCTTGTTTCCATTTTACACTCTATAGAATATAAAGATTTAAAATCTATTGGCTGCTGGGAATATACAGTAAAAAGACTCTCAAGATGGAGGTGGGGTAGAGCTAGGAGCCATGTTGGGATCTTTTGAAGATGTGTACTTTTTTTTTCTTATTAAAAGGTGATAATGGTTTTAAAATAAGTCAAAGAGAAAGATGGACTACACAACTGCGAAGATTCCTCCTGTTAACATAGCGGATTCTTATTAATTTAATTTAATTTTGGAAAGAACACTTCACATGAGATCTACTGTCTCAACAAAATTTTAAAATACATTATCATTGACTATACGTACAGTGTCGCATGGCAGATCGCTAGAGCTTTTCGTCCTGCTTGACTGAAACTTTACGACCATCAATCAGTAACTCTCCACCCCCCACACCTGGCAGCCACCATTCTGCTCTTTGATTCTATGAGCGTGACTATTTCGGATATGTCCTGTAAGTGGAATCATGCAGTATTGCCTTTCTGTGATTGGCTTGTTTCACTTGGTATAACATCCTCAATTTTTGTCTATATTGCATTCCATTGTATGTATAGACAGAGTTTCTTTTCCTCTTTTTAGGGAGGGAGGGGGAGATGGGGAGGGGCAGAGGGAGAGGGAGAGAGAGAATCTTAAGTTGGCTCTGCACCCAGCATGGAGCCTGATACAGGGCTTGATCTCAAGACCCTGAGATCATGACCTGAGCTGAAATCGAAAGTCAGATGCTGAAATGACTGAGCCATCCAGGCCCCCCCCCTGTATATGCAGAGTTTCTTTATCCAGTCATCTGTTGATGAGCATTGAGGTTGTTTCCATATCTTGGCTATTATGGATAATGCTACAATGAATATGGGAGGGCAGGTATCTCTTTGAGATCTTTTTTAAAAGTTAAAGTATAATTGACATATAACATTATACCAGTTTCAGGTGTCCAACATAATGATTCAATATCCGTATGCTATGAAATTGTCACCACAATAAGTCTAGTTAACATCTACCACGTCATGTAGTTATAAATTTTTTTCTTTTGATGAGAACTTTTAAGATTTATTCTCTTAGCAACATTCGAATGTGCAAACAGTATTATTAACTATAGTCACCTTATTGTACATTACATCCCTGGGACTTATTTATTTTATAACTACAAGTTTGTACCTTTTGACCCCCTTCGTCTATTTGGCCCATTCACCAGCCCTCTCCTCTGGCAACCGCCAATCTGTTCCCTGTATCTATGAGTTTAGTTGTTTTGTTTTGTTTGTTTGTTTTTAGATTCCATATATAAGTGAGATCATATTGTACTTATCTTTCTCCGACTTATTTCATTTAGCCTAATGCCTTCAGCTTCCATTCATGTTGTCATGAATGGCAAGATTTTATTCTCTGTTAAGGCTGGATAGTATTCCATTGTATAGATACACCACATCTTTATCCATTCACCCATCAGTGGACACTTAAATTGTTTCCATGTCTTGGCTATTATAAATCATGCTGCAGTGAACATGGGGATGCATATATCTTTTCAAATTCTCATTTTTGTTTTCTTTGGGTAAATACCCAGAAGTGGAATTGCTGGATCGTAGGGTAGTTCTATTTTTAATTTTTGAGGCACCACCATACTGTTTTCCACAGTGGCTGCACCAGTTGGCAGTCCCACCAACAATGCACAAGGTTCCCTTTTTTCCCCACATCCTTGCCAGTGCCTAATTCTTATCTTTTTGGTAATGGTCATTCTGACAGGTGTGACATGACATCTCACGGTGGTTTTGATTTGCATTTCCCTGATGGCGAGCGATGCTGAGCATCTTTTCATGTACCTGTTGGCCATTTGGATATTTTCTTTAAAACTATGTCTGTTTAGATCTTCTGCCCATTTTTAATTGGATTGTCTTTTTGCTGTTGAGTTTGTACGAGTTCCTCTATGTTTTGGATATTAACCCCATATCAGACAGACGGTCTGCAGATATTTTTTTTTCCCCATTCAGTAAGTTGCCTTTGAGGTCTTGATTTCAGTTCATTCAGGTAAATGCCCAGTGGAAGGCTTGCTGGATCATTTGGGAATTCTGTTTTTTATTTTTTGAGGACCCTCTGTACTGTTTTCCATAACAGCTGCACTATTTTACATTCTAGTGGATTCTTTTTTTTTTTTTTTAAGATTTTATTTATTTATTTAACAGAGATAGAGGCAGCCAGCGAGAGAGGGAACACAAGCAGGGGGAGTGGGAGAGGAAGAAGCAGGCTCATAGCAGAGGAGCCTGATGTGGGGCTCGATCCCACAACGCCGGGATCACGCCCTGAGCCGAAGGCAGACGCTTTAACTGCTGTGCCACCCAGGCGCCCCACATTCTAGTGGATTCTTTATAAACCTTCTTCACTCTTGGAACAGGGAATTACGTGACAAAAAGTATGCAAGGACTCTGTAGTCAGACGCTTTGAAAGTGCTCTGTCAGAGTCCCTGCCCTTTCCCCTGACTGATTTTCTGCATTTTCTGATTTCCCCCCACATAGCAAGTTGCCCAGAAGCAGAAGGTTCTAGCTCTCTGCCTTGTGTCAGGCTTTGATCCAACTTTGATTTTTTAATAGCAGCAAAGTTGGGTCTCAAAGCACAAACCTCTATTCTTTTAGCTGGAAATGGATGCAGCAAATATAAGATAGTGAGAAATGAGATGAAAAACGGACTCCTTTTTTTAAAACTGAACATTGCTTGTGTTTAGCGGGTAAAATGGCCTTGAAGGAGCCCCATTTTCTCCTAATGGATTCGCCAGTCCCTCCGGCTAATCACACTGTGTGGGCCTGCGGGCCCTGGTCACCTGGTAGTCATTTTCTGAACGAGTGAGACCCCACGGGGGACTTGCCTCTGGCAGGCAGTTCTGCTCTGCTTTCTGCCGTTTGTCCATGTGCTTTTTCTGCCATTTGAGGCCCGCATCCCACATCATCACAGAGCCTGAGTCTTTCCATTCCCCCGAAGTGTGTGTCCGCTCTGCGGTGAGGACCCCTCACACCCGGGCCTCCCTGGAACGCGGCCCAGGGAGGATTTTGTAGCCATGCTTCAGGCCGAGCAGGGGCTGGGGCAGGAGCTGAGATAAGCACGGTTTTCCCGTGCAGACCGACTCCTTTCTTCTCAGCCTGGGGGAGAGAGAGAGAATTCCCGTGTGAGAGGACGGACGTGCAATCCTAGTTTCTGCTGCTGCATGCAGCCTCTTTCTGCTCCGTCGGGGGCTCTGTCCGTCCCCCACCCCACCGCCCTGTCTGGGGTCTCATCTTCTTCCCCAGCTGCCAGCTCGGCTGTGGGTGGGTTGAACAAGCTTACGTCCTGGCAAAACTCGGAAACAAGCTCTTTTTCGTCACCACTGCCAACCCAAGCGATTTCTTCCAACACTCTGACCGTAGCACGCCACTTCGTGGGTCAAATGCTTCATTTAGCAGCTACTATGTGCCCAGTACTGTTCCAGACCAGTGGTTGACATCAGTGATCCAAAGAGACAAAATCATGCCTCGGAAATGCTTGTATTCCGACAGTTACACACGCAAGTCAAAAGCTCACATGACCAGAGTGAAGGGAATGAGTGCATGGGCTGGAGGAAGCATGCGGGGCGGTAGGGGCTGTGGCCCCTGGAGCGTGAAAGGACACCTATGGGGACAGTGCTCTTCTACCAACACGAGGGGATGTCAGCCCCTTGCATTTCCTTTCAAGAAAAGCTGGAAATCTGGATTTTTAAAAAAAGATTGTGTTTATTTATTTGAGAGAGAGAGAGAGAGAGAGCACGAGCAGGGGGAGGGGCGGAGGGAGAAGCAGACTCCCTGCTGAGTAGGGAGCCCGATGTGGGCCCATCCTGGGACTCCGGGATCTTGACCTGAGCCGAAGGCAGATGCTTCACTTACTGAGCCACCCAGGCGCCCCTGGAGTTTTAACAGGTAAAATCTCTTGCTTTTAAAATGTTGGTAACTAGCTCAGAAGTTTTAAAGAACATTATTCAATCCTCAGATCCCAAACCAGACAGACAAAAAAATTAAAAACTGTTTTTTCCAGATTCTGCCCATTGCTGTCAGTTTGTGACCTCAGTGCTGTGGTTTAAGCAATAGAAGTGGGCTTTTTCTTGTCAGGTGACCCATAGAGAAAGGAACATGTTTCCTGAGAGGCATGTGGTCAGACTTCTCTTCTGCAGCAGGAAGAAGCAATCGACCAATGGCCGGTCTGCTGCCCCTTCTGATCTCCCCCACATTTCCACCGCTGGTCCGTCCTGCAGACCGCAGAAGGCCAGTGCCTGGGATGATGCGGGACTGGGATGACGCGGGAATCCTCCAGTGGGTGACATAGGCCTCAGCATTAACCGTAAACTTGGCCAAACCTTTCTTCCTGCAGTCTGAGATTCTTGCTCCCCAGTCCTTCTCCCCCCCGACCCCCAGTAACAGCCCCGCAGTCTCACGCCTCCTCCTGCCTCCTGCTCTCTCCCCATAAACCCCTTGCACACAATCCTTGGCAGACCCAAACTAACCCAGGGCGCCAGGAGCTCTGATTGCAAGGGAGCCTTCTTCTTAGTCTGGGTTCCTTAGCTTTTTAATTCCTATTAGTTTTTATCTGGCTTGTTATTTGGTGCCTTGGGCAGTTTCAAAGCCTCCCAGAGCCTGGGAGATGAGCTGCGTGTCAAGCGGATGGCTCACAGTCGGAGGGGCTGGGGTGAGGTCAGAGTGGCGATGACAAGCCTCCCGTGGCGGGGGCAGCACTGGCTAAGAGCACAGGGAGGGCAGGTCTGGACAGCGGGCTGCCGTGGCCGGTGATGTCTCTTCTGGCAAAGGGCAGCAAGGACATTTGCCACAATAACCAGCTTTGGCACCTGATTCCTCAAAGGTTCAGTGGACTATTTGCTTCTTTAGTGGAAGGAAGGGTAGTTAGATCATGGTTTCTCCTGTATACGTTTCTTCTTCAGATTCCTTTCCTGCCTATCTCTCGCCCCCTTCACTTAAAACTGAACACACACACACACACACACACACACTCTCTCTCTCTCTCTCTCTCTCTCTCTCTCTCTCTCTCTCTCGGATTAGGTCTCTGGGAATTCACAGCCTGCCAGGTAATGTGTTAGACTTCCGGGGCAGGCGATCCACCGGGAGTCTGTTGACTTAATATTCCACAACAATACACATGGTACTTTTAGCTCCTTTTTACTACTGGTTTCAACTCATTTGTATTCACTCAGTTTTTCGGTGAATCCTGTGAGAGGTACGGATTACCGTCCTTGCTCTTCTAATTGTGAGTCAGACGTCCACCCACTTGTTCGGGTTCTCGGGGCCTGTCATCCAGACGGTGAGAATACTGTGTCGATGCGTGTTTGTTGACAATAGCTGGAGGAATGTATTCAATTCTGTGGAAGAAATAACCAGTACCTGAGGGTTCTAATGGCCAGCTTTTATCCGGTCCCTTGGCATTTTGCTTGTGTTGTGTGTGACTCAGGACAGAATTGCTTTGAAACCCAAACAACAGACTCTCCCCAGTCAGTTAGATTCCAGTAGATCTACGGTTTGCAGGGAGCAGAGCACAATAATCAATGGGACGCTGTAGGCAAAAGCATCTGGGGCCCTCACATCGACTTGAAAATCATGCACCTTCCAAAGAAAGCTGAATTTCCAGGTCTTAAGTGAGAATGAACCCACTATCTGAAAAACAAAATGCAGTTTGTGAATGGAAGTGTGTCTTGGCTGTAGAAAGTTCTTTTCATTGCCCTTAATTCCCGAAGATTTCTCTCTACCACTGACATCTCCCATCGTTCTGTATCTTTGTTTTTGTTTGATTGCTGTTGTGGTTTCTTCCTCAACTGCCTTGACCACGTGGTGATTCCAGTCCCAGCTGGATAGGATTGGAGGTCGAGTCCAGGGGCCAAAGGGAGGGGCTGACAAAAGACCTTGGCCGCTGCTAGGTGGGGGGTTAATTGTCTCTGATAGACAGGAAAATAGACCATTATAACGAAAAGGTTCTTGAGCTTGGAGGGAATTAGTAAAAAATAAGACTATTACTGTTCTTGCGTCTGACACTTTAAACACAGCTATTAAATCTGTCTGCCTCTTGGTGACTGGGACGTGAAAACCAGCAGCTGACACCACATCAGACACCCAATTGGCAAAATTACACAGATTACCTGCTACCTACAAATTCTCGCTTTCATGAAGTCCAAGACTTCCTAGACACACTTTCTTTGTAAATTATTTTTCCTTGTTTTATTTTGAAATATAGCATACAGCAAGTGCATACAATCTGTATAAATTGTTGTTTGATGAACACTTATAAAGCAAACACCTTTGTAACAGCCACAGAGTCGAGAACATAGAGACTTACCAGGCTCCAAATACCGTTTTCAAATCCATCGCTCCCCCAGAGGCTAACTCCTGTATTTTTGATAATCACATCCTTGCTTTTTAAAAATATTTTTTGTCTCTTACAAATGCATCCCTAAACCATCTAGTTGAGATTATCCTGTTCTTGAATCAAACATAAATGGCATCATAGTGAACGTATCCTTTTGTCTGACATCATTTACTCAAAATTGTTTGTGAGCTCCATGAAGATGCCAAGGGTGACTGTCGCTCCTGTAATCTCATTATTATAGAATATTCTATCAAGTGAATATAGCACCGTTTCAAACAATCTAGCTGAGTTTTTTGCACATTAAATTGCTTCCAGTTCTACCTGTATGCATATATACATACTAGAAGTTTCTCTGGGTTTATACCTAAGAAAAAAGCTACCCAGTCACAGGATATGTTTATCTTCAACTTTCTTAGGTAATGCAAATTGTTTTACACAGTATTTGTACCGTGTGCACTCCCTTCAGCACTGTGCGGGATGCTCCTTCACTACACATCCTCAGTACTCAGTAATTACAAGACTTCAAGTCTTGCCAATTTCATTTGCATTTCCTGATTAGGGGGGAGCTGGAGCACCTTTTATTGTGTATTTTGGATATTTGATTTTCTTCTTTTTGAAGTTCTTGTTCTGGTCTATTGCCCTGTTTTCCCCCTTTTGAGTTGTAGAGGCCTTATGCATTTTTTTTTTTTCTTATTGGTTTGTAGAAATTCTTTATATATTCTATATGGCAGTCTCTTGTAGGTTATAAATGCAACAAAAGCATTCTCTTCTAGTTTATCTTTTTATGAGGTTTATAAGAGAAATTCTTAAGTGTAAATCAAGCACATTTATCAATCTTTTTATGGTTTTTGCATTTTATGTCTTGTTTTAGCAATCTTTATCTACCCCAAGGTGTCTGTTATGCACTGAATTATGCCCCCCTCCCCAAGTTTATACCTTGAAGCCCTAACCCCCAGGAGCTCGGAATATGGCTGCATTTGGAGGTAGGGCCTTTATGGAGGTAACTGAGGTTAAATGAGAAGGTTTCGGAAGAAACCAAGCTGCTGGCACTTTGATCTTGTCCTTCCAGACTCTCAAATTGCAAGAAAAAAAAATTCTGTTGTGTAAGTGACCAGTCTGAGCAGACTAATATAGTATCAAAAATATTCTCCTATTTTTTCAACTAAAAGTTTTATTATATTTTGTGTTTTGTCACTTAGCATTTAAATTAAACTGGATTTTTTTTTTTCTGTTCTTGGTGTGAAGCCAGGGTTCCATCTCCTTTTTCCCCTATGGGGAACTGATGATCTCTGCACGGTTTATTGAACGGTCCATCTTCTCCTACTTCTTGGCAATGCTACCCCTGCCGTTTATCTACTATCCACACGCACATGTGTATGTTTTCAGGCTCTATATTCTGTTCCCTCTGTTCACGTTGTCTGTGCCCACACCAGGTCCGATATGTCTTCGTTACCTGAGATTTATAACCAGTCTTGACATCTGAGGAGCACGTCTTAACACCTTGCTCTTCTTCTTGTGTGCCTTGGCTCTCCTGGGGCCTTGGCATTTTCATCTGTGTTCTAGAATCAGCTTGTCAACTTCCACTCACACTCACACCCATGTTAACCTGCTAGTGTATGATCGGGGTTGCATTTAGGGTATCATTAACTTGAGGAATGGACATCTTTAAAAATCCTTAAAATATTGAAACTTTCCTTCCATGAACATGGTAATTCACTTATTTAGGTCTTTTAATGTCTTTTGATAGAGTTTAATGATTTTCTCCAAAGAGGTCTTATACATGTTTTGTTACAGGTTTTCTTTATATTTTTCTACTTTTTTGGTTATTGTCCATGGCATCATTTTTCAAAAGCTATATTTTTTGTGTATTGTGATATTTGTGTAAAACTATTTCATGTGTATATAAAATGGATGTTTTACAACGTCACTGAGGCTTAACTGAAATAAAATAAGCCATATGTATTTAAGCTCTACAACCTGGGAGCGCCTGGGTGGCTCAGTTGGTTAAGAGGCCGACTCTTGATTTCTGCTCAGGTCATGATCTCAGGGTCATGAGGTCGAGCCCCCAGCTGGGCTCCGTGCTCAGCGGGGAGTCTGTTTTAGGTTTCTCCCTCTCCTCTTCTTTCTCTGCTCCTCCTCTCCCCCCCTTCAAAAGTGAATAAATAAATCTTTTAAAAAAATAAAATCTACAACGTGATCAGTTTGACGTATGTATACACCCATGAAACCATTACCACAAACGTGGTAAACACTTCTATCAACCCTATGAGATTCTCTGTGCTCCTCTGGGATCCATCTCCACCGGCATCTCTGTCCCCAGGCAGCCACTTAGGTTATTATTGGCCATTTGTGTATCTTCATTGGTCAAGTGTTCGAATTCTTTGCCCCAAAATTGGGTTCTTTGTCTTCTTAAGCATTGACTTGTGGCAGTTCTTCATATAGTCTTTCTACAAGTCCTCCGTCAGATAACAAGTCTTGCCAATATTGTCTCCCACGCTGACTTTTGCTTTTTACCTGTTAAATTACATCTAAGAACAAAAGTTTTAATTTGGATGAATTTTTTTCTTTTTCCATTTTATGGTTTTTGAGTTCTAGTTGAGAAATCATTGCCTACTACAGGGTCACAAAATTTTTCTGCTGTTTTCTTTTAAATTTATAGTGTAGGCTTTACACTTTGGTCTATGATATATTTTGAGTCAATTTTTATTCTATATGGATATCCATTTGATCCAGCATCATTTCTTGAAGCCTTTCCCGTCCGCACTGAACTGCCTTGACAACTTTGTAAAAAGACCTATTGACAATATAGCTGGATCTGCTTCTGGACTTGCTGTTCTGTTGCCTTTGTATATTTCTTTTTGTCAAAACCAAACTGTATTTATTATTATTGACTTACAGTAAGTCTTAAACCAGGTTGGGTAAATCCTTAAACTTTGTTCTTACCTCACAAAATTGTTTTGGTACTACCAGGTCCTTCCATTTCCATACAGACTTTAAAAAACCTGCTGGAGTTTGGGACATGTGGGTGGTGCAGTCAGTTAAGCGTCTGACTCTTAATTTCAGCTCGGGTCATGATCTCAGGGTTGTGAGATCGAGCCCTGCATCAGGCTCTGCGCTCGGTGCAGAGTCTGCTTGAGATTCTCTCTTCCTCTCCCTCTCCCACTCCCACTCGTGCTCTCTCTCTCTCTAAAATAAATAAATCTTAAAAAAAAATCCCACAAAAACAAAACAAAAACCTGCTGGGGTTTTATTGGAAATGGATTATATCTTCACATTGATCTGGAAGAATTGGCATTTAACTGTATCGACTCTATTAACTTTGTTGAGTGTTACAATTTAGAAACATGGTATATCTCTCCATTTATTTAATTCTTTGATTTCTCTAGGCTATGTTTGTAGTTTTTTTTTTTTAAGATTTTATTTATTTATTTGACAGAGATAGGAACAGCCAGAGAGAGAGGGAACACAAGCAGGGGGAGTGGGAGAGGAAGAAGCAGGCTCATAGTGGAGGAGCCTGATGTGGGGCTCGATCCCATAACGCCGGGATCACGCCCCGAGCCGAAGGCAGACGCTTAACTGCTGTGCCACCCAGGCGCCCCTGTTTGTAGTTTTTACTGTAGAGATCAGGGTGCCTTTTTAATAGTGATTCCTAGGAATATTACGTGTTTTGATAAGTGAAATTTTTAAAAAATTAATTTTCCAAATGTTTGATGCTAGTACAACATACTAATTGTATTAGTACAAAAGATCTTATGTGCTTTTGATTTTTACATATGCTTTTGCATATTTTTATATGGCCCTCATTGAGCAAACTTACTAAACTCATTTATAATTTCTAATTGGAATCTTTAGATTCTTCTGTGTTTTCTACAAATGCAATCATACTGCCTTCAAAGAAACAGATCTTTGAAACTCCTTTTAAATTTTTATGCATTTTTTAATAATTTTACCATGCTGGATAGAATGTAGAATACAACTTTAAGCAGATAAAGTGCTAACAAGCATTATTTTCCAATTCCTGATTATATAGCAAAGTTTCATCATTTTACTTCCAAGTAGGAAGTGGCTTTTAGATACCCTTTATCAAATTTAGGAAGTGCTTTCCTATGCTTCATATATATATATATATATATATATATATATATATATATATATATATATATATGATTTTTTCATGACTAGATGTTGAATTTTGTCAGCAGCATTTACTGGGGTAATCTGTATCTATTTGAGATGAGGGACATTAATTTCTAATATTAAATCAAGCTTGCATTCTTAGAATAAACACACTGATGGGGAACCTGGGTGGCTCAGTCGGTTAAGTGTCCGACTCTTGGCTTCGTCACAGGTCATAATCTCATGGGTTATGAGATGGAGCCCCATGTAGGGCTCCATGCTCGGGGGGGGGTCTGCTTGAAGATTCTCTCCCTCTGCCCCTCCTACTGCTCTTTCTTCCTCTCTCTCTCTGAAATAAATAAATAAATCTTTTTTTTTTTTTTTAAGAATAAACCCACTGGATGTATTCTTGAACATTTGGTACCCTATTTTAAAAAAATAATTTGCTGAATCAATGTACTGATATTTGTTTAGGATTTTTAATTCTGGATATTGGCCATTTGGGTTTTCTTGCTTTTAATTATTTTTAATCATCCTCAGGATAAGTTTTCCAAATAAGGTAGCATTTACCAGTTCTGGACATTATGATGGAGAAATATCTTTTTAGGAGCCACCCTTCAGCCCACTATAGGCACATATGAATTAAAATGTTTATGTATTCCCAATGAATTAAATCCTTTATAACTAAAGAGAACCCTCTTTATCTGTAGAAATACTTATTGCCTTAGAGTCTATTTTACCTAATGGTATAAGAGCCGTGGATTTTCAGTAAAATATTCTGTCTCTTTTTAAGAGCTATCTTAGAAATCACAACCTACATACTAATTTATCACAGTATAAGCTTAGTGTCTTTCCTTTTTAAAGAGTTGGTGTCTGAGGATTTGAGAAAGTAGAACTCAATTCCTGTTAATGTAGGATTCTCAACCCTGGTTGAGATAGGCCGTATATCAGTCCATAAAAGCATCAGTAGGCCTTTGAGGTGAGAAAATACCAAAACTTTAGTTTGATAATTGTACATTTATTTACCCTTCCCTGCTTTTTGTATATTTATGTTGAATCGAATTTTACAACTTCCTTTATTCTTATCTTAACTTTGATACTTGTTTCTGGTCCTTTTGGCTTGGCAACGCATCAGACTTTCTTTTTTTAGCTCATGGGTTTCTGATTTCCTTTTTGCTTCTGCAGTTTGAGCATGTCCCTGAATCTGTGGTCTTATATTACATCAAACAGCCTCTGTCCCTTATTATAACTCTGATTAGTGAGGCCCTGATCCCTCCGCCTGAGAAGGAAGATACAGACTGTTACAGAAATGTTACTTTAGGGAGTGTTACGAGTTGAATAGTGCCCTCTTCAAATTTATATATTGAAATCCTAACCCTCAATACCTCAGAATATGACCTTGGAAATAGGGTTGTTGCAGATATAATTGATTAAGATGAGATCATAATGAACAGGGTGAGCTGCTAATTCAATATGATTGGTATCCTTATTGAAAGGGGAAATTTACACACAAAGACACACACACACACACACACAAGGAGAATGACATGTGAACATGAAGACAGAAATCAGGGTGATGTTTCTTTGGCTAAGGAACACCAAAGATTCCATCTAGCTGACCTTCAGAAGCCAAGAGAATGTCCTGGCTCATAGCCTCAGAGGGAGCCAGCTCTGCTAACATTTTGATCTTGGATTTCTGGCCTCCAGTGCTGTGAGACAATAAATTTCAGTTGTTTAAACCACCCAGTTTGTGGTACTTTGTTACAGAAGCTCTAGCAAACTAATATAGGGAGATGGCGTGAGTTATACTGAAATGAAGAGTAATTAAAAAGAAGGAGAACCCTTTTAATTTAGGCCAATTGAAATGATCGGGACGTGGATTTGGGATTCAGTACTTGTTAGTACCTCTGACCTTCTCGTTGCTCTCAAACATTGTCTCCTATCGTGGTCCTCCATTATTGGTCACTCTGCCTCCCTTTTTCTGCCTCAAATATTTTTACACACCCATTTGCGTCCTGCCGGGAGCCTCTGTTACCCCAACAAAGTTATATTCCTGCAGATGCACCCCTAGTTCCCCCAGTTTGAGGACCTAGAGAACTCTGATGGCTTCATGTGTATCCAGGGGTACAACCAATTTTCCATTCTGGGATATCAAAGATTATGTGGACCAGGAGAGGCAAAGGCAGAGCTACTTTGTCTTAAATGTCCTACCTTCCCTCCAGGCACAAAGTAAAAGAATGGTTTTATTATGTATTTTCCAATGCAAAACATTTTCTGCACTAACTAGCTCAGTTAGAAAACTTTGAGATGGTTACCTGGGAGAAGTGTCATCCTCATTCATTGACTGGGAAAGATGCCAACGGAATAAATGAGACATGTTTTTGTTGCTGTTTGCCTTCAAGAAGGAAGCCAGAGACAGAAGCCACCAGTTCAAGTCAAGCCAAGGCTGAAAATCAGTGCCATCTGTCATCATCTGAAGCTGTGCAGGGGTGTCAGTGCTGTGGGTGAACCTACCAGTCCTCATGGGCTATTCCCTGGCTGTCTCATTTTAGAGAGGATTTATATTTTGGAGTCTTGCTGTAGATTACTTCTGAGACAGATGAAAGGAAACAATTTATAATTGTTTAACATGTGTGCACAGGTCAACATATCTGCCCAAATTATCTGCCTTCCTAGGAATCACAGTTCTCTGGAGATTTATAGAAGGCCCTGGGTTTCAATCACGGTATTAGATTTAGTGACCTTCAAGGGAAACGGGGAGCAAATTATAGCTTCTTCAACTTGTATATGCCAGGAGTTGGCCATTCATCCTGCTACCAGACAAATGAACATTGTAGTGACTTCCTGCCCAAAAGAGTAGTGAATGAAAAAAAAAAAATTCTGGGCAGCAAAGTTGAGTTTGGACACACTTATGATCTAAAATTAAGTCATCCAAAGATCCTAACATCAAACTCTTGGACTAACTCTAACTGAAAAACAAGTGAGTCCTGAATACTCTTGAAAATCTAAAAATGCATGTGTATCAGTAAATAAAATTAGAAGTTAATTTCTTCAGAACCTTTTATGTAAAACACCCCAGAGGCTAAGGCTTGACTCATTATTAAAAATATTTTTTTTCTTGCAGGAAAAGCTTTCGGGTACCACCGTGATGCACTGTAGGGCTGTATATTACCCTCCATTGTTTAAGAAATGCAACATCTCAAGCTGTCACAGTGAGATATCCCTTCTACTGTGATTTTTAAACTTTTCTTCTTTTTCTCTCTTACTCTTTTTTAATGTCTCTAAACCGCCTTCACGATGGATACTTAATCCCCAGTCAGGCCTCTGTCTGGTGCTGTCTGGAAACAAAGAGTGACTTTTAAAAAGCAGACAGTAAGTAGACTGGATGGATTTTATCTACAGAGAAGCACCTGACACCCTTGTGTGACCAGCAGAGCTGAGGTCTTTAAGGCTCTCAGCTTCCAAATGGTGCTGCTCCGAATGAACATTTATAGCCCATTTCTGAGACTGAGCACCTTCCAGTACTGGGCGGCATATTGGTCCAGCAACTGGGTCACCTGCTGGCCATTGGACAGTTGTTTTGCCAGATGATCTGCTCTTCATTACGCGGCTTCCCCGTGGTCCTGTAGCTATTTGGCACGTTCTACAGATGACCGACTGGGAGATTCAAGCTGCACTTCTTGTGTTCCAAATGAGTCATGGGGACATTAGAGTTTGGAAAGGAAAAGCAAAAACGCAAATCCCAGCGGAAGAACTCACTTGTAAGATCTATCGACTAAGTAGATCAATACGGTTCCTATCTGTCTTTGGTGTCTCAAAGACCCCCCACAGCCAACCCAAACCAAAAAACAGAATTAAAGTGCTTTAGAGTTGTAGGTGGTATTATTTCTTTGTCAATGGCAAGCTTTTAAAATTGTAATGTCCTCCAAAGGCCACAGTGGCTGCTCCCACCACTGACTGTTTTGTCTAGCCAGCTCAGGCCATCAGACGATTAAGATAACCTCTGAGTCAATAAAGGTTTTCAGCTTGAGTTTGGACATGACTGCAACCAGGTTCTCAGTAAGGCGGGCTAGAGAGTGCCCTCTGCTCTCTGAACCCACACCGTTGGAACGTGGTTTACAGATCTTGGCTCAGATGCGAAGCATTTAAACTTTTATTCACCCCTGTGTGTGGAGGCCCTGAGAGACACCAGTCCCTGAGAGAAATGTCTCGTGTCCTGCCGCCTCGCTGGCAGCCACTGAAGTCTTAGTCGAGGATTTAGCTGCTGCTTGACAGTCTTAAATCTGAACTCCACCTGGAAAGAGAAAGCATCTCTCTCCAGCTCCACGGTGTCACCAGCCCAACCTTGAAAGGGAGATGGTCTTTTCTTTCAGCTCTTTCCCGTCCTCTCTCCCACTTCCGGATCTGGGACTCTTTAATTAATGGGTCCCAAAATTAGAGTTCGAGAGTAATTCCTTTGCAACACCTCATATGACACAGCAGTGTGCTTTGCTGTTTGGACGGGGTGATGCCATGTATGAGAGACAAATCTTTTATTGGGAGCTCCAACCGGATGCACATACTTGCTGCCCGGTGCACTTACATTTGTGCCCATCTGTTTGGGTGGCAGGAGGCCTTTGGAGGGTGGCACAAGCCAGTTCTGAGAAGGCTCATTTGCCAGTGGAGGAGCTGGCTCAGGGGCGCAGCCTGCAGAACACTGAGTGTGCCAACACTCCTGCCAAGAGAACCTTCTGTTTGGCAAACAGCACCTGAACCAGGCCGCGTGCTGCTCTACAATGGGCAACATCTGCTGATGGGAAGCTGGCGGTGATGTGCCCTCAGTGATGGATCCTGCTGCACGCCGTCACTCAGCTCCCTTTAGAGCAAGCTCACAGTGAATACCTCATTTAAGCAAGCGAGTTTTACCATCACTTATGCATGGTGGAAATATTTATCAAATGCCTACTATTTGCAAGTCATCGTGCTAGCTGTTTCCGGATGGTCTAGAAGAATTTGACATGGATCCTAGCTTTAAGAGGCTGATAGCAACAACAGAAATAGGCATTCACAAAGAGCGTTGGTTGACTTGAGCGGAATGCTAAAAGCTAAACACAAACACACTGGAGTCAGAGATGTGTTGTTGAAGCCCGGAAGAGGGGCGAAGATGCTCAGCTGAGGGGCTGGAGGAGAGTGGTGTACAGACAGGGCCTTCAGGGTGGGAGCATTTGCACCTGTGGTTAGAGTGGAAAGGGCCACTCGAGCTGGAGGGAATTGCGTGTTAAGGGGTGAGAGAATGTTGTGCCTGAGTGGAACTCAGGGAGAGGAGGAAAAGGAGGTAGAAAAGAGATTCTGAGGACAGATCACAGAAGACCAAGACATCAGGATGAGGGCTTGGCCCTGGAGTGTTGGTTGATAAGACGGAGACAGAGCTCTGCTGCCTCTGGGGCTTGGGGAAGGACTGGGGGGGATGGGAGCTCGGTGGAGAGGCCACAGCTTGGTGCCAAGAGCCAAGTTAGGGTCTTCAGAGGCTGTCACTTAACCATTACTTATCAAACTCCTTTTCATAGGCTCCTCATGTGGACCAGGCCATATCTGGCCCCTCCACATGGCAGGGAGATATATTAAGAGTTCTTTACAACTCAGTACCATGGGATCAGGGCAAACCTATAGGAATTCCTATGGAAATCTGGGAACCCAGGGAAGAGGGGACACAGAAGTAACCAAATGCCTGAAATGTTGCCCACAGAATAGAGGACAGAATGGCCTTCAGAACTAGGTGTCTTGGTTGTATCCCATCAATGTGGCTTTGGGCAAGTCACGTCGCTTTTCTTGTCTCATTTGTAAAACGAGCTGAATCACGACACCCATTTTGTAGGGCTGCTGTGAAATTACATGGGTTGGTGCATGTACTGTGCATACAACACGCTGGCCTCCAGCATCCGATCAGTACACACTGAGTCCTGTGGTGGTCGTGGCTGTGATGCAGCAGACTACCAAACGGTGTTTCACTAAGCATCCGTCCCCCATGGGTCTGTGGGCCAGCCGGGGCTCTGGTGGGCTAGATTTGCCACACTCAGGTTTAAGTCTGATGCACATGTCTCAGCGGTCCAGGTCCCAAGGGCACCTCCTACTTGAGACTTGCTCTCGTAGCAGAGAACAGGAGTGCTGGGGTCCGAACAGTGTGCCTTGACTTTGTGTACATCGCATCTCCGTCTGCTCCACAGCCAAGGCCAGCGCCAAGGCCAGCGGGGCAAGGAGATGTAGTCTTCCCAGAGAGGTGGGGCGGAGATAGTGGATATTTGATAAATAAATAACACAATATGCCACATCTGTCATGGATATTTTCCTGGAGGAGGTCATGGAACTCAATTGAAAAATGTTAGGCAGGTGTGTTAATTGCAGCTAAAAACACAACAAATGTATAAAGGTAAAGCCGAGCAAGTTGTGACTAAGTGTTATAATAGATTCTCTTAATTTGGAGTGACGTTGGCAGAGTACATCACAAAAAGCATTAAACTTGCAATAAGGAGACCCACGTTCCATTGTATCATGTTGGTTAAGATGCTTATAATTTGGGGAAGGGGGCTCTGTCATTTCATTTGCAAAAAGGAGGGAGCTAGATTAATTAATCTCAAAGTTCTCTTCCAATACTCTGCGATTCTGTGAAAACTAGCCACAAAGAAAAAGGGGTGGCTGTGATAGGCTTTTGGGGGGACAGAAGGTGTCTAATTTGGTGGAAAGCCTTTATTGTTAACCTTGGGGGTTTGTTTCTGACATAGGCAATAATAAAGAGTTACTGTGGGCTCTCGATTTGTGGAGCAATACTCATACGGGGCTTCAGACATATTTACATGCTCTGTGTTGGACGATGTCGATGATGCAAACTTGAGTGTGTATCAGAATCCCCTGGAGGGCGGGCTAAACCACAGATCGTTTTGTCCCACCCCAGCGTTTCTAACACAGAGGATCTTGGGTGGGGCCGAGGAATTTGCATGTCAAACAATTCCTGGGTGGTGCTGCTGCTGGTCCAGGCACCATACTTTGAGAACCACTGGTGTCCGGGATGTTGGTGCCCTGCCCCGATGCCCTCCGTCACAGGCTCACCCATCCCCGTGCTGCTCTGAGGATGACCGTACCCCACCACTGTCCTGTCTCTGGAGAGCTGCCCTTGACTAATGGAACCCTCTGGAGGGGGGATGGGGTAAGTCACCCACCCCATTAGGTAAACTGACTGACAAAAGCTTACAAACGGCTGGTGCCCTCATCTCTAGATGGAATCAACTCAAGATGGAATCTATCTTGTCATTGATTCTCCAAAGCTTCCCTGTGTCATTGAGTTCCCAGACCCAAGCTGGTCTCTGGCTGGCAGTGTAATTTTTGTGAGCATTCTGCACCTGCTGATACAGCTGCCCCTCCTCCCCTTCTCCTGAGAGGACCCCTTCAATCAGTCACATGAACAAGAACTCTCATCTCACACTCTGCTTCTAGTGAATCTGACTTCAGACAGATGATCTCGAGCTCAGATAGCCCAGAGGCAAGGAAGCCTTGTCGTAGGTTGGAGGGGTCTTGATATTAAGTGTTGAGGATATAATTTTAGGGAACAAAAATGGACAATCCAAAGAACTTTTGTTTAAAAAGGTCTAAAATAGATCCACTCACCATGTGTAATGTTTTATGAAAGATTACACGTGGGGTGAAGGAAAAGATGTACAGATGTTTCCAGGTGGTTGAAACCTGATGCCTGTGACTATGATAAGGCTCTTTGTAATAAGGAATGATTCGAAAAGTTGGTTTTGAGAGAGGAAGATCAGCTTGGATTTCAGCTGACGAGATTTGTGTGTTTGGGAGAAATCTGTGGGCTTTCCGATAGGTACCTACACAAATGGGACTTGAGAGATGGTGAGTGGTTGTAGCTGGGCTGTCCCTTTGGGAATCGTTTGTAGTCAGACATTGGGGTTAATGATGCTGCTGGGACATTCAGCAAAAAGCAGAGGGTCTGGGACAGAGATTTTGAGGCCTCCCTCAGTTATACCTGAGGGAAAAGCCGACTTCAGAGGAAAGTAGATAGAGAATCTAAATAAGATGGAGGGTCAGTGAGACAGAAAAATGTGGCCCTGATTTTGTCTTCAGTTGGCCAACTTAGTTTGGCACATATTGAAATATTGGTGTTATGAAGTTCTGAGCCCTCAAGAAATGTTAGCCTCTGTAAGCGGTGTTCATTTTTGTTTGTTTGTCTTTGTGTGTGTGTGGGGAGGGGGGAGACAGTGACTGGTGTAGACATAAGCAAACATTTTTCCGTAAATGCAGTTTCCCAGCAGAGTGAATAAACGTGTTCAGAGAAGGTAAATGTTGATCACTTGTGCAGAGAAGCTAGGCATGCACGGATGGAAAGATGTGGGAAGGTTACAGTCGTTGTTCTGGTCCTTTCCCCTATTCCAAGAGGGAGGAGAGGCATGTGACGAGGCAAACCCTTTGAAGAACAGTGTCGGGGAGGCAGGATGGCGTGACTTGGGGTTTGTGGAACACGTATTGTGTGGGGGGGGCACTGGGCCAGCCTCTGAAGGAGGGTCCAGGATGCTTAAGGCGTGCTCACTGCCCTCCACAAACTTGGTTTCTTGTCCTGGAGACACAGCGTCCTGGGTACAGAAATGATGTACCAGAGGCTTCAGAGATAGGTGCTCCCAGTTTCGGGACTTTGTCAACTTTGCACCCTGTCTCTCTCCCCTTGCGGTGAACAAAGACCTTCTCTGTTCTCTCGCCCTTCTTTTGGAAATCTTCTTGGTTCATATAAATCTCATCTAATTATATTTATGTCTCCCCCCCTTTTTTTTGCTCTTTTAAAAAATAGTTTTTTGCTTCCATTTTCTCGCTCCTTCCTTGTAGTAATTGGTCCCAGAGTGAAACATTATCCTCGAGCTTATGCTAATAAATGAATAATATTTTTTTCATTTCTTCTTTTAGATTTTATTTAGCATCTGACATTGCTTCTCGTGTTTCTGTTTGGTTTGGTTTTATTTTTGTTCTTGTTTTGGATTGTTTTCCCAGAATGTGCCTCTTTATTTCCCAGGAAATGCCCGATGCTGTATCAATAATTATTAAGTCCATTAATAAGCCAAATTAAAAAGAATAACAGTAATAATCCATTGCATTTGGAGGACACTGTCTAAGCATTTTCTCATTTCATCACTTGTTTTGGCCTTTAATTTAGGCTGGATTTGCAAATGCGCTCATTTCAGTTTGGCTTTAGCCTCTTTTCTTCCTCCCGTGTTTTGCTCTCCTGTGATGTCTCGTTCCTGTCTGTCACATTTCTCAAGTACGTGAGGCTCGAGTCTACTTCAATTAATGCACCGTCCTCGGCGCCTTGCGTCTTTTTCAAGTTTGACAGCTAAGACACATTGAATGTCTTTCTTACCCCTGGAGATGACACACATTACTTCTGCCTTCAATGGGGGCTTCTCCAGAAACTAATTTCACTTGCAACTAATTTCTTCAACCAATATTATTAAATGTGCACTGGATGGAAAGCATGAATCTAGGTTCTATGGGGGAGACAAAGCGGAATGGACTGAGCGTTCGATGTCATATTAATTTGGCAGACAAATGTGCCCAGGCTACCCAGTAAAGGCTGTCTGGGGCAAGGCTAAATGAGACGTACAAACTCCATGACCTAGAGTGCTGAGAAAAAGCAACTGGTGGAATTCATTGGCAGTGATTGTTTCTTTGCAAACAATGGAGGAATTCTGCTTGCTGTCTCTCTGGTCAACCGACCCAGCCCCATTTATATCTCGTTATAGACAGGGGTATGCTCGTCAATGTTTAAGAGTTCGGCTCTCTGGAGCATGGGGAAAGGAGTTCCTAGTGTGGTGTTTGTCCATGTCTATGGTGTTTGTCCATTTCTAGTATGGCTGACTTGAGGACACCGACGTGAGGCTACTGAACATGTGCGTGGGAGGAAGTGCACAGAAGTGCTCTCTGGAGCGAGTTGGAGTGGCTCCAGTGCACCACGGAACGTGGGCCAGAAATAGTCACTGATCGAATATTTGGAATTGTCTTCAAACTTTTCCGAATTCCCCATCGGTTCCCTATAGGAAGCAGTAGTCAGGTAGTTAAACAAGGAAAAGGAACGCTGTGATTTTTGTAGAAGGAAGGCCATTGTTTACCACTTTATATCCTGAGAAGTGGCCTGTGTGCAAACAGGGGCAGAAGTGAGGGCAGTGGACCTAATTTGGGGACCACTGGGACTCCAGGAAGAAAAATCGATGCAGTGTGTGACACTGGTCTTGGGAGCGCGTTCTGGGGTGTAATCGGGCCCTAGATAACATTTGATGTTGGCCCCAAAAATGGATAAGATTTATTATTGTTACTTCTAAACATTTTTATTCTGTATTCAACAGTGGGGAAAAGAACAAAGTTTCATGTAAAATGTAAAATCCCCACTATGAATATCTAATGACAGTCTATTTTGACTTTTATTTCTCTATCATATACTTTAATGGTGGTGACATTCACGGAGAATATAATATTTGTGTGTTCCTTTTAAAAAATCAATTGCTGTTACTTTGCTTAGACGTTCCCAAGCATCCTCACATTTTGCATTCAGTTTTTAAGGATCGATGAAGGCCTGTATGTGTTTAATAGTGAGAAAAACTCTTCAGACATGGACACGAGTTGATAGAGATGGGAATGAGCAAAGACACCCAAATGGAAAAGCCCAGCTTGTGTGTGAGGAACAGTGACGTGCCCAGGAGAGCCTGGAATTTAGAGAAGTGTGTCTTATTCACCTGGGGCTGCTTTATCAAAATACCATCAACTGGGTCATTTAAAAGGCAGAATTTCATTTCCCACAACTCTGGGAAACTGGGAAGTCCAAGTTTAAAGTGCCGGCAGAGAGGGCGCCTGGGCGGCTCAGTCGTTAAGCGTCTGCCTTCGGCTCAGGGCGTGATCCCAGAGTCCTGGGATCGAGCCCCACATCAGGCTCCTCCGATGGGAGCCTGCTTCTTCCTCTCCCACTCCCCCTGCTTGTGTTCCCTCTCTTGCTGGCTGTCTCTCTCTTTCTGTCAAATAAATAAATAAATAAAATCTTTAAAAAAAATTAAAAAATAAAGTGCCAGCAGAGTCAGTTTCTGGCTTGTAGACAGCCGCCTTCTTGCTTTGTGCTCACATGGCCTTTCCTCAGAGTGTGGAGAGAGACAGAGACAAAGAGAGACAGAAGGAGAGAGAGTGAGCCAGCAAGCACATAATAGGGATGAAGGATTTAATTAAGAATAAGAATTCTGGGGGAACACAAACATTCAGTCCATAGCAGAGTGTGATAGGAGACAGGTTTGGAAAAGCTGGTTGGGTCTCGATTATAGAGGGCCTTTCAAGTCCAATAGGGAATGTAGAAAAAATTTGAAGGTTATCAATGCTATTGAAGGCATTGATCATGAGGATATCATGATCAGACCTCAGCTGTGGGAAAATACCCCTGGCAAGAGGCATTTTCTTCTTGGCCTCTGTTTCATCCTGGGTCTGTTCTCAAGAACCAGCTGGCTTCGGAAGTACTCTGACTAGATTCTTTTTTGTGGAAAATTGTATCCACCGCAAGAGGCCTCAGGGATACACTGGACAGTTCCACAGATAACACAGAATTCATAGCCACTGAGGAAGTGGACCATGGTGCCAGTCAGATCTCTGCTGATGTGTAAAATGTTTGCCGCTGGTCTACAGTGAAGTAAGTATACTAATTGAGAGTAAGCATTTAGAAATCTTTATCTTAATCTGAGAGGACAATTTTATGTTTGCTGAATCTAAAAAAATGGATTCATATTTGGTATTATTTATTGTACTTTATTTTTTATTTAAATTCAATTAGCCAATATAGTACATTATTTTTGATACAGTGTTCAATGATTCATCAGTTGTGTATAACACCCAGTGCTCATCACAACACATGCCCTTCTTAATGCCCATCACCCATTCACCCCATGCCCCACCCACCTCCCTTTCTGCACCCCTCAGTTTGTCTCTCATTGTTTGTCTCCGTCTCTGATTCCCCCCCTTCAGTTTTCCCTCCCTCCCCTACGGTCCTCTGCACTATTCCATATATTCCACAGTGCATGCCTGAATAGTGAAAAGAAATTTGGTAGAACCTGGATATTTTTAGAGGTGAGGTTTTCTTCGCAGAGATGCTCAAATCTTTCCCTGATAATTACCTCTTCTCCTTATTAGGTTCTTGTGAAAGTAACATCTGAAACGATAGATAATTAGGAGTTGAAACCCCACTGTATTAATAGTTGCACATACCTGATGCAGCTGTGGTAAAAGCCTGAGTTCATCTGTTGACCCAGTGTTCAGCAAATGCAAATGCATCCCGAGGGTGTCCTGCATGCAAGATACAATGGACCAAACCAGAGACAGCTCCTGTTTATGGAGCTGAGTCCCTAGAGGAGGCCGATGAAACAAAACCATGGTAAACAAGTGGGTGCTCTATGGGAAGTCACAAAGGAGATGTATCTGGGACCACGTAACATGGGATTTTTTTCCTGATTAGGAATGTCGAGGAGACAGACCTTCTAGAGGAAATTAGGCTTAAATGGAAACTTTAAGAACAACTGGCATTTGCCAAGTAAAAATTAAGGGCCTGTGCAAAGGCCCTGTGGTAAGAAGGAACAGGGCAACCATGAAGGACTAAAACTGTGGCTGGAATACTGATAATGAGGGGTGGCACGGCATGGGATGAAAATAGAGGGCTCGGTTTAGATCATGTGGGTCTTTATAAGTCATCCTAAAGATTTTTTTTCCTAATAGCAATAGGAAGCCATTGGAGAGTTGTTTTTGTTTGTTTGTTTGAAGTAAGCTCCATATCAAGCATGGAGCCCAACATGGGGCTTGAACTCATGACCTTGAGGTCAAGAACTGAACTGAGATTAACTCAGCTTAACTGCTTAACTGACTGAGCCACCCAGGAGCCCCAGGAGAGTTTTAATCTGAAGAAGCTAATGTTGTATAATTTGTGACAGGCAGACTTCCAAGATGATCTCTGCCCCCTAGTGTTACACCCAGTATAGTCCCCTCTCCTTGAGTGTGGGTGGAACCTGCAACTTGCTTCTAGCCAATAGAATGTGGAAAAAGTGATAAAATATCACTCTTATGATACCATTGTATCATATAAGGCTCCACCTAAACACACTAGAGCAAGAAATTATCTTTGCTGGCTTGATAAAGTGTGCAGGCATGTTGAAGAAGGCCACATGGCAAGGGACTGAGCGAGACCTCCAGGACCCGAGGACCGCTTCTAGAGGTCAGCTAGCAAAAACCTGGGGCCCGCTCTCATCCAGCTGCAAGGAAACAAATCCCACCAACAATTTGAATGATCCTGGAGAAGTATTCTTATCCAGTCAAACTTTCTGATAAAAACACAGCCCATGTGATGACTATACTGTGGCCTGGTGAGACCCAGAGCAGAGGACATACCTAAGCTGTGTCTGAATTTCTGACTCAGGGAAACTGTGAAATGATGCATTATAATGCTTTAAGTCCCTAACTTCGTGGCAACTTGTTATGAAGCAATAGAAAACTAATACTTTGTTTTAATGTAACGTCCCTGTGGTTGCTTTTAGAGAACAGAATAAGGAGAAAAGATTGGATGGGGACGCGTCAGTAACATAGGTAAGAGACAAAATGGTAATGCTGCAGGAGATGGAGAAAGTGGAATGATTGGAGAAACAGGAAGTATTGCTTTTAGAAGGTAAAGGAGAAGGGCATATCAGAAGTGACTCTTTGGTTTCTGGCTTGTGGCATATCAATGGTTTCCTGAAAAATTGAGAAAAGACAGATTGAATATATTTTTAAAAATCCAACTAATGACATTGAAGAAATGCTAAAGCAACTAAGACGTGAAGGACAAATAATTCAGAGGGAAGGGACTTACCAAGAAATAAGCAGACTTTATGAGCCACTTCTCTCCTCAGAGCATTTACAGTGAATGAGAAGTTGAGAAACCAGGAACAGATCCCTAGATAAAAGGCAGAGACACCAGCTGAACTTTTAGCATGAAGTTGCAGAACAAAAATTTGTAATTTGAAGTTGCCAAGAAAGGCAGAATAAAAGATGCCAAGGTCCTGGAAATAAGCATGGCATGGAGAAGCAAGTCCAACCTTTACTGGTTTTCCCCCTTAAGGTATTCGCCTGATGATTGAGCTGTGTTGGGCTAGATTTAAGAAGCGGAGTAGAAAGCTACTGAAAGCCAAGAGGAGGTTTCGGCAGGCTCAAGGTGCTCAGGAGACAAAAATTGGATATCAGGACTTATCAAGGAGGAGAGGCCCAGATACACAGTACATGCCCCTGGCTTCCACTCAGAACCCATGGAAAGCTATATCCCAGGAACAGAGATGAACCAGAGACAACAGAGACTTACAAAAATTGCAACTTTGCCTCAAATCTGTTTAATGTCTAGTTGGATTTAGGTGGTCTGCTTCAATACACCTTGGCTACCAGAATATAGGAAAACCTTCCCCGGAGGAAGATAATGTGTTCTAGAGCCTTTGCTACTTTTAATAGACAATGTCTGACTTTCAAGAAAAAATTACCAGACATATCAATAAAGAGGGACAAGGACAAGAGGACATTAGAAACATACCCTCAGATGATAGAGTTTCCACACATGTGGATCAAAATACCTTCGCTTGATTGTCTGGTCTCAAATTTGATTTTACCTTACTAACAAGGTAATACCATCATTTGCTGTGTTTCATGGATGCTGGCAGACGACATGAGGACATAAGGCTCCAGGGTCAGAGAAAGGACTTTATCGCACTGGCTCAGCAGGCAGCCTGAGCGTTCCGCATATTTGCATTGCTTCTTTGCTCCCAAGCTCCTCAGGGACAAGGTAACATGACTCAGAGGAATGCTACACACGCAGTGCGCTTGCACGGCCGCGGAACACTGGCCCTAGGGATCCACCGCTTTATCACCGTCAGTAAGAGAGCCTACTCTCTGTCCTGGACAGAGACGTGACATCTCCCCTGAAAATCGCTAGCTGTAAACACCATCTTGAGAGATAGCCCAGGTAGAGGGTGGCCAGTACCTTTCATTCTTGGCATCCCCAGCAAGAACAGAAAGGGATGCTTAAGGCCCACGAGAGATTGCCTCTCCCAGCAGGTTATGTTCCAGAAAATAAATGACAGCGCGGAGAATACTATTAAGAACCAAATCTGATAGAATAGAATTATGTGGAAACTCTAGAACTGAAGTATTCAATAAATAAATTATAAGCCCCTTAGATGAGCTTAATGGCAATTATAAGCAATTAGAAGACAGAATTAGCAAATTCAAACTAAGAGAGTAGAAAATATCCAGTCTAAAGCACAGAAAGGCAAAAAGTTGAATGTACATAAATAAATTAAGAAACACATGAAATTAATAGATCATTGTTGTCCTGGAAGAAGAGAGTAGGGAAGGGACACCAACAGTATTTCAGGACGAAATGACAGGTGACACACATTCAGCCCATATTGAGAAGCTCTGTGATTCTCAATCTGGACAAATTCAAAGTAAAATTTCAAAAACCAAAAGACAAAGAGAAAATCCTTGAAGGGATCCAGAGGGAAAAATTATACACGTTATGCTCAAAGGAGCAAAAATAAGGCAGCAACTGGCTTCTCAATGAATATGGTGGAATTCAGATGATAAGAAAAAAAAATAACATCTTTAAAGTGCTGGAAGAAAATAAGGATCAACCTGGATTTCTGTGTCTTGTAGAAATGTCTTTTAAAAGCCTATGTGAAGGGGCACCTGGGTGGCACAGCGGTTAAGTGTCTGCCTTCGGCTCAGGGCGTGATCCCGGCGTTATGGGATCGAGCCCCACATCAGGCTCCTCCGCTATGAGCCTACTTCTTCCTCTCCTACTCCCCCTGCTTGTGTTCCCTCTCTCGCTGGCTGTCTCTCTCTGTCAAATAAATAAAATCTTTAAAAAAAAAAAAAGCCTATGTGAAGTAAAGGCATTTTTAGATAAATAAGAACTGAGAGATTTTGTCACTAGCAGAACTTCACTGAAGGAATTCTAAAGGGAGTTCTTCAGGTAAAAGAAAAAGAATCCCATTGGAAACAAATACGGTTAGAAATGAAGAGCAATAGAAGTGATAAATATAAATGAGTATCGACTGTATGGAATAATAGCAGTGTCTTGGGATCTAAATTATGTGTATCGAGTTAAAATGCATGACAATAATTAAGACATTAAGGGACTAATGGAGTTCACATGTTGTAATAGTATTTGGATAGTGGCAGAAAATCATAATTCATATTAGACTTTAAAAAGTCAAGGGTGCATGCTCTAATATTTAGAATTGCCACTAAAAGATAGTGAGGTAACTAAAACTAGAGGGGAAAGAAGAAATGTGAAAAACAGGTTGAATATTGGTGCTATTCGTTCAGTGGTGAACTCTGGAAAGTTTTAAGAACTGGGTGTTATATGCAACTAATGAATCATTGAAGATTATATCAAAACTAATGGTGTACTATAAGTTGGCTAATTCAATTTAAATTAAAAAAAAAGAGGAGTAAACTTGCTGGTTGGATAAATTCATGTGGCTCTCACAAGAGATGTCAGAGCTGGAAGCAAATTCTTTTGAGGCATCTGCCTTCCAGGTACAATTGAAGAAGAGTGAGGAATATTCCATTTGTGCAGGTCAGTCCTTAGTTTTTCTCACTTTCTCTGTTGCTTGCATTCAAGTGATGACTAGAATAGGTAGCAGAGCCCCAGGAGGAAATAGGATGCAGCGACACAAGGCTGTAAGGGACACAAGGGTCCCACGCTCTCACTGCAGAGCCATCTCGTCTACCGATAATCTTGGTCCTTTCAAAGGTGAGCAGAGCTCACCTGATAGGGGACAAATGTCATAACACATAATAGATCACATTAACTATCCCATATTAAAATGGCCAAGATAGGAATGCTTAATTGTTAAATATTGGAAAGCAAGAATAATGATTATGATTTTCAATATATAACGCTTGTAATAGTCTGCTTTTTTTTAAATATGTTTATCTTTACTCCCTCTGGCAGCCCTGTACATAAAAAAAATAACCATCTGTGGTTCAGCCTTGCGAAATGCTCAATACCTCTAATGTTAAGCCTGAGAAGAATTTTGCTCGTTCATTCTTTATTGACATCCGGGATGGAGCTTTGAGTCATTTTGCATTTATTGGGTTCCTTGAGCACAATTTCTCATGTTTCAATGTAGAAAAACACCCTCCCTGTTGCGAGATCGTCGAGGCTGTTGTGATAGTCATTTTAAGGAGTTTCATCACTCCACTGAAAGCTTCTCCTCTTTATTTTGTCTTAAAGAGTAATGGAATGGATTTCATTCACTCATGAGATCTGCTTGGATTTATAACAGACTAAGGCTGGTCTTCAGTGTATTTCATGGTTTTGTAAAACAGGACGTTATTTTATTGCTGACATTATGTATGAATTCTTACCCCTTGTCTCCTCATGGCAGCTAGAGTGTCAGCGACCTGGGAGTTCAGCCCAAATTATTTTGCCTTTGTGCGTATCTGCGCTGGATTTCCCTCGTCCTCTTCCACATTCACCACTGACCCCCTGCTGCTGTGACCAGACCCGGTCGTGACCTTCTGCTCAGGCTCCCCACAGCTGGCACACAGCCCCCACGGCCCCGGTGCCCGCGCAGCTCAGGCTCCCGAGTTCAGTGTACCACGTTATGTCTTTGCACTGGCTCCTGTAATCAGCATCCCAGCCTGCACATCTATAACCAGTAAGTCCAGATCAGAAACCCGAGCCTCCCAAGCTCCCAGTGTGGACTGCTGGGTTAGCCCATGGCTGAGGCTTAAATGCGCAGCAGAGAAAATGTTGAAGGTCAGTGTTCTCAACGTGAATTGTTTCCAGCTCTGCAGATGACCTCGAGGGACTGAGCTTCCTTCACAATGAGATCATTGCACCTTCCTCTCGTCCTAAAATATTCATATCAAAGAGGCCCTTCCCTGGGCTTGCTCTGACGTGATGCAGAGGAGAGCGATGCTTTCAGGATGAAACTCTTATTCGGCTCTTAAAGCTCTCAGAACTTCTGATTGATTCCATCTTGGGAACTGTGGATGGGAAAATCAGAGGCGAATGTCATTAATGACCCACAGTTGCTGAAAAACAGGAATCTCTGCATCTTGAGGTGTCACATCGCTTATGCATAAGCTGTCACACCTGCAGATGCTGGTTGCAGCTTTTTCTTTCTGTATTTAGGGCGAAAAAGAAAGCCACAGCTCGAGAGATGTCTCAGCTGGCACGATGGGTGGACTTCTCCAGGGACATTTAGTTTACTAATGCATCTACAGTTTAAGAGGAATATTCTGTTCTCTTTTCCAGTCTCCTGTGTTCCCAAACACTTTTGGTCCTTCTCAGACTTGGGCTCTGGGGAAGAAGAGGGATCCCACTGACTCTTCTGGAAAAGAGCAAAGATAGAGTGAGGACGCCAAGTGTATGTGGGGTTCAGTGCTCTACTCTGGGTACTTTGATGGATTCCTGGACCCTATCCCAAACCGAGAGAGTTAGAATGTCAGAGAGCTATGCCCTGGGATCTGTGCTCTTTCAAAGCTCCCCTAAGTGATTCTGATCATCGTCTTGATTTGGAAACCACTCTGCCGGACCACTTGTCCCTGTGTTGTCACCCATGGACTTGACGGAGATGCTCATCATGACCAAGGCTGGGTCTGGGGTATGATCAGATTGAGTGCGCAAGGCTGAGACTCAAAGATGTTAGCAAGAAGGGGAAACCATGAGAAAGACAGACACTTTTCTCAACTGGAAGCAGATGATCTAGTCATTCATTCAACACCTATTACTGTGCACCTAGGATATACCAGGTGCTTTTCTAGATGCTAGGGACACAGCCGTGCACAAGACAGACGAAATCCCTGCTCTCGAGGACAATACAATCAGGGAGCTATGTAATAAACCAGCCAAACACAGGGCTGCTCTACAAGGCGGGGATCTCGTTTTGTTCACTTACGTAATGGCCCAAACTAGAACAATGCCTGGTGCGTAGAAGCTCATTGCTTCATAAAGGAAGAAAGTATTGCAGATAGAGCTAATACTCTGGAGGATAACAACACAAAGAGGGAGGTGAGGGGTCTGGGGTGAGGGAGGGTGGGAGGGGCCGAGCTTGTAGGCCCAGCTTCCTCGCAGGTCCTGAGCTTGGAAACTGGGTGAGGAGCTACCCCTCCATTCTGGCCACCATTTGCTCTAGTTCTATAGATCAAGGAACAATTTAGGGCACCGCTCATCTCTTTCCTCGCAAGGGATGCTCTGAGCCATTAGCCACCACCTTAGATTCCTGTGGGTCAAACATGCTGATGACCGCCTTATCCTTGCCGCCCATGTGTACATATGCCCACGTGTCTTCAAGTCAATCACCTGGCCCCTGCTGTTCTGGATCCCATCACGCCCATCTGAGTCACCAGACTGGGCCCACAGAGAATAGCCACCACACAACTTTTTGAGGACATTGATGTTCTCATTTCTCAGTAACTAAGAAAGAGTCTTTGGGCACTCTCTGTGGATGCAGTGATGTGTGTGTGTGTCTGTACGTGTGCTTGTGTCTGTGTATCTGTGTGTGCATGTGATGCATTCCAGTATATTCTATTTTCCTAAGCCTTTGGATGTATCCTCTGCAGTTTCCCGGGGTAGTTCTGGGAACTCAGCCTCATTAAGAGTAGTCCATGGTTGAGTTTAATTTTAGCCAACCCACAAAGTAAACCATTAGAGCCACTTTCATCTGCATGAGTTATTATATTAAACCCAGAATCACTCATCAGTACACCCTGATTGATAAACTAGGACCAACCCAGCATTGTATTCTGTGCTCCTTAGTCTCCTGCCATCAGAACCTGTTCTCATGTACACTCTGCAGGTGTCTGCTGATGTGAATGGGCAAAATCTTGCAATTCTTTTTTAGTGTAAGTCATTTCCTCCTGGCCAGACTTTGCTTGTGTCTCTGGAGCATGCTGAGGTCTGACCCCAGTTACGGGTCCAAGGGCAAGTGGTGGCTTTTTTGTTTATTTATTTATTTATTTAGTTAGTTAGTTAGTTTTTATTTGAATTCCAGAATACTTAACATACAGTGTTATACTAGTTTCAGGTGTACAATATAGTGATTGAACAATTATATGCATTACTCAGTGCTCATCATGGTAAGTGTACCCTTTAATCCCTATCACCTGGAAAAGTTACTACTAACTATCAAGAAAAGACGATTTCCTGATTCTACTGCTACCTCAGTGTGTTTAATATGCAGTCTATAGGGAGCAAAGAATATTTTTTGCCATCACCTTCCTAACATCCCATGATTATCATATAAGGCAGTGATTCTCAGCTGGGAGCAATTTTGCCCTGCAGGGAACATATGGGAAAATGTCTGGAGACGTTTTGTGTCTGTCACAACTTGGGGGCAGGCATGCCCCTGGCATCCAGTGGGTAGAGGTCAGGGATGTTGCTGAACACCCTACCATGCACAGGATGGCCCTTCGCAACAGAATCATGTTGGCGAGGATGCGGAGAAAGGGGATCCCTCTTACACTGTTGGTGGGAATGCAAGCTGGTACAGCCACTTTGGAAAACAGTGTGGAGGTCCCTCAAAAAGTTAAAAATAGAGCTACCCTATGACCCAGCAATTTCACTACTGGGTATTTATCCCCACAATACAGATGCAGTGAAAAGAAGGGACACATGCACCCCAATGTTCATAGCAGCAGTGTCCACAATAGCCAAACTGTGGAAGGAGCCGAGATGCCCTTCAACAGACAAATGGATAAAGAAGATATGGTCCATTTATACAATGGAATATTCCTCAGCCATCAGAAAGGATGAATACCCACCATTCACCATTTGCATTGACATGGATAGAACTGGAGGGGATTATGCTAAGTGAAATAAGTCAAGTAGAGAAAGACAGTTATCATATGGTTTCACTCATATGTGGAACATAAGGAGTAGCAGGAAGATCGGTAGGAGAAGGAAGGGAAGAATGAAGGGGGGGTAAACAGAAGGGGGAACGAACCACGAGAGACTATGAACTCTGGGAAGCAAACTGAGGGCTTCAGAGGGGAGGGGGTGGGGGAATGGGATAGGCCGGTGGTGGGTAGTAAGGAGGGCACGTATTGCATGGAGCACTGGGTGTTATACGCAAACAATGAATCATGGAACACTACATCCGAAACTAATTGTACTGTATGGTGACTAACATAACATAATAAGAAAAAAAGAATTATTCAGCTCCAGTTGTCAATAGTGCTGAGGTTGGGAAACTCAGTATAAAGGGATTTAATGATAATAGAATTTATTCAACGTTGAAGATCCAAATGACACAAACACACAACTGGCTTCATCTGGGCTCTGACGATAAATTTATTCTAGATTCATGTTGAACAAACATTTACTGGGTTCTTGCTGGATGACCCTTCCTGCATAACCATCCCACACCAAGAGCCTCTTTTTATAAAAAAGAACCCTAACTGAGAGAGGGCCTTGCCCAAGGTCAGAGCGTCAGCAAATGGGGAGCAAGGATTTGAACTCAGAATCTTTGCTTCCGAGACCCGACTCGGTAGGGAATGGCTGTCATGGTGGCACCACGGGTCCTTGCTTGGCAGTGCTGCTCACTCACGAAGCCTCGGCGGTGCTCAGGGTCTGGCCGTCTGATATCATTCGTGGTGTCAGCATCCTTCTGAGAACGAGTGCTGAATTCCTGTCTTTCAGAATTGGCTCTCTGAGAGACTGAGTGGGTGACAGCCAGCAATTATTTCTTTCCTTCTTTTGCCTGTGTCCTCTGGTCTGATTCAGAGGCACAAAGGGAAAACCTTCTATGGGTGTGGAGTGCCAGCGCATGGCTGTGAATGGGTCTGAGCCACATGACGCGGGATGAATAGGGAATGGGCAGTTTCGAGGCGTTTCTCATGGGAGGCCACATCTGCTGGTTTCACTTCAAGAGTATGGTGACTGAGGGGCTCCCCCGGCCACCGTGGAAGGGCGCTCTGGGAGGTCCCGGCTTGCCCAGACTCTCGGAGCCCCAGAACATCACAAATTCCTGCGTGCACATGTTTCTCCTCCCCTGAACCAAATATGGCCCAGTGGGGCTCTGTGCTGACTCCTTGAAACTTGCAACTGCCTTGGAGAAGGAAACTTTTCATTTCCTTTGGCATCGATGAGCTTTAGCGAGAGGGGCAGATGTTTCTCTGAGCTGCAGCACTGCCCCTAGGAGCAGGCAGACGATCAATGTCTAACCTGTTGCCGGGCAGCTCAGGCATCGTGAAAGAGACTTAATCTCCAACGATTAAACATTAAGTGCTTTCTAACATTTAAACATTAGGCTCGTTTTACGATTGTGAAAGCAGCAGTAAGCAAAGGGGAGAGAAGTTTACTGCTTCTTAACTTGAGCAGCAAATTGAATTTCTATCGACGAGGAGAAGTGCTTCTCCCTCTGGATGGAGAAGATGGGCAGAGGTTTGTGGGTTTAGAAAAAATACAGTAATAACGTTTATAGAGATGAAACTGTCAACACTACCCCTAATACTGCAGATGAATTTTGACAGTCATGTTTATAATGCAGGGGAGAGAGGGATCGCCGATGTCCCTGGGGAATATGTCTAGAGATGAAACTAGAAAAACATAAGTATTTGCTGTGGTTGCTTTGCTGTATTTAATATTTAAATTTTTTTTCTCATTGTACAAACTTTCATCCATAGGTGCCAACACATTAGCATAAATGACTCTGTACTCTGGGCATATTTTTATGTATGTTTTTATGCCGGCTCACATCACAAAAACAGCTAGCATTGACCGAGTTTCTTCGTGTCCCAGGCACTGTTTGGTGGAGGGACTGGGTACGTGCGGACTCCCCCAGGACTCACGCAACCTCTGAGACAGGCTTTCTGTGGCTCTCTCCTCCAGGAAAGGAAGTGAGAGCGAGATGTTGTGAAGATGCTGGGCAGCCCAGCTGGACTTGAACCCCAGCAATCTGGCTGCTGGGTCTGCTCTTGTGAGCCTTGAAGTGGGTCATGCTCTCTGCTTGCTTCCCTCTATCTATGTGCGGGGGGGGGGGGGGGTCCATGCTCCTACAAATTGCTGGGCTCCCGGCCATGGGGTGGAGATGGGGTGGGGATTAGGGGAGAGGGTAGGGAGCCAAGTAATCTTCACACTGAACAAAGGAATCACCAGCCAGGAATCACTCACTTAAGAAGTCCTGCTTGCTGCTTTACTTGCTCGGGGCCACGCGAGCCAGCACGGAGCCTTGTAGGTTGTCTTCGCCCCACGGAGTTTGGCGCTATAGCAAAAGGCTTCCCTTGAAGCGTCTCCATTCTTGCTCTCAAAGGAAGTATATACACCTCACATATTAATTTATTTGGTTGTATTAAACCCTTTTTGACCTCCCAAAACAGCAATTTCTTAGGGTGCAGTCATAGTTATGTTTCTGTTATATTGATATTTACTACTTAAGACACAACCACCTTTAATCAGATTTGGCAATTTGATGGGAGGGTTTTTCCTTTGTACCAATCCTTCCCTCATAGACGCTTGTTCCTGATCCTGTTTTCCTGTGTCAGGTACCCTAATGTCACTCCTTTTCATCTGATATACGCTGTCAGCCAGCTGTGCTCCAGTTTGCATTATCCATGAACATTTGTCCCCCTTTTGTCACCCTGCTTTATGGGTTTGCAATTTACAGTTTGTGACTTTGTCTTGTCACAACTCACCAAGAAGAATCTTACACAGTTGAGGATATTTCTAGCAGCAATGTTGGAAGAGTTAAAAAAAAAAGTTATAACACATCAAGAAGTGTTTTTAAAGCCCTTCAATTCTATTAACCATATTTTGGTTTGCTGTGTCTTTTCCACATCTTTCAACTAATCTTATTTCGAAGTTCTGCAGCTTGCATAGAATCATTCCTTCGTTGACATGTCCTACTTTTGGCTCACTTTTGCTTTTTTTGCATGTATGTGATCTATCCCACAAGGGAGACCTTCTGACTCTCAGTGGTTAACTTTCTTTGCTTCAAGGAGTGCTTGAGAAGTGGGGGTTCATGCAGATTAAGGCCTGGCAAGAACCAGCCCAGGGAGTAGCTGCGGGGAGCACCTTGGCTAAGAGTAGATGTTGGCAGAAATGGCCAGCCTTCCACTTCCTCAAGAGTTTTGCTTTTTTGCCTCAGTTCATGATTCGTCCTTTGAGTAAAGTTGCTAACATCAATACATAGCTATTTTCAATCAGGAGTCTTAAGACCATGTTTCAGGACAAGCACAATTATCCTTCAGATGAGTCACGTCCAGGATTCTGCCAAGCCTCATCTCTGCTTCTCTCCAGTATGTGAATAAGTGTGAGTGTGTCCAAAAAAATGGGAGGGAAATGGTGCTCATTATCTGATTGAGAACTGGGGGACTGCAAGATATGCATGCTTGCTTTATCCTCCTGTTCCATAAATACGTGAACGATGAGCATGAGACCCAGAGTAGGCTGCAGATCAGAGAGAGAGAGGAGGAGAAACCAACATGGTGCACTGGGCATGCTAACGGGTCAAGTAGGCAACAGGGTGAGAGGAGAGGCTGGCCGCGGTGCTCACTGGCTCTGGGAAAACACGAAAGGCATTTTGTTTCTCTCAGCCTCAATTTTTTTTTTCATTAAAAAAAAATGTCAGAGTTAAATAGAAATAACTTTAAGGACTTCCTCGCATCTTAGAGATCCTTTGAGCTCTCTCATAATATGCCAGAATTTTCTTTGGGAAGTTCTTAAAGAAGGACCTGAGACCTTTTCAGAGAAGGATACCAAATGTAATTAATTGATTTGGTAAGACTGAGAAGAAAAGGTTTAAGGAGCAAGAATTATTTTGCCTTGGCAAAGGAGGGACGAGAGGTTGGTAGTAATTTTAAGATAATACAGTGATCGACAAAAAATGAATCTAGTAAGAACCCTAGCTATTCTTTAAAGTTAACGTGTTGTGATTTGAAAAAACAAATGCACTATGCTCATTAGAGAGAACTATAAATTGCCAAAGAATTCAAACACGCAAAGGCAAAAACATAATTGTATCCCTCAAAATCACCTTTTAATCCTCCATTGGATTTTGTCTTAGGATTGTTCTCTAGTTTAAAAAAGTCTAAATGTTGTGTGTTATACAATTCAGTATCTTATTATTTTAAATTTATACTAAGATAAGCATTTCTAAATGTTATCACTTTTTGTAAACATTTTATAGCTTCTTCTTATTCTTTTGTGAGCTGATTCCATAGCTTAGACAGCTATAAAATCTTTTGCTTCTAGTCATAACCCTGCAGAAAACATCTTACATAACACTTTGCTCTGTATTTTCACTGTTTCTCCCTAACAGAATACGATTCCTGAGCTTCCCGGGTCAATGGAAATACCCATGTTCGAGTTTGTCGATAATACTGTCCAATTGCTTTTCGAAAGAATTCTGTCCAGTTGCGTTCCCAACAGCAGTATCCTGTCTCACCCATGTACTCTGTAGCAGTTATAATTATATAATTTTATATTATATTTTAATTATATAATTATAATTACAGGCTAATTTGATAGAGAAAACTATTACTTGCTTCAATTCTCTCTCTCTCTCTCTCTCTCCCTCCCTCCCTCCCTCTCTCTCTCTCTCTCTCTCTCTCACACACACACACAGACACACACACACACACACACACACACACACGAATACTTTTGCATGTACTTGTTAATAAGGTTTGTTTCTTCTTTTTGTAAATGTCTCTTCATGACCTTCGTGCATTTATTTGTGAAGTCTTAGTGATTTTGACCAATTACCAGATGAACTTAGATTTTTCCAAGGACATGCAAGCATGGAATGATTTTTTAAAAATCCCCCTGCTTTGGAATGTGTTGGAAAGACTTGTGCCTCTGAGTGAATGCAGCCTCAGGGAAAATGCCACAGCTTGAGTGAGTCACTCGCTTTTCTACATCTGTGTTTGACTCTGTTAAATAGGCATCAAATGAGATTATCTTTATGACCATGAAAATATGCTCTTGGAGAAGAAGGAAGCAAGAGCCCTCAGAGCTAGTGCCCTGTTGGTCAGAGACACCAGAACAATGACCCTCACTACGGTGTCAGGTAGGCACCTCCAGACCCCTTCCAGCAAGTTTTCTGCAAAGGAATTTTCCAGCAAAAATTCAATAGTTTGATACTTACATGTGTGTCTTGCCTACCTCTCTCATCGTCTATCATCTATCTATCTATCTATCTATCTATCTATCTATCTATCTATCATCTATCTATCCATCTATCATCTATCATCTATCTGTCTATCTATCATCCGTTATCTGTCATCATCTATCCAATCCCCTTCTGTCTTTACTCAAGAACTCTCGGGGCAGACCTAATGTGCACTTACTGGGCACTTCCCTCCACAGCCAAAGCTGTAGGGGGTCTGCATAACAGCCTTTGTGCCCTCATACCTGTTGCTCAGGTAAGCTCCCCTATCTCTGTCTCCTCTTCTGAACCCCCTTTTCCCTTCTGGTGTGCTGCTTCCGGTTTTGACTTACACTTCGATGACACCTCTCTGTCCCGATCTCTGAAGAACATCTTTCCTCAGCTAGTTGGACCATTCTGGAGGGGAAGGGACAGTTCCCTGTCACTCCTGGGGCCAAAGCTTGCCTCCTCTGCTGAGATTTAGCAGAACTAGGTTTCTGTCTTCTCAGCAGGGCACTGAGGCAGAAATTACTGGTGGTCATTGTTCTCCCTTGCAATTGAAATCAGAAAAAGAAATATATCTGGATTCTAATTGCAACAATCAGAGAAATTAATTGTTCACCAAAAGGAGATTTTTATTTTGAATCACATAAATGATTTGGAGGATGAGAACTTTCCTTGTCTGTGATTGCCAAGATAGGATAGAGTGTCGACACCCTCAGATGTTCTCAGAGGAGCAACCAGGTGGTCTGCGTCTCTTCCCCCTTCCATAATTCTTATCTCTCTTGCCACTTGCCATGGCACGGTGAAGATCTGGTATTTTTTGTTTTCAGTAAGAATTATTAGACCTCTGTATTAATAAAACAAAAGCTGGTGAAGTTAACATTGTAATGCTTTTGATTATTCAAAAATTTCTATTTCACAGCTTTTGCAGAAATTTTAGCCTCTAGCTAAACAATCATTACTTCGCGGTAATTTTTTCCCCTGCAGTATATAGCCTTATATTCACTGGCTTACCTTCCAACATAAATCCATTTATTTCAAGCTCTTCGCGCAGCTGAGGTTCTTTATCAGTTCCTAATTATCACTCACACTCTGCAGAAACACATTTGCTCTGTATTCATGACATAGCACTTCTAGAATCTCAGCCCCACAGTGAGTGTTCCGACAGAGAAAGGTCCCTATACCAGGTAGATGTGATAAAACTCTTCTCCACCAACCTGAAGTAAAATAGAAGGCTATGCGTTATTTGGGGGTCTTGTTGTTATTAAGAAGGATGTTTCAAGGCTGGTACATCATCTCTGATTTACAGCAGCTTGGGAATATGAGCATCTGATAAAGCACAATTTATAGCATTTAATTAAGAATGGGCAGCTGTTTACAATGGTCTGGAATCCAACTGTATCGTTCCGAATGAGTTACCCCCACTTACCTCTATATGATGCTGCAGGTCAGGACGCCACATGTGTTTTAGCTTCAAGCACACAAGAATGAGGATATGAATCAAATGAAATGAAAAGTAGTTGATGAACCAAACGCAAAGTAATCGATCTTAAGGATAAATTTTGTTTGGAGAATACCTTGTTACCCATGAACTACCTAAATAATATTCATAGCTCACAGTTATTAAGAGCCTACCTCATGTCAGTCCATCAACTTGGTGCTTTGGGGGCATTTAACATACTCTCAATGCCTAATTCCCAGAACCCAGATGTAGTAATTAGGATGAGCCCTAAAGAATGAATATGAGCCAAGCATTTGAAAGAGGGGTAGAGGAGAAAAATTATACTCTAGGTAGGGGCAACAGCAAAAATATAAAAGCACAAGAAATGAAAGTTTAGCAAAGCTGAATTTAGTAGAGGGGCTATAATAACAAGGTTTGTAAGAGGATAAATTAGTTTAGGGGGTAAGTAGACAAAGTTTGGACTTTATTGTAAGGATAAGTTATTGGATTTTAATCAGAGACATGCTGAGATTTAATTTGTGTGCTAAAATGATGATTCTGAGTACAGTGTGGAGACTGAGTGAGAGAGGATGAGAACTTTGGGGGACCCAGACAAGGGCTGATGCCCACCTGCCCCAGCAGAGGGGCTGGGTCAGGACGAATGGATGGGTTGGGGTGCTGTGTAGCAGTTGGGACTGAGAGCATTTGGGATCGGCATGGCCTGGAGGTGGGTAAGAAAGGAGGTGACAGCGGAAGGGAAGGCTGATGCCTGGGCCATTAGGCTGGCGCCTTGTCAAGAAGACTAGGGGACATGGGGCGCCTGGGTAGCGCAGTCGTTAAAGCGTCTGCCTTCGGCTCAGGGCGTGATCCCGGCGTAGCGGGATCGAGTCCCACATCAGGCTCCTCCGCTGTGAGCCTGCTTCTTCCTCTCCCACTCGCCCTGCTGTGTTCCCTCTCTCGCTGTCACATAAATAAATAAAATCTTAAAAAAAAAAAAAAAAAGAAGACTAGGGGACAGAGGGAGGGGGGCAAGAGGATGAAATCAGACTGGTGCATGCTGGATGTCCTGTGCACGTGGCTGTGGAATGGAGACAGCCCATGAGCCTTTGGATACATGTCTGGGGCCCAAAAGTTAGGTCATGGGTAAAGTTACAGAATTTAGATTCACTAATATACAGGTGAAGATCGAAACCAGGAGAGTGGATTAAATTGCCCAGGGAGGGGTTGTAGAGAGAGAAGCATGGAGGATTATGAAGAGCACTGGTATTTAAGAGGTGGTGAGAAGAGAGCCTTCAAAGGAGCCTGAGTATGGGGGCAGGAAAGTCAAGGGGTGTGTTCCATGGACATGAAAAAAAAAGTGTTTCTGAAAGGAGGGAAAAGCCAAATGCTGCCTAGAGCACGTGCTAGGGCTAATGTGTCCCTTTTTTTTATAATATTTTTTTATTATGTTAGTCACCATACAGTACATCCCTAGATTTTGATGTAAAGTTCCATGATTCATTAGTTGCAATACGTGCCCTCCTTACTTACCCATCACCAGCCTATCCCATTCCCCCACCCCCTCCCCTCTGAAGCCCTCAGTTTGTTTCCCAGAGTCCATAGTCTCTCATGGTTCTTTCCCCCTTCTGTTTACCCCACCCCCTTTCTTCTTTCCTTTCTTCTCCTACCGATCTTCCTACTTCTTATGCTCCATAAATGAGTGAAATCATATGATAATTGTCTTTCTCTGCTTGACTTATTTCGCTTAGCATTATCTCCTTCAGTCCCGTCCATGTTGCAGCAAATGTTGAGAAATCGTACTTTTTAATGGCTGAATAATATTCCATTGTATATATATGGACCACTTCTTCTTAATCCTAATAAAACAAAATTTTAAGTATGTTTTAAGGTCAAAAGTAGTACATGATCACTAAAAAAACCCCAAACTGATGCATAGCTATAAAATGATTGCTTGTATAGGTTTTAAAGAGATGCTAACTTACCTTTAATATATATTAAATGAAAATTCTGCTAACTAGTAAAATTAACTTTGCCAGAATAAGTAAGAGATAGTGTTATGTCTTATATACCTATTTGTAAAAACAAACAGTGGAAGAATAAACAAGAAACCCATGAAACAGTTACCTATTGAGACATTTCAGTGTGTTCCTTTTGCACTGTTTTGACTCATAGAGGTATTAGGAATTTTAAAGCAAATTGAAACAGATATAATTGTATGTCAAATAGGCGACGTGACAGAGAATGGATTATTTCAAGTGACTTCAGTATATTGTACTAAATGTAAATCTTTAATATGATACATCTCAAGATAAAGCATTATAAAAATCATAAACTTCAACTGCTGTTTTATTATTAATATTAGTCTCACTATTTAAAAATTATTTTATAAATATTGCAGGATAAAGCCAAGAACACTGTAATGGTAAAATTAAATAGAAAATATGTTACATCTGCATTATTTTATTTTATTATTTTTCAATTTATTATTGCAGTCCCGTTGACATACATTGTTATATTAGTTTTGGGTGTACAACATAGTGATTCAACAATTCTATACCATAGGCAGTGCTTAGCATGATAAATATAGTTGCTATCTGTCACTATACAGTGTTATTACAATATTATTGACTGAATTCCCTGTGCTGTACTTTCCATCTCCATTTTTAAAGTACATTTCCTATTTCGGACCCCTGAAATGGCCTAGAAACAATATCACCTCAGCAGCAGTGAGCACCCCTCCCAACCAGCTCTTGGCCTTTAACACCACTCACCTCTGTAAGTAATTGTGGCTCCTTAGAGAAATGACTTATTTCAGGCCAGGAAAGATACAAGCCGAGGCTGGAACTCTTCGTGACTCTGGAAAGCGAGGAAGGTTCTCAGATTAGTGGACCAAAGGGCAGAGGATTAAGCTCAACAGTGCTCCCATTGGCCAAAGTCATAACAGCTTGAGCATAAGAGTGATTTTAGCTGCTTTCTGCAGAATGCCTACGTGAAAATCCACGAGCCTCTAATACCGTTTATGTGGGAGTGGGTGGGGAAAGTCTTGTCCCAGTGTCAAGAGTATGGCCACGTACACACGTACAGTACACAAACAGGGACTCAGCACACCTGGAGTTTTCAAATTTCACGAGGAGGGGAGATTAGGAAGGAAAATGTCTGCAGTGTCTAAAACGGCTCCCTGTGGGGAGGATGATGAAAACAAGAGGGGACAGGTCGGGAGGCACAGTGACATACTGCCAAACTGTGGCCTCCTGGGAACCATGCAGAATTCTGCACTCCCACCAACAGAGGGAGACTCCTTTCCTTTCTAGCAGGTCCTCTAATCCAGAAAGATGGAAACATAGGTCTTATTCACCTTTTTTTTTTCTTTTCTTTTCTTCGTGAGGTCTTATGGTTATTTTTCAGACACACAAGTCCTGTACTGTTCCTTTTCTGTGTTTCCAAGGTCGGATCTTTGAGGGATGGAGAGGGTGCTTTTATTTTGAGAGAGGAGTCTGCTTTGGGCCGGCTCATTGCTGTGTGATTAGGTAGTGTTTCCCTGCCTTACAGGATTAACTTTGCACAGCACCCCGAATCTCCTGCAATCCTACTCAGCCGTTTCCCGTTTATTATCAGGCTCATGTTTTTCTCATCTCAGATCAGTTTCGCCTCCTGGATATTCTGCAGGTGTTTCAAGATAGCCAGGCCTTCTTTCGTTCTGTGGAAGAATCATAACTTCAAGGTTTGTCTGCCTAATGCAGAAGATTCATCAAAGATCTGTTCCTGTATTGATCTTTCTAGATTTGAAGTGGTTTTTTTCATTAATACTCACGATCAGACAAGAAGAACCTCTTCCAACTTAGTGTTTGTGAGGAGAGAAGGCAAGGTGGGGGGTGGGGATGGGGGTGAGAGGGTGTGCTTGAGACTTCTCTGCTCTCTTGTGAGATGGATGGCTCCCTCCTCCAGTCCACAGCTGTGTGGGGGTCCCGCTAGGATTCCCAGGCTCTGAGTCTTTCACCTAATGTCCATCTGTTCTCCCAAGACACACCCTCCCCTGTTGTTTTCTTGTAGTCAGACCCAATGAAGTACATGAAAAACTACAATTCTTGGCCTGTGCTGCTGTCGGGACCCCCTGTCTCCACCTATAAAGCTTGACCCCTGAGACATCATCAGCCAGGAAGCACCAAGATTCTGCTAGCATCCCCTCCTCCTTACTTCCTGCCAAATTGTTCCCTGGATTTGTATTTCTGCGTAGAAACAAGTTGACAATGGCAGGAGAGTGTAGTAATGTTGGCAGGAAGGAAAGTCCGTGTATCTCCCAGGGCTTCCAGAATGGGCTAGGATTATGGGCTTGAATGCTAATTAGTTCAGTGTTTTGGGACAGATGTTTGAAGGATGGAAAACGACTTCTTGTTTTGCTCTTTTGTTTTTATTTTTAGGAGGAATTCTTTTCATAAAGTAGAGTTTGAATTTGACGTGAACTCCAGCCTAGATGGATTTATCTTAATCATTCTTTATGCCACCTATGGTTATTGCCTTCAAGATTGGGGACTTGGTCTGTCTTTCAGTCTAAGTTCTTAGTGCTTTGGGTTTTTGAGCTTTATGGCTATTTAAGAGAGAAGGTGGAAGAGGCTAGACACTTTATTGAACTGAAAATGATTGTGTAGTCTCGGTAACCACCCTTTCTGATGATTGTATATTACTTTATTAAATTGATATTCATAATGACTTTCTTATTGTTAACCATTTAATGTTTTTCCAAATACTAACTATTACAATTGGCCCTTGAACAACATAGGTTTGAACTGCAGGGGTTCACTTATATGTGTTTTTTTTAAAATAAATACAGTACATTATTGTAAATATATTTTCTCTTCCCTCTCATTGTTTAAGGGTGAATTGTATTATCAACAATTCTACAATAAACACCTTTGTGCATAAAATATTTTCTAGGCTGTAAAAACAGGTTCTGGTTATGGCAGGGATTTCTTGTCCTACAATTTCTGTTTCTCCTTTTTCTGTAGAAATTCTCCTTTTTCTGTTCTTCCCATGTCAGTCTAGAATAGAAATTATATCTACCAATCTTGCTTTCTAGTGACTTTGTTTTCATGTGATTAAGTTCTGGCCAATGGAATGTGATTGGAAGGGTCATGTGTCAACTCCATGAAGTTTCTTTAAAGGGTGGGACTATCTGCTTTTTCTTTTTCATTCCCCCAGTTTCTGTTTGGGATGTGATGGCTGGAGCTCTAGCTCTACCCTTACACCATGAGGTTTTGTAATGGCAAAGTGGGTGAGGTGGGAGAAGTGGGGTCCCTTATGGTTCCATGGAGCTCATTTGTCATGATAGTGCTGGGCTGCTTACATGAGAACAAAGAACCTTCTATCTTGTGTAAGTATTCTGTTCTGCGGTTTTTGCAGCTGTATGCAGTCCTACAGTGCACTTGGGCTAACACGAAGGTCTTAGATTTTAATAAATGATCGGTAAATGGCAAAAGACTCAAAGTAGAGATCCTGGAAAGTAAGGTAGGAATGTGCCCAATATATGTTCGCCTACTTCTGGTTTTTCCCTCTGTGATTGGCTGGGCTTATGGGATCTGCTTAAATGCATCTTAGACCAACATGCTACATCCATCCATGACTCCTGGGACATCCCTTCAAGCCACGCGAAGCAGAAGATATAATTTTCCCCATTTCTTACTTAATAAAACCAAACTCCCCCAAACAAACTGGGACACTTGTTAAAATTGCAGATTATCCCACTAAACCCCTGAACTTACCGAATCATAATGTCTAAGAGTGGAGCCCAAGAAGTAGTACTTGTAGTTAGTTTACTGAACAATTCTGACGTGCAGAGACATCTGGCAACTTCAGCTCTTCTTTATGTCGAGATTATCATTTTGTTTTCCCAGTTACTTGCCCTCGCTCTATAAAATTAAGCAACATGAAATGGCCCTGAGAAAACATATGACCTGAGCTGGTAGACTTCTCTTTGAAGGATGGAGAAGGCAGGTGCATAAATCGTTCTTTGCATGAAGAGCCATAAACCCAGCCCTTTCCCTTGACTTACCTCAGTGAATGTCTATTGACCATCTCCTGACCTTTCTCTCTGTAACCTTCATCTAAGATCATATGACAGTCCCCTTTCTGTTGGATCAAACTCCCTTCTATCCACCTGAAGCAGTAACTGAGGTGCTCTAAAGAGAAGTGGGTGGCATGTGGGGGGTGGTTTCTCTAGTGAAAGCACTCTCTTTCTCTGAATCACACATGGCTCAGAAGTCATTGAATCATCATGGTCCTCATGGCCCTCTGGGAAAATTAGCTGTGTGAGTTGAGAATCCTCAAATATTTATTTCCTTGTGTTCACAATTTTGGAGTCCCTGTTCCTAGAGCTGTGTATTAGGTTGTTCCTGAAAAGTGGCCACCATTAGTCCCCTTCCTGTATCCCACATCTATCAGTGTGACTCTGCGATTCCTCTCATGAGAGTTGGAGCCTCTTTCCCCACCCCTTGGGTCTGGGCTGGCCTTGGGACTCAGTTTGAACAGGACAATGTGGATGAAGTGGCCTCGCATGCTTGTCTTGTTCTCTCAGAAGGCTGCCCTGTGTGAAAAAGCCTGGGCTAGCCTGCTGGATGAAGAAGGACATGTGGCCCACTCATCCTGTCAGCCCAGCTCACAGCCAGTTAACCTACCTGACTGGCCACTGAACATGGACGCTGAATGAGCCCAGCTGAGCCTCAGCCCAAATGGCTGACCTGTGGAATCATGAGCTACATAAATAATTGTTGTTTTAAGCCATTGCATTTGGGGATGGTTAATTATTCAGCAAGAGCCAGCTGATACAAGACATCAACATGGCTACAGAGAGTGATGAAAGGCTTGGGGTGACCATGCCTCAGGGGTAATTTCACAAACGTCTCCAATTCCAAGCCAGTGAAGACATTTCTTGTCCCGATGAGGTAAGAAAATGTCTTCCCTGAGAGTCTCCCCCTGAATATAGCCAAAGGTGTCTCCCTGTACAATGCAATTTGATTTCAAGAAAAGTCCTACTCATGGGTAAGATGGCCTTAGGAAAACAATGGTCTCTGCTGGTTGTCCCAAGCGTCCTGTGTCTGTCCCTCATCTTCCACTTTTGGGCTGGAAGGAGACACAGTGGTTATAGAGGAACAGTTCCAGATAATTCAGCCCTAAATCAATGCTACTTCCTCAGTGCTTTCTGGTTTTGTTTATTATTTGAGATACAATTCACATAGGATAGAATTCATAGTATATTTACAAGGTTGTGCAACCATCCCCACTCTCTAATTCTAGCACATTCCCATCACTCCAAAAAGAAACCCAATTCATTACCTCGGTGACTTCTTAAACTTTTTTTCAGTTTACAGAGTTTCAAAGATTAATTTTTTTCTGCATCAGTTCCCATTGTGCAATTGGAAAATGTGTGCATTTGTGAATCGTGTAGGATTTTCATTAAAAAGGCAAACTTTTTCAAGGAAAACAGGAAGCTTTTTTCTTTTAACAGAAATAAAAGCAATGCAGAAATAAAAAAAATAGTTATGTGTAAAGGAGAGAGTAAAATCTACTCTCACTCCCATCTCCATGGAGACAACCGCTGTTTTCAGTTTGGGGTATATTTTTCTAGGAGAAGAGGATGTTTTTACAGATATTAAAGCTCATCCACAGTGAGTTTTAATAGGACATGTTCCTTTGGCTTGGGACCTGTGGGTTGAAAGCAATTTTCATGATGTTCTACTTGCTTTTGTAGACCTCAGAATCTTATTGAAGACTTTGACTCACATAGATAAAGTGCCATATTTAGGGCAACACTCTTCAGATAGTGAAAATATTAGTAAGTTCGGAAAAATAAAATATGATGTGGAAATTTTTATTATAAAAATATTAACTACAGATTATAGAGAATTGAAGCTCTGGAGAAAAAAATAAAAAGACACTTAATCAGACCCGCCCTAAGTTAACCACTGCTCTCATCTTGATTATTTTGTAAGCATTTATTTTGCATATTTTAATTTAAACTTCAACTTTGAGAATTATTATGGGCTTGGTTGAAAATTATATTTAAAATGCATAAATTATCAATTATGTTATTATTAAAATCATGAACTGCTTTGTTGTTTCTTGGTTCTCATACATACTTGTGGGATCTTTTACTAAAAACTTTTCAACAGACCAAGAGAACTCGATTAGAATGCCTCTAGTTATATTGCTTTTCATCACCCAATAATGAAATGTTTCTCCCTGAGTTGAATTATTTCCAACTACTTGTGATAAGCATCTCTCTTGAATGGTAGTATGACACTATCTTGAGAAACGTCTACAGAGAAAAGCAATAGATTCTTCAATTTATGCTTATTCGTGACTCAAGGCTGTATTTATTACAGCGGTTTTATATTGTGCCTTAATTCTGCTCCATTTCTGATTGTTGTTTCATGCTTATTTTGGTTTTTAAAACCTTATTTTAACAATAGAATGTTTCATATTCTTACTGTCTGTGTTTGAAAGACAATGAGCACAAAACCCAACTGTAATTGATTATCCTGCATAGTAATATGTTATTTCATGGGCAGAGTAACGTGGTATACTATCTTTTCAAAACTAATGTGCTTGAGTAAGACAACATATTCATAATTGATCGTGTTGAAAAAGAGGAAAGCAAATAATCAAAACAGGGTAGAGGTGACAACTGGTAAATTATAGATTACAAAATATTCACTCTATGGAAACTTCCTATATTGTTTTACAATAAAGACATATAATCCTTAAGAGAGGAAATTTATACCCTGATCAGTTCATCTCCATTGACACATAAGAGTTAATTTCATAAGGGCGCCTGGGTGGCACAGCGGTTGAGCGTCTGCCTTCGGCTCAGGGCGTGATCCCGGCGTTATGGGATCGAGCCCCACATCAGGCTCCTCTGCTAGGAGCCTGCTTCTTCCTCTCCCACTCCCCCTGCTTGTGTTCCCTCTCTCGCTGGCTGTCTCTATCTCTGTTGAATAAATAAATAAAATCTTTAAAAAAAAAAAGTTAATTTCATGATCAACTTAAAGTAAGATTCCTTTATGTTGCTTAGTTGGAGCACACGTATATATTAAAAAAGGATAAAAATCCAGTTTCTAGGGGCACCTGGGTGGCTCAGTCGTTAAGCGTCTGCCTTCGGCTCAGGGCGTGATCCCGGCATTCTGGGATCGAGCCCCACATCGGGCTCCTCCGCTGGGAGCCTGCTTCTTCCTCTCCCACTCCCCCTGCTCATGTTCCCTCTCTCGCTGGCTATCTCTCTGTCAAATAAATAAATAAAATCTTAAAAAAAAAAACCAGTTTCTATGATGGATTGACCTTAAGAACATTAATGACCCTAGGAGGGTGACCACTTCTCATATGTATACTTTCAAAGGAAGTGGAATTATTGAGTCCTGGGAAATAAATATTAGTTTCCTTTAGCTTGAGCTTCGTGAAGAGGGAAGAATTTTGGAACAAACACAAAACATGTTCATTTTGTGGAGTTTAGTAACTAGTTTGCTAATGTAACCTGACAGGAAGCTAACAATCTATGTAGGATGTTGAGTATTCATATTTATGGTTGTCCTGCTTCTAATAAGTTTCTTTTATTTGTTTGTGTGTTTGTTTTTAGCAGAGAGCAATGAACAATACAGACTTTTTGTGTCATTTTTAATTTCCGTGGATTCTCTGCTATCCCTGCTAGCATGCGTATGTAGCAGAAGAAATCTTTCCCTAGGGGTCTGCAGATGTGTACAGCTTTCTCTCTCCTTTGTGTGTGTGTGTGTTTTAAGATTTTATTTTATCTTATTAGAGAGAATGCATGTGAGCAGGGGGAGGAGCAGAGGGAAAGGGAGAGAGAATCTCAAGCAGACTCCCCACTGAGCACAGGACCCGATTTGGAGCTTGATCTCACAGCCCTGAGATCATGATCTGAGCAGAAACCAAGAGTCAGACGCTTAACTGACTGAGCTACCCAGGTGCCCCACTTTTAGTGGTTTTAAACTGACATCTTGGCCTTTTACCATTAAACAAAAAATAAGCTGTATGTATATTTAATTGTATGTGTGTGAATAAGAGAGAGAGAGGGAGAGAGAAAGAGAAGTCACTTATACCAATCGTCATCACATCTCAAGACTTTGGACATGGAGTTTGTTTCTCGGTTGTTGACAAGCATCTTATCCATACTTCTGGTGCTTCTTCTCCATCCTATAATGTCTTTGGATTACATCGCATTAACTCTTTGGTGGAATCCCAGTGTGCCCTTCGTCTCCAGCGTCAAGGAATGTGATATACTACTTTGATCAGTTGCAACCTCCTTTTCCATTCCTTTTATAAGGGAAGTTTATTTGGAAGGCTTTTAGGAAGCTTAATTACCCTTCCTTTTTTTCCATTTCAAAATAAATTAAAGAGCGTTTCATTTACATCGCCCATGTGTTCCCCATTCTGCTTCGTCTCCTCCAACACACCATGTAAAAGGGAGAAGGAGAAACACTGCATTAAGTTGTATATTTCATGCAGAAATTTCAAAATGTCCTGACAGATTGCAGAAATAAATGCTAAACAATAACAGTGTTTACACTCAGTAATGAGATAATTTATTAGTAAATTATGGGACTTCGCTTTCCCTGTTTTGCAAATGAGGAAGCAAAGTCACAGAAAGGATATTTTCTTTTCCCAAGGTCACACGCTCTTTCTCGGACCAAAGCCAGGGAAGGAGTATGATTTTTTCCATATTTTCTTTTCTGTATAGTTCACTGATACACTAAAATATTGTGAGTAAAAATGGATCATAGGGAAGGTAAGTTATGTCATGGTTGAATGATTCAAAGGTATCCACGTTACCCTTGATTCTAGAGTAAAACAGAATGTAGGAATGACTGATTATTTTACATTTGTAGACAAGTGCTTCGGTGAGTTTTAATTTTTATCTGGAATGTAGAACAGATCCTCTATTTGAACTTTCAGAGGCTATCTGCTTGAGAAAGAGGTCAGGAACAATGGAATGGATTGTAATAAAAACCCAGAAACAATCCATGTTTGATGTTCAAAATGTCCACTCATATAGTCCAGCTTATATAAAAGAAAATCCTTGCCATGGAGTTTCCTTAAAGTGAGATAGAACTTAATTAGCATTTTATACTAGTGGTTTTTTTTGCCTTTTTTTCTTTTATTTCTATTGATTAAGAAAAATCAAGCATATAGATACCAAGTAACAATGGATCTGAATTTTAATGACAACATTAGGCCAAAATGTCTAGCTAAATCCCATTGCCTCTGAATCCTACCTCAGGAAAAAGTCCCTCCCGTTTCAAGGGGATCTTACTGCAAAGGAAAAGACACAAGAGTAGAGGTAGACAAGTGTTTCGGGAAAACACTTACCTGTAATGAGGATGGCTGAGTCACATCCAGCTGTGCCTGGGTTGAAAAGAGAAGAAAAATAGTGCAGTGGCAGCCTTGTGTTCCAGAAAGTGTTTTGAACTTGAGAACCACATTGGAGTGAAATAAAGGGAACATTGTGGTTGAGGGATAAGAAGGAAATATCTTGGAAGAGATGTTTTGAGTGGTCTGCAAATGGGAGGGGCAGATGACAATGAAAACCAAGTCAGAGTTGATGAAATCAATGAGCCTGGAGATTCAGGAGGAAGAGAGGGATAGGACAGGATGCACTTTAAACTCTATAAATATGATGTATAATGTATAATAATAATGAGAGGTCAAGAGTAATTCACTTTTAAGCTTTCCTTGGCAATAGTGTGCAAATCTGTTTACAGCTAGCCATGGCCTGTGTGCAAGATGTGTAAGTTAGGACAGTTAAGCTGCTATAACAAAGACAGCCCAAACACAGTGGCTTGGAGAAGATAGATTCTCTTCTGTAACCATCCAGAGGGGATCAGTCTTGGGTGCTCTGTCAACAGTGGTGTGGCTGTGCCAAATAACACATGGCTTCCACCTCTGGATCCAAGATAGCTGCTCCAGGTGGGCAAGGAAGGAAATGGGCCAGGAAGTTCACCCACGTTCCTTTCTGGGGTCATGACCTGGAAGTGGTACTAAGTTTGCTAGAGCTGCTGTAGCAAAGTGCCACAGAGTAAGTGGTTTAAGCAGTAGAAGTTTATTCTTTCTCAGTGCTGGAGACCAGAAGTCCAAAATCAATGCATTGGCATGGTTGGTTCTTTTGTAGGGCTGTGAGCAGGGATCTGCTACAGAGCTCTTTCGGCTTGTAGATGCCCGTCTTCTCTTACATCTCTTCATCATTTTCCCTCCATGCATCTATGTCCAAGTGTCCTCCTTTTATGAGACAACAGTCATATTGGATAAGGGCCTACGCTAGTGACCTCATTTCAACTTGATTACCTTCATAAAGACCCTGTCTCCAAATAAGTTCACATTCTGAGGTACGGGGGATTAGGACTTCAACATATGAATTTTGGGAGTGACACAATTCAGCCTACAATGGCATTCCTCACTTCTGTTCTCATCTTATTAAAACTTAGCCCAGGTCCACACCAAACTACAAGGGACACTAACACCTGTCCTAACTCATGGCCCTCGAGTTTATATATTTTGTCTCTCTCCCTTTTGATGTTTAGGAGGAAGACACCCACTTTGTGACCAGATCCCATGCTTTGGGTTTATGGGTGGGGCTTTTTAAAACATGGAAATGGAAACATGGGATGGAAATTTAAATTTAAAACATGGGATGGAAAACAGACACAGTCTTGGGGCATGACTGGGTGAGTCAGTGCATGAGGTGCTGGTGTGGACAGAGAGAAATTCTCTTTTGTGAGGTTGTAGAAAAATGGAAGATATCCATGTGCAGATAATGGAAAGTTCTCCATGGAAAGAAGCCTGGGTGATTGTCAGGCAAGGTTCAGCTCTTGCAAATGCAGTGCTCCTTGCTGGGGGCTCCTGATGGGTTCACTTACCCAGTGCTGCCTGGATTTTGGCTTTTCCCCCTTCTCAGCACTTCTCAGATATCAGCTCCTCCCTACTGTGGGTCCCATCTGGTAGCAATCTCTCCATTGCTTCCTTACCCCTCCACCAGTTCCCTGTGCTTCCCTTTCCCACCCTCTTTACACCCCCTAACACCTGGAAACCTACTTTCTTCTTGCTCTTCATGGCCCATTAAACTCAGAGCCAGAACAAGTGAAGCTATGGATGACTTGCCTTTCCATGGAGAACAGGGAAGCCTAGACTTCCAACCTCCCCGGGAAGTGTGGGGAGGCATTCGTATTTCCTTCCTTTCATGCAGCATGAAACAAGCAGAGAAGAATGGTTCAGTTTCCATATTCATACAGGCTGGAACTTTCATAACCTGCCACAGTGGACTCATAGTAGCTAAGCGAGCAGAATGTTTTCAGAGATGGGAATGTGTCAAATGGTAATGGGAGATCAGGTAATATTCTCACTCATTTCCTCTGGATTTGGCAGATGAAGGTTTTGGTGATGTTGTTGAAAGAATTTTCTTTGGATGGTGGAAGCAGAAGCAAGATCGGGGTCCTTTGAAGATTGGTGGGAGTTTAGCTTCCTCTAGCACACATGCTAAAAGTGGGCTTGTTCTGTTGCAGAGACCAAGGCAAAATCAACCTGTGGTCCATATGGGTTCCGCACACATGTGACTCAATAATAAAAATTGGGGATGAGTGAAAGAGAGGGAAAGGGCGATTAGGAGAGGCTCCTTGGAAGGTTTGAGATCATGAAGCAGCCTGACTGTATATCTAATACCTTTAGCTTTTCAGTTGTGGGCATACCAGATAGTTGCTATCATTCAGGATTAAAGTGTGTGTTTTTTTAATCAAACCTTTTATTTTGAGACGTTATAGATTCACATACAGCTGTAGGAAGGAATACAGAGAGATCCTGTGTGAGGGTGAAGGTCCTGATAGGCATTGGTAATGAAGGGAGAGAGAAGAAAAGGATGGAGGATGAGATCGCGGTGGTGGTTTTTATTACTGGATCAAGGGCTCTAAGACAGACATGCAGAAAAGTGAAGAGTGTAGGTCAGTGGATGAGGGGGCGTGAGAAAGACTGGATGTTTGGTGCATCAAGAGTGCTGAGCAAATATCCTAGAAGCTGATCAGGAGGAAGGCAAATAATGGATAATTGAAATCAGGAGTTCCGATAGAAATTTCTGGCCATGGCAAGGCCTGACTATTGTGTAGGTGGCCGAGCTGGAGGGGAGAAAGGTCATTGGAGGTGAGGAGGTCAAGGGGCCAGCAGGCCAGGAGGTCTCAGGAGTAATCCACAGAGAGCAGCAGTCATCCAAGCCAGAATTTTGGAGGTCATTCTAGAACCTTCCTTTTCTTTATTTCCTACGTGCAAATTCATCAAGATTTTACCCTCTTGTTTCTTGTTTCTGAGTCATTCCCTCCATGACCACCACCTGTGACCAGTTTCTCTCTCCCCTGGAGTAACTGCACACCTGGTCTCCTTGGCTCCAAGCTTCCCCTTACATTCATTCTCCACCCAGGCATCAGGGTGATGACCTTTGACTCGAGACCCTCACAAAGATGACCTGGTTGACACAACCCAAGCTTGGCATCCATCCGAAGTCATGCAGGAGCTGGGCCTCCCTAAACCTTGCCTTCCACTCGGGAAGGCAGAGCTGCTTAGAGGTGCCCACACATCTGCTGATCCCTTCCCCCTCTCCTGTGTTTGGCCTGTTCTGACTCACCCACTGCAGACTTAAATTCTCTGACAAGCCCTTTCGTCGTCCTTGATCATGTCAAGTCCATTCCCCCTTGTTCTTGACAAGACAGAGTCTCCAGTACAGGGCTCCCTGTTTGGGAGAACACTTCTGTATTACACTGGAACTGTGTGTTTCCGTGTCTGCCCTAAGTAGACCGTAAGCTCAGCACAGGCAGAAAACATGTCTCATCTCAGTGGTATGAACCTACATCAAATTATCTTCTGTCTCTCCCAGGTCTCAGCCTTGATATACTAACATTTGGGGCGGATATGGCCATTGTTGCAGGCTGTCCTGTGCGTTGCAGGATGTCGAACAGCGTCCCTGGCCTCCACCCACAAGAGGCCATTAGCATACGTAGTTGGGACAAGCAAAAATGTCTACAGCCATTGCCAAATAGGACAGAATCACCCCTGGTCCAATCCTCGGGTCTAGGCTAGGCATATCAGGAGGAGGCTGGCCGGAAGAGGAAGGGAAGCAGGTCTGTTTTAAGGATCCTGGCCGGGTTAGTGAGCCCACGCTCCCCTGGGCAGTTTCTACCTTTCCCCGTGGCTAAATCTCATCCGTCTCACACAGGCCAACGCGTATGCAAAATGCTTGTTGGATTTTTTTATGATAACAATGTAATCTTAGAGAAAAACCATTTCCACGGAAATACTGTGTCAGGAAGTTTCTAATATCCTCAAAATGCCGTTGAGAGGAAGATGTACTCGAGAACAAACATCTGTTAGCTCGTGTGAAGCTGGGACCGCCCTCAGGACCTGGCAGTCACCGTTGGGCAAGAACGGGTCTTCGGTTTCTTTAAAGTTTAGCAAAAGATGCCACAAGATGTGTCTTTCTTTCTCCTCTTCTTTTTTGACTTCAGTGCTTAATTGGGAGAGTTATGCCCCCTGATTTAGTAGTGCGGTGACAGTTGCAAATTATTTCAGAGGAATCGTGAAGTCACATGGTATCAAAAGACCCAGCTGGATTGTTTCAGCAGAAGAAATAATTAGTTGTTTCCGGATGGGTTATGTCTTCTGAGTCAGTTGCTCTCGTTGAAACAACACGCTCGCTAGTAAACGTGGGCCACCTGCTGGTATAAAGGTTGGACCCTCTGGCTGACGATGCCCTTAGTTTGGGCCTTCCTAGCGCGTCCTCCCGATTCAGTGCAGCCTGGTCAAGCGTCTGCCCTTGCTGGGGAGCTCTCCTTGGAAGATTAGCAGGTTAGATGGTGGAGGGATGTGATTGTCACTGATGCTTCCTTAAATAGTCTATGCCAAGTGTGATACGGGTGAATGGAATGTGGGAATGGAAGTGACTGTATTTTGGAAGATATTTTGAGTGCGGATGGCCCCCACTCTTTTTAAGGACCTAAAAGAGATACGAAGGAAGACCAATGCTCTTCTCTCTATGTAGTGAGAAGGTACTTTACAGTATGTTTGAAAAAATCAGATGTACAGAGCTCTCCTGGCTGCTCATACGTAAGGGCCAGAGAGACAAAATTGGGTTTCCAAAATTTCTTATGAAAGGATTTCGTCTTCGGCATCATTTGAAATCATTGTAAGTAACTGGAGTGTGGGGCCCCTGGGTAGAGAGTCGGTTGAAGTCTGAGTCTTGATTTTGGCTCAGGTCATGATCCCAGGGTTGTGAGATGGAGTCCTGAGTCGGGTTCCCTGCTCAGGACGCAGTCTGCTTGTCCCTCTCCCTCCTCCTTTGCCCCCCTACCCTAAGATATATAAATAAATAAAATCTTTTTTAAAAAGTAACTGGAGCTTAATGAGAACCACATGCATGGTGAAGGGAAGGGAAAAGCAGGCTTAGCAGGAGAGGCCCCTTTGTACACGGTTTGACTGTGAAGGTCAGGACGGGTGAGGCACCGTCTGAGCAGGGAGTGTGCGTGAGTGCGTTTTGAAAGGCAAAGGGGAGAGGGAAGCAAATTCTAGAGCTAACTAGGGAGTCTGAAAGAGAGGTAGAGTCAGACCTGCTGCTGCCCTGAGTTCTGGGAGGCTTTGGTGAATCCTTCTACTTCATAGGAAGCCTCAGTTTTCTCATCTGCGAAATAGGGAGAGTAAGATCTGTCCCGTGAGGTCCTGCGAGGATATCACGAATTGGTGATGTGTATCGAGGCCCGGCGAAGTACCCCGCCCTCCAGTCACAAGGGGGCCTGGTCTTATGTCCCTCTGCAGTATGAGGGGGTCTCAGGTGGACTAAGAGGCATGGTTTACTTGAAAACATTCACATGAGGATTTTTATATTTGACTGGAGGAGAAAGAGGGTAGTTTGGGACCACTCAGGTATAGGAGGAGAGAAGGTTGGGATGGGAACTGGATCAGCCAGGAGGTGTCTGGGCCCTGCTCAGCCATCAATCCTGAGGCAGCCGGAGAGGAGACTTTGGGCAGAGGGCAGAAGCAGTCCTTCCTGAGGGTCCAGAGGACACTAGGGAGGGAAGATCTGATGCCCCACAGATATAGTGGTCAGCAATGTCCAGAGGTCCCCCGGTCCATACAGTGCCTTTGTTAAAATTAATAAAAGGTGCCCCTCCTCTGCGTGGCCATCATCCTACACAGAACTTAGCAAGCAAGGCATGGGATGGAGCTCAGCTTCTACTTCCATCCCCTTGACTGGGTTTCCTTGTGCAGTCAACAACCTGTGCAGCTGCATATGGAAGCTTTAGTGTCCTAGCCCACCTGATGAGACTTATTGGTGAGTGTGGGAACAGTGCTGCCTGGGGAGTCCCCCCAGATACATGGTGTGGACATTTCCTGCTTCCTCATTGAGCATGCAGGCATAGAGCGATTGTAAGGGGGTTGTATTCCTTGAGGCTTTGGAAAGGTAGGAGTTCTCCAAGGATGACCCTGCTCGCTTGCCTGCACCTTCACTGGTCATCCCCTAAATAAGATGAGCCTGGTGAGGGTGAAGCAGGCAATGGGGTATGAGTTTATGATGCCAGCAGCCAGGCTGTCGTCCAACGTGGGTGAAGGGGCACCATGGCCTGACTTAGAAGCAGGAGAGAAGCCCCCCTGGGCATTTGTGTACCTGCTTGAGAATCAAGAAGCTCAGAGGATAGACCCGACCCTGGCCCTTCCCTGAGCCGTTGCAGACCTCCTCTGAGACTCTGTGAGATACTGCTTGGAAGGAGAGCCCCTCCTGACCGCTAACAGGGTGAACTTGGAAGAGAGAATACGTCAGCTATGCATATGGTCCCGGACTTGACTTCTACTGGCCCAGTCACTCACTCTCTATAAACCAAAGTGAACTTCAAACGTGATTTGATTATTGTAAAGTAATGACGCAGGCCCACGAGTCAAGCTGTAGCTGTCTGCTCTTCTATTGAAGTACGAGTAGTCAGTTAACCCAATCTCACAGCACGAGGGACAGACAGTACCCGAGGCCTCTCAGCCACTGTACAGCTTGGGAAGCAGTCCTAGAGCACATCGGTGTCTTGTCTTCAGTAATGCAGGTAATTACAGGTAGAATCTGGACTAGGATATAATGTCCTCCCCCCGCCCCAACCCAGGGAAGCGTTCTTTCTGTAACATTCTCTATCAAATACCAGGAAGAAAAATCCTTTCAAGTCTAATAGATTTTTTGGTAAGAGCTTTAGTGAGGTATAATTTACATATCATAAAATTCACCTGCTTGCAATATACAACTTGATGAGTTTTAGTAAATTTACGGAGCTGGGCATGTGTCACCAAATCCAATTCTAGAACATTTCCGTGACCCCAGAAAGACCCTGCATGCCCATTTGCAGTGAATCTCTGTTCTTGTTCCCTCTCTTAACTCTAGGCAACCACTAACCTGCTATTTTTGTAGATTTGCCTTTTGTTAAAAAAAAAAAAAGACTTTTCATGTTAGTCGAATCGTACAATATGTGGTCCTTTCTGCCTGGCTGTGTTCACTTAGCATCATGTTATATCCCTGTTGTAGCCTGTGAAAGGACTTCATCCCTTCTTATTACCAAATAGCATTCTGTTTTACGGACAGACCACATTTTGTTTATCCCTTCATCAGCTGGAGGACATTTGGATTTTTTGGCTATTGTGAATAATACTGCTGTGAACAGTTATGTCCAGGTCATTGTGCGGACGTATCGATAGATTTTTTTTTTTACAGCTAATTTGCAAAGTGTTCCAAAGAGAGTTCAGGGGGTGCCTGGGTGGCTCAGTCAGTGAAACGTCTGCCTTCAGCTCAGGTCATGATCCTGGGGTCCTGGGGTCCTGGGACTGAGCCCCGCATCGGGCTCCCTGCTCAGTGGGGAGTCTGCTTGAGGATTCTCTCTCTCTCCCTCTCCTTCTTCTCCTCCCCCTGCTCATGCTCTCTCTCCCTGTCTCTCAAATAAATGAATAAAATCTTTAAAAACAAAACCAAACCAGAAAACCCAGAGTTCAGTATTGTGCTAAAAACTGTGCCCTGCACAACGTCCCTTTTGCTTGTTTCTCTTTTAGTCACAGGGTAACGTACAATTATGACAGAGGGAGGGGTTGCAAAACCGTCAGCGACATCGCTGACATCCTTAGCACCCCTGTCAACGGCCTTTACTGGGCTCTAATTCTTCCTGATACCTGCGGTGGCCTGGAGACTTTTTTCCCTCCATGGATGAGAATGTTTTGCTTTTAAGTCAGTTGCTCTTCTATCTCACTCTAAAAGGAAGGTGGTTTTCTCAGCCTCTGAAACAGCAAGAATTGTTATTAGAGAATGTGATAAAGGTGCAAGCTTTGGGCCATGTTGTCTTCAAAGTCCCCTAAGGGCTAAAGGACCAGTCCCCGAGAATGCCTTCCTTGCCCTCGACACTTCTGACATGGGATTCTTTGTTATGGGGACCTGTCCGGGGCATTGCAGGCTCTGTTCGCAGCATTCCTGACCCCCACCCACTAGGTGCCAGTAGCCAACCCCCTAGTGGTGACAGCGGTGTCTCCCAGCATTGTCCCTGGGCGAGGGGGCTGGCTGGAAGCAGGCATTAAGGGCCAGGTGTGAGGCCCACTTGAAGACTGCTCTTCATCTAGCAGGGCTGGGGAGTGTGAGCCAGCCGAGCCTCTCCGGGCCCCGGGGGAGGATCGGGGTGCCCAAGGCTCCTAGAGAAGGCATCTATAAATGGAACCGTGTTAGCCCGTGACTGTGGCAACGTGAACTTTATTTAAAATACAGAGTCTGCCAAGAGGAGAGTCTTGTGAAGGGACACATGTTTAGGCTAGGGGGAGGTTGTTATGGGAAACAAGGGGATGAAAACATCACAGCCTGAAGGGGAAATAACTTTTCCTTTCACTGATCTGAAGTCAAATACTGTTCGAATCAAACACGGCCTCCCACCAGATGACAGAATCCGCCACCGAGCAAGGGCTGCCTGCTGTGCCCCAGGCAGAGGGACGCTTCCCTCTTTTGCAAAGAACGGATTTCTGCACACAGAGGGTTTTGTGTTTTTGAATGACACGTTTTTCAAGGACTTCTAGGCCACTCCCTTCTTTTGGTTGAGGAGCTCTAAATACTCCCCCAGAAGAGGGAGATTCGGGGCTTTTTATTTGTAGGGCAAACAACCCTCCTGGTTTTCAGGGTTTGAGAGGTGTCCCAGGATGCAGGGCTTGCAGCGCGAAACCCCACGGGTAGTCGCCTTGCTCAGAAGAGACAGCATGCTGCATCAAGTCCTACCCCCAAGCCTGGCTGGCCTTGTCTCCTTGAAGGGTCCCCTCCCTACCCCGAAGCTGCAGGTTCCTCTCAGGGAGGGTGGGTGTGGTGACACATCCCCGTGTCCCTGCGGGGGGCGGGCACATGGGTGGGCACATGGGTGGGTGTGAGCAGTGAGTCCCTACTGAAAAGCATTCCCGCTGTGCCTGGGGTGGGTCCTTCAATGAGGGAAGGCAGGTTATGCCTGAACCCCAAGAGCGGCCACATCTTCTAAGCCCTGGAGATGCCGTCCCAAGCCCTCCCAGGGCTCCTGCTTCCCAATCTTGGCCATGTACTTTCTCTCGAAGGACTAAGGCAGTGAAAGCTCGATGCTAGGGCACTAAGAACAGGGGCCATGGGTGTGTGGAGCCTACCTTGTGTACGTAGGGTTCTAAGCCCTTCTCATGTTAAAGAGCTTTTAGCTTTGAAGCCATTACTTTTCTCTCTAGCCCCAAGGGGGAGAAATCTCCTAGAAATGGAGTGGTCTTAGCTGTCACGTCCAAGGACACTTGACAATGATGTAAGTAAAACGCCGTGTCTTCAGGTTTCAAGTGGACATAGAGAAGAGCCAGAGTATAAACTGCTTTTGGTCACTGTGTAGAAAACACTGATTAGACACGCCAGTGGACGTGCTTTTAACAACCCAACTGCTAACAACACCGTTATTGCATTGTTCTTGAGTGTAACTTGGACGTTTGCAACCTAGATGCTAGCCTAGAAAAGACGTCTTCAGTGTGCAGGGGCTTTAAAATGAGCTGCAATATTGTGATCGTTCTTTCTCCCTTCAAAGGGCTATTGGAGAAAATAAAACAACCCTACTTTTATTTCAAAGCAAAATGTGACCCTTTCTGAATCTATTTGAGGTGTATAGTAATTTAGATTTAAAAAAATTTTAGTAAAGGTTTTGTGTCGGGAAAGACTACTTAGAATAACTTTTGTATAAATCAGTGCTCAGTTTTTAAAGTTGAAAGTCTATTTTTTAAATATTTGTTTGATTAACTCATAAGTTAAATGAACGAGTTTCACCTAAATAACCAACCAAACTTAGAAACCTACTTAGTTAAAGTCCCTCAAGCATCTTAAAACTCTATTCTCAAAATTTAGTATGTCTGAAGCACTTTGTATTCCTGTCAGGACAGACTTACAAACACAACAAGCAAATTCCTTCTAAGCGCTTGGCTCTTAGAAATGTAGAGGTGCCTAAATCAAGTTCTCTTAAACTAGCAAACCCTCTCTGACAACTTCATCAAATTCTCTTACTCCTTTCAAATGAAAACCACAGCCTACCATGGACTGAAAATTTCAAATCCTACCCCAGGGCTGATATGGCACATACTCTAATGTGCTGAAATCCTGTGTGTGTTTCTTATGATTTAAATGACACGTATTTTGTTTTCAATGGTGATCACATAGTTTATTCCTAAACTACACCGAAGTATTTGCACTGTGGGTTAGAGTTGCTTCATTATCTCTACACGTTTGATTCACGTTCCTGACGTCAAAGCGGCTCCGTCGTCCAGGGGGAGCCGATCAGCATCATCTCAGGCTCGGTTTGGGGATGTGGCTGAAGATCGAGGTTATGTTCCCAGGGTGTGGACCGAGACACAACATCTGGCCACGACAAGCGCTATGTGCTCGCAGGGTGATCAGATGTCTCCAAGCCTCGCTTTTCATGCGTCCTGATGATTTACGCTGTCTCCCTACCCAGTTTTTAAAAATAGCAGCCTAATTATTCACAACCTTTAATTCCCTGACTTAAATTGATGAGCCCCGGCTCCCCTTCAGGCTTGCATCTGGTTTCTCTTCTCTCTGATCACACGGTGCATCCGAGGCCCCAGAGCTGCTCGCCCCCGGATTGCAGGCTTGCCGACATCCCGGACTGAGAACCCAGCAGCGCGTCCACACCACAGCTGTATATACGGGATTTGGGCTCATGTTATTGCGTCTTCCGAGGGCCGTTTTACTTGCCTACTAGCCTCTTGCAAGCTCTGCCTCTCCTCCATCTGTCCTTAAGGTTTTCCCATTTGCAGTATTTGGTTTCCTTTGAAGTGATCAAAGCTGAGTTTTCTCTTTGTTACTTGAGTTGAAAGAACTACCTTTTCCTGATTATCCCTTCACACCGTAGATAGTATTGAGTTGTTTTGAAAACAAAGATTCCCTAACACGAATGCTTTATTCCCTTTTATCTTACTTACCTTATGTAACTCTTAATTTCTACAACGTAGCTCGAGACAGGTCTCGCCTCCCCTGAGCCCCTACCACTCCGCCGCCCCCCAAAACAAACCTACAAAGGAAAACAAGTGCTTTCATTCCTGTGATTAGCTCTACTTTCTCTTCTCTCTTTTCAGGATTTTCGCGTGCCGAGCGTGGTCCCCTGTGGAGTATCTTGCTCTCCTTCACGTTCCCCTGTAGACAGGACGGAGGACAGGGTGCTTGGTGAAGGGGCTCTCCGGCGTGTGCCGTCCCCACCAGCGCCGTGAGGACGTCTGAGCTGCTCGCTTTTAGCTCTGGGATCGTCTCTCACTTCCAAGAACATACAGTGGGATTGGAGGTAAAAATGGCTGTTTTTGGTCAGAATATCACTTGTTTAAAGATGAAAAGTGGAACTGGGGGGAGGAAGAAAGATCATAGAGGGACCTTCATCTTCTTACTTGCGGTGAATCCTATTTTTCATCTCGCAACGTAGAAGTCGAGATTCATGGACAGATGGGTTTTTTCACCGCACGTACCACTTTCCCCATGAGATGAATGATCGCTGCCACGCTTCCTCCCCCGTCATCGAGCAGGAGTAGTCATTTGGGAACGTTGCCGAGATGTAGTATTGACACCTGAGCAAAGAAATATGGGCGAGCCAACATTCATCCTCCCTTTTGAATTTTTTATCCTTTTGGATGAAATTTTGGATGAATTTTTTATCCTGTTGTCAGTGGCTTCAGTGCAAGTGATTTTTTCACTTCGAAAGTCTGGGTGATTGTTGCCAACATTTGTAACCCAACCCGAGATGGTTAGATATTTCAAAGGGAGAAGACATGAAGAAAAGCCACTTGTTCCAGTAATAATGCCATCCTCCCGGGTGTTTATATTGATGGGCGCCCAGATAGGACAGGTGGGTTCATTCTATGTCCATGACCTTGACAACCCAAGAAGCTTTGAAAAATGTCAGAAGTTCACCATCTCCTCAAAATTACTACTTGTGAATATGAGTCTTCATGAGTATATATGTGTATCTCCATATACACACACATATATGAAACTCTCTTCAATTGTACGGCTTTAACTGCCTGCAAAAGCGAGTATTACTATATATATATAGCTATATATAGATATATATATATCCTTCCTGCCCATATATATATATATTTATATATATATATATATACATATAGTAAAAAGTCCTTAAATGAATTCAGAGAAAAATGATAACAATACTAAAACAAATTACATTCCAAATATTCTGCCCACGGGTGGCAATATTTTTACTGCTTATTTTCTAATGTAATTTTAGGCTTCCCTTACATAGAACCATGTATGTCACCATAAGATGGAGGCATAATTTGAAAGTTGAAGAAGGCAAAGTAAATTCAGATAATATATCCTCTTGTAAGTTGGTTAAAGTGTGGAAATAAAAAAATCACCAAAACTACAACGAAAACCACAACCCTAGATGTACTTGAAAAATACTTTGTGGAACCCAAATTTAGTAAACCCCAGTGCCTCAAGGAATCCAATTTGAAACTCCTAATTTTGGCTTGTTTACCTACATTCAAATGATATAAGGTAAAAAGCAACCTCTTTTTTTTTTTTTTTTAAGATTTTTATTTAGAGAGCAGGAGCAGAGGGAGGGCAGAGGGAGAGGGACAAGCAGACTCCCCGCTGAAAGCAGAGCCTCCCTGGTGCGGGGCTCAATCCCAGGACCCCAAAATCAAGAGCTGAAATCAAGAGTCAGACACTTAACAGACTGAGCCACCCAGGAGCCCCAAGGCAGCCTCTTTTTAACATAAATAATCAGTAGCTCTTTAGAGAGATAAAATGAACTGAAAATCATTCTAAAAATGTGTGCAAAAATAACATGCCTCGTCTCTGTATGACGCCTTAGGAAGTTCCATTTCGTAAAGAGCATCTTTGTAAACCACAGAATCCCGGAAGTGTGGAGGGAAGACAGGTGGCAGTTACTACTTCTAAGCCCATTTAACAGAAGAGAGCACTGAGGCTTGGGGCACTTAGCCGGTTTATTTAGGGGTAAAGAAGAGGTGATCCGGGTCTTTGGACTGGAAGTTAGTATGGTTTCCTTGTATCAGGTGTGTGTGGGCTGTTTACACGTGAACTTGCAATCAAATTAAATCCAGAGTCATTATGCGACTCTGATCCTAATTCCCGTCAGCTCTAAACCCTATGCAACACATCGATCTCCTTCCTGCCCCTAATTTGGGAGCTACGTAGACAGGGTGCTCACAGGAGAGGACTCAGGTGCTCACAGGAGAGCTTGACAGCTCCGCTCCCAGCTCACACCCAGACCTTCCCTCCGGCCCCGCTGCTCCCAGCCCTCTGAATGGGAAGCCCCACCCACGCCGCACATCAGTCAAGTGTTTAAAAACCTTTGGTGCCCCAAACCAAATGAATCTCTGAGAACGAGGCCCAGGCTTCAGTATTTCTAAAAAAAAACTTCTCCGGGTGATTTTCACGTGTGGCCAGGCTTGAGATATCCAGTCTGTCCTTGTCACCACTCTGGTCTTGCTGAATGGGATAACCTCTGACACTCTTTCCTCTTGCCCCGTATGCTGGAGCTCCAGGATGCACGGAGGAGTGGGATGGTCTGCATGATCTGCGTGCATGCACGTGTGTGTGTGCGTGTGTGTGTGCACTCTGGTATGATGCACTTACCAGCTATGACACCGACGTCATTTAGAATACGACTTATCGTACTTAAATGGGCATGAGGAACATCTGCAGATTTTGTTAATGTTCCGAGTCAGTGGGTCTGGGCTGGGGCGGGCAACTTTGCGTTCCTAACCGCTCCCAGGGAGCATGAAGAGCTCCGAACCAGAGGCTGCACTTTGAGAAGCAAAGATGAAGAACGTTCAAGAACTGATCAGCCAATCTCATTTTACACACACATGCCCACAAATATCATCTATCATTGATTTTAATATACCTTTTTTTCACATTTCAACAAATGTGCAGTTGAAACGCATCTTCCAGACAATGATGTCTTTTGCTTGCTGTTGACCAGGAAACAGCCGACACCATTCCCATTGCCTGCGTGTGAGTAGACAGTCTGGCTGTCACATGGATGCTACTTCCATGAGTCACAAGTGTGTCGGTAGCTACATGACTGAGTTTAAGTGACACTTAAAAATCTCTCCAAAAATGACATATAATTTTGCATTTAAAGGAAAAGCTGTTAAATATGCAGAAAGGCACACCAACAGAGCAGTGGGGTATAAATGTGTTATTGGTAGAGCAAATACTGCTTTTTGGTAGAATGACCATATTCTCTATATTCTCTAATTTCTTTCAAAGTGGCCACCAAAGGCTTACTGACAGATTGCAATATTTGTTCAAAATATTCACTGCCCCTCCATTGGACCTCTCTCTCCCCGCAGGGCCCCTCCTTTCCGAGTCCTCCTGTGGGGGGAACATACTCCATGCCAGTCATGTCATGCTTGACCACGTGAGCACGAGTCACTAGCATGTGAGTAGACTGATACCTGTACTTCTGAGCAGAAGCCATGAGAGCCACCACGCTCTTCTGCTCTTTCTCTTTCCCTCTGACCTGAGGATGGTGGGCCTCTGATAGGGGCTGTTCCCTCAGCCTGGGCCCCGGGTGAGCATCTGGGGACCAGAGCCGCAGCCAACACGAAGCGCATTTAACACAAGTGAGAACGAAACCTTTGCTGTTTTAAGTCCCTGCAATTTAGGTGCTGTTTGTCAGCACAGCACAACTTACTGAAAGCTGACTGATACAAGGACCTAAGAAACGAAGTAGGTGAAAAGGCATTAGTACTGAGATCTGTGCAGAAGGATTGCCCGGCGCAGGGCAACCAACACAAGCAAGGACAGGAGACATGGCCGAATCCCTGAGGAAAGAAGAAAGGTGCTCTGAGTAAGGGGAGACTGGGGTGATCATGTATTGAGCAATACATGCTGTAGCTTCATTTACAGATTGTTTTTCTCAGTCATTTGAAAACTAAAAGCAGTGTTGTCTGGGGATCATGACACAGTCACTGGTTCCAGCCCGGGCGCCATGTTGTGTTTGCTGTGTGGGGACCCGTCCTGTTCACATGCTCCTCACTTGTGACCATGTCTCAAGCATTTCGATTTAAAGTCTGTCAAAGGATTTGTTCATTTCAAGGCTATTTAATGAAGAAAAGGACCACGGGTAGGTGTACCATCCAAATAAGGAATATATCATAACTTTTTTTAAAGCAAAAGTCAAACTCTTCCTGAAAGGGACAATCTGAGGCCTTCCTGGTTGCCTTACTTTGAAAATTACTTTGTATCAGAGGCCCCAGAAGAGGCTTTCCTGGCTCATGTGTCCATGCTCTTTTCTTCTTTGAATGGCAACTCCTTTTTTTTTTTAAGTTATTTATTTTATTTTTTAAAATTTGTGTATTTATTTATTTATTTATTTATTTATTTATTTATTTATTTATATTAAGTGTTTTTGAAGTTTTTTTTTTAAATTCCAGTTAACATACAGTGTAATATTAGTTTCAGGTATACAGTAGAGTGATTCGACAGTTCTATACGTTACCCAGTGCTCGTCACGCAAAGTGCACTCCTTGATCCCCAAGACCTATTTCACCCATCACCCGACCTCCCTCCCCTCTGGGGCAAACCATCAATTTGCTCTCTCTACTTAAGAGCCTTTTTCTTGGTTTGTCTCTCTCTCTCTTTATTTCCCTTTACTCCTTTGTTTTGTTTCTTAAATTCCACATATGAGTGAAACCACATGGTCTTTGTCTTTCTCTGACTTATATCACTTAGCATTATACTTTTTTTTATTATGTTATGTTAGTCACCATACAGTACATCATTAGTTTTTGATGTAGTGTTCCATGATTCATTGTTTGCGTATGATACCCAGTGCTCCATGTAATATGTGCCCTCCTTAATTCCCATCACCTGGCTAGCCCATCCCCCCACCCACCTCCCCTCTGAAACCCTCAGATTGTTTCCTGGAGTCCATAGTCTCTCATGGTTCATTCCCCCTTCTCTTTACCCCCCCTTCATTCTTCCCTTCCTTCTCCTACTGATCTCCCTGCTATTTCTTATGTTCCATAAATGAGTGAAACCGTATGATAATTGTCTCTCTCTGCTTGACTTATTTCACTTAGCACAATCTCCTCCAGTTCCATCCATGTTGATGATAATGTTGGGTGTTCGTTCTTTCTTATGCCTGAGTAATATTCCATTGTATATATGGACCACATCTTCTTTATCTATTAGTCTGTTGAAGGGCATCTCGGCTCCTTCCACAGTTTGGCTATTGTGGACATTGCTGCTATGAACATTGGGGTGCATATGGCCCTTCTCTTCCCTGCGTCCATATCTTTGGGATAAATACCCAATAGTGCGATTGCTGGGTCATAGGGTAGCTCTGTTTTTAACTTTTTAAGGGACCTCCACACTGTTTTCCAGAGTGGCTGCACCAACTTGTATTCCCACCAACAATGTAGGAGGGATCCCCTTTCTCCACATCCTCTTCAACATTTGTTGTTTCCTGCCTTGTCAATTTTTGCCATTCTAACTGGTGTAAGGTGGTATCTCAATGTGGTTTTGATTTGACTCTCTAGCTCTATCCATTTTGTTGCAAATGACAAGATTTCATTCTTTTTTATGGCTGAGTAATATTCCATTGTATATATACCACATCTTCTTTATCCATTCATCTATTGATGGACCTTCAGGCTGGTTCCATAATTTGGCTATTGTAAATAATGCTACAGTAAACATCAGGTACATGCATCCCTTTGAGTTAGTGTTTTTGTATTTTGGGAGGTAAATACCAGTAGTGCAATTACTGGCTCACAGGGTAGTTCTATTTTTAACTTTTGGAGGAGCCTGAATACTGTTTTCCACAGTGGCTGCACCAGTCTGCACTGCCTCCAACAGTGAACGAGGGTTCCTTTTTCTCCACATCCTCACCAACACTTGTTGTTTCTTGTGTTGTTGAATTTAGTCTTCCTGATGTGACCTCATATTTTACTGTAGTTTTGATTTGCATTTCCCTGATGATGAGTGATTGAACATCTTTTCTTGTATCTGCTGGCCATCTGCGTGTCTTCTTTGGGAAAATGTCTGTTCAAGACATGAACAATAAACATTTTTTTTAAAAGCCATTTTTATGTGGATTATTTGCTTTTTGGGTGTCGCGTTGTAAAAGTTCTTTATTTTTAGTTAGTATTTGGATACTAACACTTTCTCAGATATGTCATTTGCAGATATCTTCTTCCATTCCCTAGGTTGTTTTTAGTTTTGTTAATTGTCTCCTTCACTGTGCAGAAGCTTTTTATTTTGATGAAGTCCTGATAGTTCATTTTTGCTTTTATTTTCCTTGCCTCGGTAGGCAGATCTAGAAAGAAGTTGCTATGGCTGTTGTCACAAAAGTTACTGTCTGCATTCTCTTCTAGGATTTTTATGGTTTCAGGCTTCAGATTTAGGTATTTAATTCATTTTAATTTGTTTTTGTGCGTGCTGTATGAAAGTGGTCTAGTTTCATTCTTTTGCATGTTGCTGTACAATTTTCCCAAGACCATTTGCTGAAGAGATAGTCTTTTTCTCATCGGATATTCTTGCCTTCTTTGTTGAAGATTAATTCACCATGTAATTGTGGGTTTATTTCTGGATTTTTTATTCTGTTCCCTTGATCTATGAATCTGTTTTTGTGACAGTACCATACTGTCTTGATGGCTGCAGCTTTGTAATAGAGTTTGAAGTCCGGAATTGTGATGCCTTCAGTTTTTCTTTTTCAAGATTGCTTTGGCTATTTGGGGTCTTTCATGGTTGCACACAAATTTTGGGATGTTTGTTCTAGTTTTGTGAAAATGCTATCGGTATTTTGATAGGGATTGCATTAAATGTGTAGGTTGCTTTGGGTAGTGTAGATATTTTAATAATATTTGTTCTTCCAATCCATGAGCATGGATGTGTTTCCATTTCTTTGTGTCATCTTCAATTTCTTTCATCAGTGTTTTGTAGTTTTCAGAGTACAGGTCTTTCACCACTTTGGTTAAATTTATTCTTAGATATTGTATTATTTTTGGTGTGATTATAAATGGGATTGTTTTCTTAATTTCTTTTCCTGCTGCTTTCTTGTTGGTGTATAGAAATGCAACAGATTTCTGTACATTGATCTTGTATCCTGTGACTTTACTGAATTCATTGATCAGTTCTAGCTGCTTTTTGGTGGAGTCCTTAGGGTTTTCTGAGAGCTTTTCCCCTAAGGTCGGGAATAAGACAGGGATGTCCACACTCACTGTTTTACTCAATATAGTACTGGTAGTCCTAGCCACAGCAATCAGAGAAGAAAAAGAAATAAAAGACTTCCAAATCGGTAAGGAAGGAGTCAAACTCTCACCCTGTGCAGATGACATGATACTATACCTGGATGGCAACTCTTTGAAGATGGCGGATGCATTATGGAGGGTGGGGAAAGTTAGGCAAGAGGGTACCGTCTAGAAACTTGTTTTTGTTCTTTTTACTTTAGAGCAGAAGGGAAAAGGTAGTATCGTTATGAAATCATGATACATATAAGACATTGAGATTTAGGGTACACAGGTATGTATATAAATGCACGTGTTGTCCACACGTGGCCCTTGTGTATGGGTTGGGGAGGCAATCATTAATGAGACCACACTTCCATTTTTCTTTTCCTCTTTATTTTGTCTCTATTTGGTGAAGAAAACTTACCAAAAAAAGTTATTCTAGTTTTAGAACACAAAATATTTTTGTTTTTTACTTACAATTTCCACTCTGTATTCTTCTCTAAAATACCCCAATAGCTCTGAGTGACGAATGATGTTCAGCTGAAATTAAGGCACTGCTAGACAAGACTCGCATTTCCTTCCGAGATGGAAGGCAAGACAAAGAGAACTATGATGACGTTTCCTTTTGGTTTCCATCTCCTCCTTTATTCCTTTTTTTTTTTTTTAAAAGAGACGAAGATCTTAATAGAAGTGCTTCTCTCACATACCTGTTGGAAACTCTTTAAATTCTAAGAACTGACTCTGGAGAATTTTTAGGTCAAAGATAAGGGTCGGCCAGACTCGGCGAGCGACAACAAACTAACTGGCTGCCAGCCCAGATTACTTGGTGGCTTTGAGCCATATTAGGGATGCAGAGCAGGAGCAACTGGACATGGACCATTTGTACAGCTCGGACTTGATTTGCCCAAGTTGATACAACCAGTCATCCTTACGCTGCCTACAGGGTGAAGAGTCAAATGAAATTCTGAAAATCAGCTGGTGTGTTTGGACAGGACAAGTAGCCAATCTCGATTGTGCAGGCAGAGGACCTCAGTTTCTGTCCCCACCTTTAGATTGGACATATGTATGCCCATCCGTGTGATTCTTCAGCAAGAACCACTGTGCTCTCTGGTCGTAGTTCCTTTGCAATACGAAGAGGCTGGACTAGATGATCTCTCAGCTCCCTTTGAATGCTGACCACCCCACAGTTCTACTCCCTCCTCAGCTGGCGTGGCTGTCTACAGCCCTCAGCAGGCTTGCCAATGCTTGGTACAGCAGAATCGCCTGGATGGTACCCCCAATAAACTTGACAGTGTACATAAAGCATCTGTCATCCAGGCACTCTTGGTCGAATTGCTGTCATCCTGCAAAGTCTAATTCAGAGGGACACACGATTGCAAGAAACCATGGACGAGAACTCCATCTTTAACAGTATATGTGGTGCATCACAGAAGTTTGCCCTTTGCTTTGTCACCAGCACCATTTGCTCCAATGCAGACGCTCTCCAGGGGCCTCTCCCAGACTTGACTGTTTGTAAGGAGTTCTGACAGTGTTTCTTGTGAAGTCGCTGGAAAGAAGAGCCCCAGGGTTGCTTAGCACACAGGAGACGCTAGGTCCTTAATTGTCTGGGAAGACAGTCAAGGAATAAATTACCAGGTTCTGGTATTTCTGAAGTGTCACTGCCATTTGGCTACAGAGCTTGCAAGAAATTGATTAGGGTGGGCAGCTAACATTTGCAGCTACGTGTTACAGGGCTTTGCAATCTCCCAAAGGGAAGGGGTTTCTTCTGTAGGACAGGTTGCGGAGACGAAGTATCTTAAATTTCCATCAGGCTTGAAAAAAATAATGTGGCTACTAGGATACCTTTATGTTACTTGGCTTCCTACAATAAGGACAAAGGGGGAAAATGCAAATAGATTTATAAACACCATATAAGATGCAACTAGCTCTACATTGCCCCCTTTCCCCATAGTGTTCTCTTTTAAGCTTTTGGGCGCTATCATCAACAAAGCAATTTTTTTTTTCTTAAATGCGTATGACTGCCAAGGTTCTACATTTCTCACTATTATACTAAATGAGTAACTGATACAGGCTTCCTACCCCTGCCCTTAATTCTCATTTACTGATTGTCTGTGATCACCTGCTGCTGGCCAAGGTGATGGGAACCCACAATGAATGGGCAGTCTGTTGCTTTTTTTTTTCTTTTTATATTTATTTTGAAAGAGAGAGAGAGCAAGAGGGGGGAAGGTCAGAGGGAGTGGGAGAGAGAGAATTTCAAGCTGATTCCATGCGGAGTGTGGAGCCAGATGCAGGGCTCAATTCCAGGACGCTGAGATCATGACCTGAACCAAAACCAAGAGCCAGCCGCTTAACTGACTGAGCCACCCAGGCGCCCCGCAGTCTCCGCTTTTATGGGTTTCTCTGAGGTCAAGTGGAGAAACACGCACCAAAACAGATCATTAAATGCAATCCAGTGGGTCCACACCTTACGGGATCATAGGGACGCTTCACTGAGATGGACCTCTTAGGTCGAATTGCCAAGAATGAGCAGGAGTCACGAAGGGAGTTTTCTGGCAGAGAGAAAGCATTAACAGAGCAACGGAGAAGACAAGTAGGGTGGGTTATGTGGAGAAAGTTCACTTCCCCTGCGGTAAGCAGGCGCAGGGAAGAACTGGAGGGCGGGCTGGGAGCAAGACCACAGAAGGCCGTGTTGCCACTCAAACGAAGTTATTTCTCATTCTCAATTTTATCTTATTTTGCAGACAGTCCTTCTAGTTTTTAGCAAATGTAATCCCTTCCAGTTGAACCTTCTAGGGACACGGGTCTCAGCCTCTGCTGAACGTGAGAGTCACATGAAGAGCTTTAGAGATGCTCGATGCTCGGCTGCGTCCAGCACCAATTCGCTGGGATGCAGGCGTCAGTCCTCGTACAGTTTCCCAGGCGGTTAAGATGCTTAGCCTGGGCTGAGAAGCACTGCACTCTCTGCTCTTTAATGAAGGTAAGAAAGGGAAATTCTAGGCACCGCTTACTTGCCTTTGAAATTCACATCCCTTCCTCACTGCAATGCTCTGTGGTCACTGGGGATCTGTCAGTTACTCATGAACTTACTGACGATTAAAGGAAACATGGGCTGCAGTGGAACTTTCATATGGGGTTTTTATCAAAGGCTCTCAATGATCTTTCTAGGAACCAGGTTCCTAGAAAGGGTGGGCATGCAGAGGGGGGTCCTGGTATAATTTCAGGGGTCACTGATGTTTTCCCCCAGGTCCATGCCTGACACCCCAGGCTTCTGCCTCTCTCACCACTTTCTGATGAGTCACTGCCCAGTCACGCATGAGCTGATGTTTCTCTTATTTCCTTAGAAATTAGACACTTAGGCGTGACACATCGGACTCGGAAGTTAAGTCACGGATTTTAAATAAGCAACAGAGAGTTACAGCCATTCTTTGCAGGACGGCTGGGGTCGTGGGTTGCTCAAATTCTTTAATTTTTTGGTCTGCTTCATTGCTTTGTCTATTTGCAGTGGTCATGGAATTTCGGGGGGTGGATTTGGGAACAAGCGCGTCTAGACTTTCCGAGCCAGTTCTAGCAAAGGAGACCCCGTTTCTCTTACGAAAGCAAGTGTGGAGGAGAGAGATGGTCTTGGGGGATAAATAGATTAGGCTTTGAATCCTCAGCCTGACCAGCGAGCTGCATAGCTTAATGCTCACCCCTCCCAGCCCCATGCTCACCTGCAGGAGTGTTTTAACACGGGGCCCCTAGGGTGACAAAATGTGACGGCTTCCGTAGAGCATTGAGCATTAGCCTCTGGGACACTGAAATGGCAGAGTCCTTTTTAAGCAGGAATAAGGGGATGCACGTGGTACCAGTTCTAGTTAAGAGTTTCTGGAGAACACGTCAGCTACGAGGCAGAGACACCCATGCTTATTGAAGAGCTGTCCTATCTCAGGTTCTGTGCTCGCCTCACATGCACAAAGATGGTGGACAAGAGCCCCTGTCCCCAAGTGTCTTGACATAATCACTGCTCATTTTCAGCCGTTGCCCACACGGCAGAATATATTATATCATCATTAAAAGTAGTGATTTAGAGGCTTATGAGTGGCGTGGATAACTTCTGCCAGATGTTATTGTGTGAGAAAAGCAAGATTCAGAAAAAGCACATAAAATACTCTTTCTAAAAAAAAACAGGGACAAAACCTTCCCCCGGAGATGCGCGTCCACGTGATGAGTATATGCCTACAGAGACGTGTGCGGGAGCCTAGGAGTAAATAGAGGCAGATTGAAGGAAACCCACATTCAGGTGTCAGCATAGCTCACCCAGTGGGGGAGCAGGGATGCAAGCAACGCGACAGCAGGTGTTAGCACGGGTGACAAAGGCGTGAAGGGTGAACTCGCATTCAGATAAAGGGTTTTGTGTGTGTGTGTGTGTGTGGTTTCAAAAAGTGATGCAGCTGTTTATTGTTGTTGAACAAGATGGAGGCTCGGGACACTGGGTGGCTCCGTCAGTTGAGCGTCTGCGTTCAGCTCCGGTGGTAATCCCAGGGTCCTGAGATCGAGTCCCACGTCGGGCTCTCTGATCAGCGGGGAGTCTGCTTGTTCCTCTCCCTCTGCCCCTCCCCCCCATGCTCGCTAGCTCTCTCTCTCTCTCTCTCTCTCTCTCTGTCTAAAATAAATAAATAAATAAAATCGTAAAAAACAAAAGAAAAAGGTGAAGGCTCTTTAATTTAACACAAAGAGACTGTCGTGGGCTGAACTGTGTCTCCCAAAAAAGACACATTGAAGTCCTACCCTCCAGTACCGAGACTGTGACCTTTTTTGGAAATAGGATCATTGTGGATGGAATCAGCTAACGTGACTGATGTCCCTGAATGAAGAATGAAGATGTCCCCGTGAAGAGGACGCTCACAGAGAGGCGCCCCGTGAAGGCAAGGGCTGCAGTGACGCTGGCCAGCGAGGGGACACCAGGCGCCGGCACCCGGAAGCTGGAGGGGCAAGAAGGACCCTCCCCTAGCGCCTTCAGAGGGAGCGTGGCCCTGCCGACACCTTGATTTTGGACTTCTGGCCTCCAGAGCTGTGAGCAGATAAATTTCCATTGTTCTAAACCACAAAGTTTGTGGCACGTTGTTCCAGCGGCCGAAGAAACTCATAGAGACACCATTCTTGATTCTGTTTTATAACCTGGCTTTTTTATTTAACGAACTATTGTGAACATCTTTCTGTGTCATAAGCTTCAGCTATAATAGTCAGGATTAAATTTTCTTTCACCTCTGAAAGGATGACTGCATTTTGTATCCTGTAAACTGACCTGATAAAGGAAACCCAACCTTGCTGCCTGGAGATGGAGTTGCGGCCTTTGCACGGACATGTAAGCCCATGGGTAGGACTCCGTGCTGTGCCCACAAGCTGTGTTCTCATTTCTCCTTTGCCTGCGTTGAGTGCTGGCCGCTCTCCGGACCTTGTACACGGTACTGGGGATACCACACGTACCACAGTGTCAGATGTGTGTCCTGGCATGTGGCTTCTTGGGAAACTTGGCCAGAGCCACAGGCCAAAGCCAGCACAGCAGCCCTGGACCCGCAGCTATAGGGGCCTAGCAGGGGTCTGTGTGGACAGACCCGGACCCACAGACAGCCTAGCAGGTCAAGGACTCTCCCTTCCCCAGAGGAATCCCTGAAGACCAGAGCAAGTAAGTTTCCTGCTAGTCTGTTTGGAGAGATGCTCAGAATGAAAATCATATTTATTTATAGAAAATTAAGAACTAGGGGCGCCTGGGTGGCTCAGTCGGTTAAGCATCCAGCTCTTGATTTTTAGCTCAGGTCATGATCTCAGAGTCGTGGGATCAAGCCCCACATCGGGCTTGAGATTCTCTCTCCCTCTCTCTTTAATAAATAAATAAAATCTTTTTAAAAAAGAAAATTAAGAACTAATGTCCATAGTAGACTTTTTCTTTCCATTTCCAATCTGTATGACTTTTGTTTTTCTTTTTTCTTTTTTTTATAATAATTTTTTATTATGTCATGTTAGTCACCATACAGTACATCCCTAGATTTTGATGTAAAGTTCCATGATTCATTACTTGTATATAACACCCAGTGCACCATGCAATACGTGCCCTCCTTAATACCCATCACCGGCTTATCCCGATCCCCCACCCCCTCCCCTCTGAAGCCCTCAGTTTGTTTCCCAGAGTCCATAGTCTCTCATGCTTCATTCCCCCTCTGTTTATCCCCCCTTAACTCTTCCCTTCCTTCTCCTACCAATCTTCCTACTCCTTATGTTCCATAAATGAGTGAAACCATATGATAATTGTCTTTCTCTGCTTGACTTATTTCGCTATTATTTCACTATAAGATAATGCTTATTTAGCATTATCTCCTCCAGTCCCGTCCATGTTGCTGCAAATGTTGAGAAATTGTTCTTTTTGATAGCTGAGTAATATTCCATTGTATATATAGACCACATCTTCTTAATCCAGTCATCTGTTGAAGGGCATCTCGGCTCCTTCCATGATTTAGCTATTGTGGACAATGCTGCTATGAACATTGGGGTGCATATGGCCCTTCTCTTCACTACGTCTGTATCGTTGGGGTAAATACCCAGTAGTGCAATTACTTGATCATAGGGTAGCTCAATTTTTAATTTTTTAAGGGACCTCCATACTGTTTTCCAGAGTGGCTATACCAACTTGCATTCCCACCAACAGTGTAAGAGGGATCCTCTTTCTCCACATCCTCTCCAACATTTGTTGTCTTCTGCCTTGTCAATTTTTGCCATTCTAACTGACGTAAGGTGGTATCTCAGTGTGGTTTTGATTTGAATTTCCCTGATGGCTAATGATTTTGAACATTTTTTCATGTGTCTGTTAGCCATTTGTATGTCTTCATTGGAAAAGTATCTGTTCATATCTTCTGCCCATTTTTAGTAATAGACTTTTCTATGGCACAAAATGTTTAGTACTACCTATATTCTTACATTTATTGGCTTATTTAACCTCATGATACGCTAGTGCCCTACATACTGTTATCATCCTCATTTTACAGCTGTAAAACTGAAGCACAGAGAGGCTGAGCCACTTGCCTGAGGTCACAAAGCTAATAAGAGATAGAACTGGGAATTTCAATATAGGCAGTCTGGCCGCAGAGGCTAGCTTTGCAACCACGTGGCTATGTGTACTTTTAACAGTATTCTGGGCTTTCTGATATGATGATATACAGTTTTGGTCTTCACATTTTCAAGTGGTAGAAATAACCAAGAGGAAAAAAAAAAGAGAAAGAAGTGGAATAATCTCATTTCATCAAAAAGGTACAAACTACTTTTACTCTACAGGAAATTAGGCCAAAAGCTTGTTCGGTAATTTGAAGTGCCTTCCTGCAAAGAGGGAGGGTATGGGCTTGAGGAGTTCAGATCAGACATGAGGAATGACTAACTGGTGGTCCGGGGCCAACGTGATTAAGTGGAACCCAGGTCCCCCCGGCTGAGCTCAGGTGGACACACTCGAGGCCATCTGGTTCTGGAAGGATGAGTCTGGCTGGGGCGTCCTCCAGCCTCCCTGAAGCTGACCAGATGCTCTTAGGAGCAGCTCCCATTTCAAGAGGCAGTTCGGCCAGTTGACATTACTGCCTTTCTTACTAGCTAAGGAGTTCAAGTAGCATCATGGAGATCGCCTCTCCAGATGCCTGCGTGAGATGATTTAAGCATATGAGGAGCGACACAATGTCCTAATGGTTCCTTTAGGTAAAAGGGAGCTAGGCTAATGTGAGCATTTAAATAGCTGGATTTAAAAGTTAATGAAGTGCTCAGAAGCCACTAGGGTGGAGAGGAGGAGAAGGCAGCGGGGCTGCAGGGAAGGAATTGGACAGGGATGGGACAGGCCCCCTGTGCAGGCAGCAGGGAAGGGAGAGCAGTCGGCAAACCACACTACCGTCTGCCATCTATCAGCTCCAGCAGCACCCCTCGGAGAGGCGGCCGGCACCATGACCTCCTTGCCTAGAAGCTCCTGCCTCCCCAGCTGGCCTCGTTCTGAGAGGCTGTCCCAACTTTTATTGCAGCTTGTAAAATGCTAGCCCTTTTGCCCCATTGGTTTCCAGATAAGAATCTCTCCCTCTTTCCCCTAAGGATGTTTTTTTATAAGTAGGAGTTTTTTTATAAGTAGGAGTCTTTTTTCCTTGACAACGCAGCACGGAGTTCCGGCGTTAGAAAGGAGAGAGAAAGCGTACTGCCTCTCAGCGTGGTTGGGAGTCACGGCTGAGAGGAATGTGAATTCTGTTACACTAGCCTCCGGTTAATGTGCGCGTTGGTGACGGAAAGCCAAGGTCCCGGTGCCTGGAGACAGAGCAGCAGCGAGATCCGCGGTTCTACGTGCATGCCTGGCTTGGCTCCGAGTGGCTTCTCCGATGTGCTCTGATGCCCGAGTGTTCGGGTCGATCTCAGCAAGATCAGGCATCACCGTGCAGCTCGGTCCTCCTCCCACCCCCTCCAGGATGCCCGCCTGGGAGAAGTCAGCTTACTATGAACATTCAGTTTTGAAGGGGAAGGGGCGGCGGGGTGGGGGACATCTGTGAACTGGTCACTGGTTAAAAACAGTGCTCATTTCAAAATCTTCCGGCAACCAGCCAAGCCCAGCCCCCACTGTGCCGGGGCGGGGGGGGGGGGTGGGAAGAGGCTGATGGGTTAGTACAGGTGGCAGGAACCGGGCCCCCTTTCATCTCTGAAGACCCCCTGTGGTCAGAGAAGCTCTACTGTGGTCTGAATGTTTGCGTCCCCCCAGCATTCACCTGTTGAAATGCTACCCCCCCCCCCCCAGAGGTGATGGTGTTAGTGCGGCCTTTGGGAGATGCTTGAGTCATGAGAGTGGAACCTCACAAAGAGGGTTAGTGACCTTATAAAAGAGGCTCCAGAAAGATCCCTCCCCTCTTCTGCCGTGTGGGCACAAGGTGAGACACTTGCAGCTTAGAACAGGGTCCTCAGCCGACCATGCTGGCGCCCTGATCTCGGCCACCTGGACTCCGGAACTGTGCGTCGGTTATAAGCCACGCAGTCTAGTATTTTGTTCTAGCCATGCGAACGCACTAAGACAAGCAAACACTGGCGCCTCCCTGTGTCGGGGCCTGTTTGAGGTGCCCGGATGAGAGAGATGGGTCCCAGTGCTCATGGAGCTCACCCTCGAGTGCAAGGTCGAGACCACGAATAAGCACACTGAGAAGACACATTCGCAGATGACTCGTCCGTTCCACACACGTGCCAGGGGTCCTCCTCCACATCGGGGAGACACCTGTGTACAGAACAGAAAACCGACCACCTGCATTCTCCGGGGAAGGGCTAGACAGTGCCTGCAATGAGTACGCATCGTGCCATGGTGAGAGGCTGTGAACCCCAGGAAGAGTTAGAGCAAGATGAGCATGGTGGGGGACTGTGTTGGGGTGCGTGTGGGTGCAACCACATGCTCCGGGGGCCTTGCTGGGACAAGACATTCAGGCAAAGACTTGGAGGAGGCAGAGAGTTAGCATGTGGGGATCTGAAGAAGAACATCCCTGGCAGAGAGGACATCCTGGGGTCCAGGCCCTGGAGGGTGTCTGCTGTATTTAAAGAACATGAGGGCTCAGTGTGGTGAGAGGGGCCCACGCGGAGGGCAGAAGGCAGCGGGGTCAGTGAGGAAAAAGGGAGAGGTTCTGGAAGCCTGGTGGGCCACGCCGAGACCTCTGGCTCTAATTCTGGGTGCAACATGGAGACACAGTGTGGTCCACAGCAAAGGAACGGCTTGGCCAGGGCTGCGCACGCGGAGGCTCACCGGCTGCTGGGTTGAGACAGGGCGCGAAGGTGGGAGCCCCGAGTCAGAAGCTATTGCAACAATCCGGGGGAGAGGTGATGGGACTGGAGGCAGAGGAGGAAGCCGAGGAGGGCAGAGGGAAGGGAGAGCCAATGGGACTTGATTGTGGGGTGCGAAAGGGAAGCGTTAAGGATGACTCAGAGGCTTTAAGAACGGGGGACTGGAAGGATGGAGTTGCCACCAAATGAGGTGGAGTCTGCCAGGAAGATTCAGCCTTGAGATCCTTGTGTTGGATATCCAAGTGGAGACACCAAGCAAGCAGGTGGATATACTAGTCTAGGGTTCAGAAAAACATGACCTGGATGAAAAATAGGAATGTGGGGGTCATGGCACACGACGGTTATTTTACATGTCACCTTGGCTACCCTGTAGGACCCAGTTATCTAATCAAACACTCACCAGCTATTGCTAGGAAAGTACAGTTAGATGTAGATGTGGTCAAATCAATTAACTTTAAGGAAAGCAGGGTACCCGGGATACTGTGGGGGTGGGCCTCGTCTGATCAGTTGAAGGCCTTCAGAGCAAACACTGAGGTTTTTCAGAGAAGAAATTCTGCCTCCAGACTGCAGCATCAACTCCTACCTGAAGGTCAATTGATTTTTTTTTTTTTTTGTCAGATGAGATGACTAACAGCAGGTTTCCGTGCTGATGGGAATGAGCTCACAGAGAGGGTGAAGTTGATGATATAGGGGAGGAAGGTGGGCTTTGCTGGATCCGGGCTCCAGAGGGTGTAGGTCGGCCTTTGATGGAAATGTGGCTTTGTCTCCAGCAAGCGTTGTCAAATTGGCAAGTGCATCGGAATTGACCCAAGGGCTTGTTAAAACCCAGAATTCTGGACTCCACCCCAGAGTTTCCAGGCCCTTGATCTGACCTGAGAATTTGCATCTCTTCCTGGTTCCCAGGGGCCCCGACGCTGCTGGTCCGGGACCACACTCTGAGAACCACGGACTTACAGTGGGTTGATGGGAGGCAGAGAGGTAAGCAGAGAAGCTCGACAGAAGAGAGGCGTGGTGGGGGCTGACATCTCCCTCGGGGGGCTTCTGATTTTCCGGAAAAGGAGAAAGCCAGGCCCCTTGCTGAAACAGGGGAGAGAAGAGAAGGCTGTGGGAACCTGAGGAGAGAGGAAAAGCTGGGGAAAGACTCACTGAGGAGAAATGGGAAAGAGAGTAAACCAGAGCGGATATATAATACACTTGACATCACTGCCGTCCACTGGAGTTTCTCCATCGTGCATTTCAAGTGAGCTCCGGCAACATGCTCTGTTTTCTTTCCCAGCTACATTCAATGGGCAGGGGCTGGGTTTCAGAGTAGTGGTTTTGCTAAGTGAGCGTGAGTGGTTATGACAAAGCAGGAGGGCAACAGCACCGAGGATACCGGCAAAGAAAAACGGCAGTGAGGGCCCAAGGAATGGAAGCCGAGTAAAGAAGGGGAGAGAAGAGAGAGGGTGGCGGTGCAGGAGAGGGGAGATCAGGACTGAGCCTGAGAGTACCAGCCTGAGCCCTCAACAAGAGGGGATTTCAGTCAAAGACAGTAAGGGAGGGTGGGCGCCTGGTTAAGCGTCTGCCTTTGGCTAGGGTCATGATCCCAGGGTTCCGGGATCGAGGCCCCATCAGGCTGCTTGCTCAGCGGGGAACCTGCTTCTCCCTCTTCCTCTGCCCCTTGCCCTGCTTGTTCTCTCTCTCTCAAATAAATAAATAAAGTCTAAAAAAAAAAAAAAAGACAGTAAGGGGGTGCCAGCAAGTGGGAAGAAACCGAGAGCGGGCTGTGTGAACTCGTGGCTCTGAGCAGTCCACCCCACCCCCGGGGACTTGCTAACTCCCCATGTCCCTGTGCTCTCACCTCTGCCCTGAGTGGGCCTCTGAGCCGCCCAGCTGCCCTCACTGCCTCTCCGGCTATCGCCCGACTCTGGGAACAGACAGCAAGGACCATGGGTCTGAGTCTGCCCTGCGGGGTCAGCATTTGCCAGGACGGATGGGCAACCCAGGCTCACCCAGAGGATGGCGTCAGCCACGGTGTGCCAGGTCTAGCCCACGTGGGGGAGGCCCCCTGGTTTTGTATTTAGCTGCCAGCTGTGTTATGGGGACACGACAGGCTGCGGGTGGATATCGATCCTTGATCATAGTCTTATCAGGGGTCATGAGACCCACTGCGCCAAGTTCAGTCCTGGTATCCTGTGGGGGACTCGGACCTGCCCTAAGCAGATCTGCCTGAAAAAAAAAAAATCCTACATCGTGGGCTGCCTGGTGTTTATCGTTCTGTCTCCTACCTTGTTTCGACATCTCTATTTTGTTTCCAATGAGGAAATCCCCAGCGAGGAGGGCCTCAAGTCCGCTTTCGTCTTGAGCCTCAGCCAGCTTCAAACGTTCAACGATATTCTAGACCACTCTTTCCTACACATTTTGGTTTCACATAGAAGCTGATTTTGAATTTAAAGTAAGCATTTGTGAACATTTATTTAACATTCTTTAGCGTTAAAAATATTAAACACCTACATAGTCAAGATTATCTAGGTTTGTTGAAGGTTTTCCCTGACAAAATTTAAGTATTCCATTATGTTGCTTTCCTGGATGGATGATAATGATTTACTCGAAAAAATACATGACAAGATCTTTGGCTTTTGCACTGCATTCCTGCATAAAGCTTAACTGTGTTATCTGGAAACGTCGAAGAATAAATCTGAAAGGCCAAGTCGCATGCTGGCTATGAATAGCTCAGCCCTGTGTCATCACAGGACCCCAGACAACAAGAAATGCATTCAGATAAAATATTAATAGAATGAAATGAAAACACATTTCTCCTTGCTTTAGGCCACCTCTATGTGCATTTGACACACGGATGCTGCTGTCTTAGGGTAACCTCGTCTGTGTCCTTGTGGGACACGAAACCGCAGCTGTAATGATATGCTCTAAATTTATTCCAGAGGCACTGATGTGATAATTTGCTATTGAATTAGGTGCTGGATCATTTATTCTTGCTTTAGGTCTTCCATTATTTTCTTGTCTGTTTGTCCTGCTGTCATGTTTCTGCTCCTGTCATGAAGGATCTCCTCAAGGCTTTCCATGCCACTAGCATCCATCAAGAGAAGGGTTGTTCCCTGCATTTGGAAGCACCTTCCAGATAGAGAGGACAGTATAGATCAACCGTGTGGGTGTGATAGTCCCATGCCGGTGGAGAAGCAGCAACTGAAATACTCATCTGGAATGGGCTGGGGTTTTTTTCCTTTTTTTTTTGTCTGTTTGTTTTGTGTTGTTTTTGACAGATCATGGACTACTTCCGTTATACGTATTTAGATTTGGCTAGCGTGTATTCATAGCTGCTTTGTGCTAGCCTTGTATTTGGCACTTAAAATATATCATTTTAATTGAATTATTCCATGTAATCTCATCCCAACCCAGGGGGCGTATATTGTTGTCTGAGATGCAGAAAAGGGCGATGAACTTGTCTCTGCAGATATAGAATATGTGACAGTCTCAGTCCAAGTTCAGTGTTGTTCAAAACCTCATGATGGGCACTTCATTTATGTTTTATTTAAATAATTGAATACCATTTCTATTATTATAAAAGCTACATATGCTCATTGTAGAGAGATTTTAATGGTATAAAGAGTAAAATTAAAGTTGTATTTCTGCCACCCAGAGACAACCACTGCTAACTCATTTATGTGTTGACTATCAGGCTTTATCTAGGGGTGTGTGTGTGTGTGTGTGTGTGTGTGTGTGTGTGTGTGTGTGTGTGATTTTAACATGTTTGGGCTCATACCATAAATATATTTTATATTCTACTCTTTAATCACTTGATATTGTATTGTGAGCATGTTTTCCTGTTGTTAAATTTCTGCAAAGCATGGCTGTTATAAGTAACTTCATGGCTGTATCATGATTTATTTAACATTTCCCTTGCTGGTGGTTGTCAGTTTCTTTTTTGATTTTGAAAAGGTTCCATAAGCATATGTACACCATAAATCTTGGTCGAAATCTCTGGTTCCTTCGCTAGGCCCTGGGATTACGGGATCCCTTCCCTTGTGCTCTCGTTCGGGACATCTATAAAAATTGTTTATCACACAAGATACTTCTCTAAGTTAGGACAGAAGGGGTGTGAGTGATCTGGTGTTTTCCCATCTTCTTGGAGGTTGACAATGTTTACGTGAATGTTTATCTGTGTAGGGGACATCCGTGGTGATGAACAATAGTAATTCTTCTCAGATCTGCCTTTTTCTTAGCAGAAAGTCTTTCTAGACCCAAGTCATAAGCTGACTGTGAGTCTTGGTTTCGTTGGAAATGCACGTTTTGTCCTATAGATGGTCTTCACAGGTATTTTCGCAAGATGTCAGGAGCAGCCCAAAAATGGTAGCCAGAAATTATTTGAATCTTGAAAACCCCAATCCTACCAGGGCGCTTTAATCTGAAAGATACCTTTTGTAGGCGATCTTTGAAGCTTCTATAGAACGAAGCATTTTCCTAAAAAGCAAAGAAAGCATGTGACAGAGATAAGTAAGTCCTATAGGGGGACAGAAAAGTGACTGCCACATTGACACACTTTTGTGAAGATTTCAGATACATAAGTGATTTATAATCCTTAGGGGATCAGGGGAAAACATGATGAATTTTTCAAAGCCTAACTTTGTCTCCCGTTCATTTTCTCTCATCCCTCTGTTCCCAAGGTCCCTTGTTGTCCTTCCTGTCTGGCTGGTTAAACACATAACCTTTTAATTTATTTTGAACAGCATCCCTATGGAAATCTAGGGAGGAGAAAGGCGAGGAGGTCCTTTCAATTTTCTCTTCAATCTTTTGTGCCTTCCCTTTTATTCTCCCTAAATTGTGACGTAATCAGATTCTTGCATTATTTTGCTTTTTGAACTTCTACAAACATTCACTTTTATTTTCCATATTGTTTTGCTAGCTACACAATGCTCCGCTCAGTTGGTTAGGAGTGCACAGCAATTCGTGTGAAAATGTCTGTTTTATGTTCATTTCCTCCTCCTTTTTTCCTTGCAGAGCCTAATGCCCCATCACTGTGGTTTTCATGGTTTTCATTGTTTGTCGGATGCTGGGGTTCGCCCTACTTTGCTCTTCCCCGTGCTTTCCTTTGTCCTGACTCTCGTCCTCGCTTCTCTTCCCGCTCTGCCCCTTGGCGGAGCACGTTCTCAGATGTTGTCGCACCTCTGGTCCATTATAGATAATAACTTCCGACTGTTTGTTACCTTTTCTCGGTTTTGATGCGATTCATGGAGTCATAGAGTGAATGCTGGCGTTGCCGTTTTCCCTCATACATAATATTTCTCACACCATTTTTTTGTGTGTGTGATTTTCTTGATTCTCCTTTTGCGGTTTCATTTTAAATCCCACAAAACGAATCCCCCCAAAGGGTAAGCTTAAGCCAGATTTCGATATGGGCATTACGCAGGGAGAGCAGAGGGAATGTATACTTGCATTCAGTGGCTACCTTCTGTTTTTACAAGTTCACATATTTTTTTCCTATGATTTGGCTACGTATAAAGAAGCTTCCTGGACTATTCTCTTTTGTTATCTTGGTGTGTGTTTCTGCAAGAGAATTCCAGTGAGAAAAGGCAACAGGACATTTTTTTTTCTTTCTTTTTGATAGGAATTCCCCGAGAGAATTCTTTCTGTTTCCAATTCAGACAAAGCTTCTCATCCCTGAGGAAATAGTTCCTATGTAAGGTTAGAGACAAGGAACTCGCACAAATTGCAAATCATTCTCCGTTCCCAGAAGGGTGTTTTTTTGAAAGAGATCCTCTCCCGCAGTGGTGTGAAGTTTGCCACTCTTTCTTTTCTGGGTTCCAACAAGTAGGTGTCAAGCCTAGATTTGTTAGCAGCTTTTGTGCTATCTTTTAAAAAGGAGGAATGAAAGGAAAAGATTTCAGATCATTGCAAACTCTCACACAGGAACGTCGTTTTGGAAAAAATGAAGGTTTTCAGGACAACTTACTGGCTCCGTGTTGCGATGTACTCAGACCTCACCGGCATCGTCACACGAGTGGTGTCTTTGTTCTGGTTGGGAAAAGGTGTATCACCAGCAACATAGTTTAGTTTGAAATGCTGTGAAATCTAGTATTTTTTTCCCCTGGGAAGCTGATGACATGAACCAGGCTTTAGTAACATTAATAACCCAAGATTGGGGTCCTTTGACTCTCCTGAAAGATGTAAAATGTACAATATCCTGTTTTCTGCCTTTATATGCAGAAATTGCTTTGAATAGGTATTTTGTTCCTTAGGGTTCTTTTAATCGGGGGGCTGCGTCGGTGGGTGTGAGAACAGTGAACAGACTGGTGGACAGGCTGAAGACCCAACTCTGGCAGGTTCCGCGTGCTCAGTAAGGGCAGAAGGAGTTGAGACAGGATACTCTATTGTCGCCAAGGCGGGGCTCGGGAAGGGTCTCCACATTCTCGTAATGCAAGAGCAGGGCGTGTGCTCTGCTGTATGCTTTTCACTTGTCAAGGGCTCTGAGCACCCAGGAAAATGATGGTGGGTGGAGCAAAGCTCAAGGGGACCCACATGAACCAGCCCAAAGACAGTGTCATTTAACGTCATCCAGGCTCCCCTTGCTGTATCTCTCCAGAGGAGCACATGGGACTAGCCCCAGGATTTCAACATGTTGTCAGATTTCAGGGTTCTGGAAGACGGTTCAGTGGAGCTCCACGAGAGGCTGGATAAAGTGGACTGCATGAACAGAAACCGTCTGGAACCAGAACAAGGTGCAGCCTGAACATTTATGCCTCGTTTTATTGCAAAAATTACTGGCTGTCCAGTAACAGGGTAGTATTACTATCACAAGCTTTGCAGCCCTTGTGTTTGATCACACACACCCATCGTCAGAGAGCAGGCACGGAGAGTCACAGCCCACCAGATAACAGACAAAAGGCATTAAAAGTCTACATAAAAATATTTCAAAGAACAAAAGAGTTTAGGGAAAATGACACATAGTTGTCCTTTAAAGTGAATACGTAGGAAGCCTATCTCTGAAAAAGCTAAGCATTGCCACAAGGAATATAGGCAGGTGGACAGAACTGAGATTCGAATGGCTAGCAAGAGGAGCTGGCAACTTCTCCATACCCGTGGAACCCACCTCAGCATTTGTCATCAGGACCAGAGGTATCAATGGTGTGAGCCCAAGGGCTCGACAGGTATTGAGCTTCTTCGCCTTCACTAGATTTTCAGTGGCACCTTTGTTGCGCTCAGCATGGCTTCAGGTAACATGCTAAGGATTGTGGAGTCATGTATAGCTCAGTGGGACCCTACCTGAAGTCAGTGAACGAATTGATCTATAAGCATAGTTATGGCAAAATCGACAAGAAGCAGATTGCCCTGACAGATAACACACTGAGCGCTCGATCTCTTAGTAAATAGGGCATCATCTGCATAGAGGTTCTGATTCACGAGATCTATACCGTTGGAAAACATTTCAAAGAAGCAATTTTTTATGGACCCTCAATTATCTTCTCCACAAGGGGGAATGAGGTAAAAGACCACCCGTTTTGTAGAAGGTGGAGATGCTGGCGACAGGGAAGACCAGATCACTAGGCTTATTAGAAGGATGAACGAAGGTACCTACCAGGATTATTTTTGTAATCTGGTCAGTTAATAAATGACCACGTTCAAGTTGAAAAAAAAAATAAAGTGAATACATAAGAAAGAAGAAAATTATCAAAATTATTTTGCAAAGGTATTAACACAATTTCCTCTACCCTGAAATTTTTTTATTATATATTAGTCATCATACATTATTAGCTTTTGATGTAGTGTTCCATGATTCATTGTTTGCGTTAACACCCAGTTCTCCACGCAATACGTGCCCTCCTTAATACCCCTGAAATTTTAAAGTGGCATAGCAATTTAAGTCTTCCATTTGTATAAAGGAAGGATAAATTCCAATTTTCCTACATCAAAATGGTTTTTTCCCCCTGATACTAAAGTATAACCATCAAGACCATCACTTTTAGTTAGGCCATTTTCTTTTTGAATCTGATTCTCAGCCAGCATCCTTCCTATCATCCAATTGCCAAAAAAAACCAAAAAACAAAAAACAAAAACCTAAAATAATATAAAAAGAAAGAGCATGTGTTGTGCCACTTCTTTCAAAGGATTAGTAATTTTTCAGTGTATTTTCTCCTCAATTTGGCCACAACCTTCTCAGAGTGGCAGTGCCCATTTCTTTGAATTAACATTTTTCCACATTGAAAGAGAAACCAGTTCAAAGAAAGCAATTGCCTTTTGTGTATTAACCTTCTATCCTACGACCTTGTTATCTTCTCTTATTAGTTCCAGGAGTTATTTTGTACATTCTTTGGAATTTTCTAGATAGATGATCATACCATCCGTGAATAAAGACAGTTTTATTTCTTCCTTTCCAATATATATAACTTTTATTTCTTTTTCTTGTCTTATTACACTATTAGGATTTCTAGGATAGTATTGAATAAGAATGGTGTGAAAGAACATCTTACCTTTTTCCTGATCTTAAGGGAAAAGCATCCAGTCTCTCACCATTAAGTATGATGGTAGCTACTGGTGGTGTTGTTATTGTTGTTGTTTTGGAAATGTTCTAAAATAAAGTTGAGGAAGTTCCTCTTTCTTTTCAGTGTGCTGAGAGTTTTTATATGACTGGTTGTTGAATTTTGTCACATGCTTTTTCTGTATCAACTGACATGATTTTTTCTTCTTTAACCTGTTGATGTGGTAGATTACAATGATTGATTTTTTAATGTTGAAACAGTGTGGCATACCTGGAATATTTCCACTTGTTTGTAGAGTATAATTCTTTTTACATAATTTTGGGTTCTATTTGTTAATTTTTGTTGAGGATTTTTAAGTCTGTGTTCATGAGACATACTGGTCCGTGGTATTCTTTTCTTGTAATGTCTTTGTCTGGTTTTGCTAGTATGATAATACTGGCCTCATAACGTGAGTTAGGAAGTATTCCCTCTACTTCTGTCTTCTGGAGGCGTTTTCAGAGAAGTATTTTCTTCCTTAAGTGCTTGGTATAATCCACCAGTGAGCCAATCCACATCTGGTGCTTTCTGTTTTGGAAAGTTATTAATTATTAATTTAACTTTTAAGAACAAATATATGCGTATTCAAACTACTTCTCATAGAAGTTTTGGGAGTTTGTGTTTTTTAAAGAATTGCTCCATTTCATCTACATTATAAAATATGTGGGCATACAGTTATTCACAGTATTATTTTATGCACCTTTTAATGTCCATGGGATCAGTAGTGATGGCCCCTCTTTCATTTCTGATATAGGTTTATGTCTTCTCTTTGTGTTGATTAGTGTGGTGAGGGGCTTATCACATTTATTGGTCTTTTCAAAGAAACAGCACTTGTTTTTATTGATTGTCTTTAAACCATTTATGAGAGAAGAAAGTACAAGGCAATGTGGATGAGCAAAGGGAACTACACATTTATTCACAACTGTTCTTTAGTGAGGCTGAGCATACAGTCCAAATCTTATGCCAGGTATAATGAGCCATGTATCATAGAAAACTACCATTTTTATTTATTTTTAATTTTTAATTAATTAATTTGTATGAGAGAAAGAGAGAGAGAGTGGGTGTGTGTGAGCATGAGTTGGGGGAGAGGGGCAGAGGGAGAGAGAGAATCTTAAGCAGGCTCCATGCTCAGCGTGGAAACTGACACGGGCTTAATCTCATGACCCTGAGATCATGACCTGAGCCGAAATCCAGAGTTGGATGCTTAAACAACTGAGCCACCCAGGCACCCCAAGAACTACCACTTTTAAAACAGTGACAACCTGGTTTCTTCTCAACATTATTTCAAATTTCAGTGTGGATGACCTTTGCTTTGAAGGCAGTGAGTAGTGTACCATTTATCAGAACAATTCAATAACTATTTTTTAGTCATAACTGCTTTCTTCCCAGGAAAAAAAATCCATACACCAAAGTTTTCAAACTTCAGTTGTATAAGAATAATGTGGAGATTATTTAAAACGCATATTCCTGGATCCCACCCAAATTCTGTTTGGTGTGTCTGTGGAGGGGGCCAGAAAGTTATTAATTGTATAAGCACCCAGGCGAATACAACACAGTTGCCTGATGACCTTTCATTGACAACATTGCTGTTTACCTTGGAGCCAGAAAGGCCCTCAGAGGCCATCCATTCTGACCCTTCATTTTATGAATGAGATACTGGACCCCTAGAGTTGGCCATGCAGAGTTGGTCAGTGTCAGTGCTGGAAACTGAGCCCGCGATTTCAGCCTTCCAGTACAGTGATGCATTACTGCAGAGCACTGGTGATGATGATTCAACTTATTTAATCCAACTTACTTCATGAAACTTTGAATGTATTTTGACAATTATAAAAATCAAATTTCATATAATGAATGTTTTTAATTACTGTTGAAATTGCAAGAGCCTGTGATAGATACGATGTTTCATGAGAGTCAAGATTTTACGATTTGGATTATTCCTTACTAGTTCGGAGGTGCCGTTTAGATATGAAGATTTACCTGACAGGGGGCGCCTGGGTGGCACAGTGGTTAAGCTTCTGCCTTCGGCTCAGGGCGTGATCTCAGTGTTCTGGGATCGAGCCCCACATCAGGCTTTTCCGCTATGAGCCTGCTTCTTCCTCTCCCACTCCCCCTGCTTGTGTTCCCTCTCTCGCTGGCTGTCTCTGTCTCTGTCTCTGTCGAATAAATAAATAAAATCTTTAAAAAAAAAAAAAAAGATTTACCTGACAAACTGTGTTGCTGGAGCGCGGTACATGTCATGGACCATTTAAGCCTGTATGGGTTTTTACTTCGTTTCCTGTCTGAGTTCAAAGTGACTTAAACTTTACTATCGTGGATGCTCTGTTTTATTTTATTCCTTTTCCCTGATTCAGTGTTTTGTTTTTGTTTCTGGTTCACACAGATCGTCCACATGGGTGCTAACTTACTCCCCACTGGAGACAGTGGTGATTGGAAATTTGGTCCTAGCATCTACAGTTTGTTGATTTCTACAGGTGGAAGATAATGATCTATTCTCTGTTGGGCGACAGACAACAGGGAATTTCATTTTTTCACCCTTTGTGTTTGTCTATTCTGAGCTCTAATTCATTAAGACTTTTTGGGAAGGAGAACAACTCTTTGAGATCGAGGCCATAGAGTTTTTGTGTGGCTATGTTTATTTTAGACCCGAGGCTGATATTGTGGAACTGAAGCTACACATTCTCAATGTTTCTTCACGTCCATGTGTCCAAGTATGTAATTGAGAAAGGCTTCTTCCTCTCATGTTAGTAGAATTTTTTTCCCCGTCTCCAGAAGATATTAACGAATTAGGTTCTTACGTGTCTTAAAGTAAAAGAGCTCTCTCCCAATCATTTATTGAAATAAATATATACTTATATAAATAAAATATTTCTGAATCTTCCCCCAAAGTAATGAAATTGAATTTCTAATATTTAAGAGACTTATAGTAAAATGATTATTCTGCTGAATCAGAAACATTTTAAGAACCTAAGTTTACATAATTAAGATAAAGCTTTGGTGAATTGGACTGGTTTACTCATTATGGTTTTCAAAAATAAATCTATGTTTTTTCTGATTTGTCAGTGTTAAGTGTATATGAGCACACATGTTATTTTACTTAGTTGATTTTCTTATTCATGAGGAGAATAGTCAGTCTGAACCTCCTAAAATTCTGAAGGTTTCATGATCAAATAAGCTAATAATACTCCTACACATTGTTAAAGATTACAAAAAGTAATTTGTGCTCAACTAAATTGAGTCATTATTCTAACAAACTTTTTATATCAATAGTAATTATGTTTTGTAGTGTGTCTGCTTAAACATAATTTCCAAGGTCTTCAGGTAATTTGAAGTCTTAAACTAATATTAAATTGAGCTAATTAGTGGATAATTCTTGGATACCTCGATATTTTCTATGTAATATGGAATCCTGAAATATTAATGTCTAAGCATAATTTTAAGCTTCATACTTCTATATGCTATCTTTGGACCATATTAATGAGCTGGTTCACTTTTGCCACTTTAAGAAGGTATAAAAGGGACGGATGTGGGTGTAGAAAGCGTGCTTATCATATTCACCAACTATGTTACTCTGCTTAAACACTGCAAAATGACCGACAGTTTCGATCATAGACCCTCTAATTTTCTCTGTGAAATAGGAAATTTTCACGTTGGTCCAAGTTATATACATGGTTGAAACTATACTACAAGCAATAATGATAGAGAGATGCAAATGGAGAGGTGGCTTTGTTTTATAAAGAAAAAAATTTTTTGTCCTACTCCAAGAGTCTGTTTGTTCTAGAATACGGAAGCGCTTCATGAAAGACAAGACCTGGAAAATAAATTTTATTTGCCTTGATTTATAACAGCTGAATCTGAAAAGAAGGCTTAAAATGAGTTCACATTTTAGCTAAGTTGGCTCATTTTTGTTGGGTTTGTTTCCCTGGTTTGCTGATTAATACCATTATTTACAAGATGAAAGAGTATTCTTTACTTTCTGTAAAATCTGTCTACGTAGCAGAGAACCTGGGCCTACTAGCACAATTTTCTGTGCTTTATGTTGACTTTATTATGTCCTTGGTTGTTTAAAAGGAAAATCCAAAGAACAAAGTTCTCTCCCTTGTGAAAGAGCTAAGGTTCCTTAGGAGTGTATTACCTTTTATGTGTATTTCAAAATATTTTGTTGTCACTTTGCTTAACTAGGTCACCGTGCAGTTGGTTCTCAGGCACCTATGATCCAACCAAAATCAAGTGCCCCAGCTCTCCTCTGACAACTCTTTTGACTTTGCTTCACCAAGCCTGGATCCTGTATTTAGAAAAAAAATAAAAAAGAAAAGAAAAATTTCAGAATATCTTTTATACCTAAAACTATCTTTGAGATTTCCCAAACACCCAGAGCAATCACAAAGATTTAGATTTTACCATATAAAAAGAGAAATACTAGAAATAATTAAGTTTGTTTAATGTGTTAGGTCTCTCTTAAATTAGTTCAACGCTATTGCAAGAGCTACGGGGAAAAAGTCATCAAATTAGAAGAGACGTGTAGCCTTTGCTTGTGTTTGTTGATGTGCAGTGGTATTAATATAAATATTTCAGAAAGTCTGTGCCTTATGAGAAGACTCTGGGGGTTGCTTTTACTCTCAGGGGACACATTGATCAAACCCTTCTGAACTAATTATGCGTCGTACTCAGATAGGGAGTTATCCTGATACTTTCTGGTATTATGGATGACAGTAATAAATTAACCACAATCATTAAGTATTTGTCAACTGCAGATAATTTTTGTTTTATTCCAGTGCTTGCCTTCCGTATTCTAGATTTAGTTTCAGATCCTCGTGAGGACTATAGCAGGTACTTTGAACTATTGATGCTTCTAAGTAGAGACACTTGGGTACCGGTTTCTGAACAACATCGTTTAGATACTGTCGGACTGTACCACTGGATTGAGGCAGGGTCTCCTGGGTTCTTCCTGGTCTGGAAGCAGATGGTTTCCTGAAAACAGGCTGGAGACCCATGATTCAACAGAACAAAAGGACAAAGAAACCAATGACAAAAAGTTTGTCATGATGAGTTGCTTGAAATTTTATTGATGTTTTGTTAATGCTCTATTTTTTTATATATATATTAAGAAGCACTTTCTCGGGGCGCCTGGGTGCGCAGCGGTAAAGCATCTGCCTTCGGCTCAGGGCGTGATCCCGGAGTCCTGGAATCGAGCCCCACATCAGGCTCCTCCGCTGGGAGCCTGCTTCTTCCTCTCCCACTCCCCCTGCTTGTGTTCCCTCTCTCGCTGGCTGTCTCTATCTCTGTCGAATAAATAAATAAAATCTTTAAAAAAAAAAAAAGCACTTTCTCTTTCTTTCTGAATCATTCCTAAGGACATTTAGTTAAGTACACTCTTCTTTTTTAAGGGGAAGGGAAACATTTAAAATGATATCTGATTCCCACCAATTCCTCCAAATTCACCAACTCTTATCAACTCCCTTTACTTCTCATGGCAAAATAGTTATTTAGCTAGGTTTAATATAAATCTATCCACCGTTTGACCAGAATATAATTGAACTGGGCAACCAAGGCCATTGAAGGAGTGTCATGTTTGAAAAAAATTCTGGTTTAATCAGGAACAACCACCAATTTTCAAGAAGAAAGGGTATCTTTTAGGGTTAATGTGGCTTAGGGTCCAGGCCTCCTAGATGGTGAGGAAGGTCACTTCCTGGCAGGCCAAGGACCCTGGCAAGTTTGAGGGACCTCGAAGGGCGGAAGTCACCCAAGTTCGCAGGGGCCCTAAGTGACATCTGGTGGACAGTTTCTTGGACCTGGTTTCCTAGCTTCAAGATAGCAAATGGCACTGGCTTTAAAAGATAAAATTCCATCTCCTTATGAAAACTTCCACAGAGGATTTAATTCTGCGGCCTTGGTAATAACTCAGAACAGCACGGTTCTCAATTTACAAAGCAAATACATGGTTAACTAGCATTCCCGCAACAGCCATGGAAATAAGCAGGCCAAACCCAATGAGACTAGCATTTTTGTCATCGAGCATAATTCTAGGAGACGGTGTTTATGATCTCCAGGGCAAGCTTATTGGGAGAATTTTTGAAAGCCTTTGAAATGGGCAGCAGATTACCGATTGCCATTTTCACACAATTCTGGAAATTGTCTAGCAGCTCCTCTAAGGGTATCTCATTCTATAGGGGGCTGTGCCTTTGATTGTCTTTGACTAGGCTATGCTGTAGCTCTGTCCATGGTATGAAACTAGTAGAAATGCAAATTAATTTTGTCTGGTGGTGAGACAATTGATTTCTACCCTGCAAAAAGCAATGATCCAAGCATCATTACAAAGATTACATTTTGTGCCTAGTTTTCCATCTATCAGAAATTCATCTCAGTATTTTTGATGTTTTAGATAGATCTGTTTTTCACATTCTTTTTTGAGTCAGTTAAATATGTCCATATAATATTGCTTTAAAGGTTTTATTTATTTATTTATTTATTTATTTAAGAGAGAACACGAGAGTGGAGTGAGAGGCAGAGCGAGAAGCAGACTCCCGCTGAGCAGGGAGCCCGATGCCGGGATCATGACCTGAGCCGAAGGCAGACGCTTAACTGACCGAGCCACCCAGGCGTGCGCTATCCATTTAATATTTGTGCAACAGTTATGACTTTGTGAATTTGAAAGTGATCCTTTTGAAAAATCATCCTTTAACCCTTTATAAGTAAACAAGGCCCTACAGGTAATGGGCTGGTTGTTCAGGGAATCAGAGGCTCACCTAATGCCAACCAGCTCACTGAATTTGCATGTTAGTCCATGCTTCGAGTCCTCAGTCAATAATTCTGGTTTTTGAGGCATGCAGAATTGGGGTAAATTGGAATTAACCCACCTGACCAATCCGATGGCTCATCAAAACAACTTTAAAACGTAAGGTGGAAGTTACAGGAATATAATACTGGACAAGATTTTATAGATGATAGTTTAGCTAAGAATCCCCAAATGGGAGTCCTGTATTCAAGAAAAAAAAGTGTGTTAAGTGAAAGGCTCAAAGCTGTGACACAAAGGCCAACATTCACCTGGCGAGTAGGAAAATCAGGCCAGAGAGAAGAGAGTGTAAAGGAAAAGCATTTCCAGTCTCAAGTACATGCGTGTGGGTCCTAATCCTGTATTTGAGTCACTTTAAACCTTATCCTCTTCGGTTTGTTTCCATGGGAAACTACCAACCATGACATTCTGACATCTTAAGCTTTCCCAGATTGAAGGGAGGAATGAAGGCTTTGTAAGATTGTCTGCAGAGTTCTGCCAAGTATTTAATGCACAATTAGTCAAGGACCCAATTAGAATGCAAGCAAAACTGAACCTATGGTTAATTAAAGCAACTGGACAGTGACGCTGAGAACTGGCAGTTTAGGGACCTCAGAACATTGAAGCTAGACAATTTGGTCCATTAAGAGTTGTTCATAACTATTTTAGTTTGTTCTTTGGAGAAGAGTTTGTGCAGAAGAATGACTAGCTATTAGAACAGGCGTTTTAGGATCTTGGCTCAAAGTTAAGCTTCTTAACCAAAAAGTGTCCTCTACCTTCACGTATGGATTACTGTGAACTTCTTTTTTTTTTTTTTAAAGGTTTTATTTATTTATTCGACAGAGATAGAGACAGCCAGCGAGAGAGGGAACACAAGCAGGGGGAGTGGGAGAGGAAGAAGCAGGCTCATAGCGGAGGAGCCTGATGTGGGGCTCGATCCCGGAACGCCGGGATCACGCCCTGAGCCGAAGGCAGATGCTTAACCGCTGTGCCACCCAGGTGCCCCTACTGTGAACGTCTTAATCTGTGTAGAGTCACAGGTGGAGAGGGTGGCAGTCAAATGGAAATGTGGAATGTAGAGCAAGTGAGGGACTCATTATTGAGTAAATAATTGAAAAAAGCCCAGGAAAGATCATTTATATCAGATGTTTCTATAACCTTCCAAAATGATATATTCAAAATTAGGACAAACGAGATGCAGATTCAGATTTATGCACCTCTATTGAGCACCAACTGTATGCTGAGTTTCTGTACTAAGATAATTTCATTGTTTTATGAGAATATATTATGTGTTCTCATCAGACCAATATAGTGACCAGAAATGACCATAGGATCACCAAATGTTGGGTCTGGAAGAACCACTGGAAACCATCTAGCCCACTTCGTAAGCTTTTGTTTGAGTGGAGAGGTAAGGGATGTTTTGGGATCTTACGAAACCTGTGAATCTTTTGTGTGAAAAAATATTTATATATGCAAACATATTCCACAATTTGCAAAGTTTTACCAGAACTCATGAGATCTATCCATAGACGTCAGGTTGATCCAGTGGCCTCGACTTATATGTAAGAAACTAGCTCGATGTGGCGCAGGGCACCCAGCCAGTTACTGGGGAGCATAGACTGGGAACCAGAGTCCAGCGCAACTCTTGTCACTCTGCATGCCCTCAGCATTTCTGAACCGTTTGGTGTTGGTTATGCTTACCTCTGTTGGGTTTTTTTAATCCATCAGCGGACAAAATATTTTAAAGATAGCATTGTATTTCTGCTCCTCTGTGACGGTTGTATAATAGCTCATTGAAAGCTACTCTATGGCATTTTGTATGGGACACATCCAGTCGATATTGCATAAGGGCTGTGACTTGCCCTGCTTATTCTTCTAAAGAGCTAATGGGCAATCTTCTCTAACCTGAGAGGAAACAGCTATCTCAATCTGATTGCCAGTTGGGGGGTTAATTTGGTAATTTTGTATTTGATCACTGCTTTTGGAAGTGCTCCAACTGTCTGCAGTCACACCGAGAAGGAGTTATGATGAGTTATGTGCCGTTTCTAACGATGAAAGTGGCAAAGTGACCATTTTCTCTCTAATTATCTCGTAAACCATGTTACATCTATTCCTGGGCCTCTGTGATAGAGACTTCTGGTCTTCACCAATATTTGGTTCTTTTTTCTCTTGGGTAATTGAGAGGATGAAACTTCCCAGTCCCATAGGGGTTAAGCAGGACATGTCTGGCCCATGATTTCAAGTGAAAGTGACGAGGGTCATTTTCAGAACAAAGCGTGTCAAATCTGGGTAATGGAAAAGAGTTTACTAAAGGGTGGGCTGGATTTTAAGTTTGCAATGGTGTTTGCAAAGGTGCGGGCTGGGTTTTAAGAAAGCAACAAGGGATGGTGGTACACTCCGGGTCTGGTGGCACTGGGGAGGCGTTACAGCATCTAGGCTTTAAGGGGCAAGAGAAGGGGGCAGTTACCATAACACAGAGAGCGAGGGAACGAGAGATCAGTCTCGGGTGCCCAGAAGAGGGATGCAACAGGCTGCCGTGACCCCATGGACAGTGAGTGGAGGAGTAACACCTGAAGTCACTCAGGTTCTGCCCTTGGATATCCTGGGGCGTTCCCCATCGGTCAAGTTCAATGAGGACACGATCACACAGATCAGATCCCTGTGACTCAGAACAGGCTAGAGAGTGCTGGTAAAGGGCTCTGGAAGGGCAAAGGGAGATGTCCAGCACGGAAACGCTTGGTGCTCTCTTCCCCTATAGCAGCCATCACGGAGGTCAGGGTCGCAGCAGCTGGAATGGTGAGCCCCCACGTGGAGGACAGGGGTCCTGAAGGATTGTTGGATCCACCAGTAACTTCGCATGAGCAAGAAATGCTCTTGTATTAAGCCAGTGAGATTTTGTTGTTGTTTGCACTTGACTGATAAGCCAACCTCTCCAAATTGGCACTTTGCTGGGGAGGAGTTTTGATGTTCTTCTTGTTAATATGCAAAGACGAGAATTCCTTCAATGCCTGGGTGGAGGAGGGAACTGCGTCTCCTTGTTTCTCTGTGGATTTACTAAAGCTTCATTAGCCCAGACGGGGATTTTGTTACTGGCTCAGCGTCACCTCAAGTCCCCAGTGAGTCATGTGGTCAATATTCTTGTTCATGCCTTTTGGAACCTTTCAGTACCTGGAGACTTAAAGCCTAAAATATGCATATGCATGCGTGATCAATAAATCAAATTTTGTTCACTGTCAGCCATAGCACTGTGCCGTGGTCAGTCTTTCAGAGTTATTGATCACCCTTTTATCCACTTAACCCCTGTCCTTCTTTGGAAGCAGACTTCAGCACTGGGGTCTACGCTCTAGTGCGAGTGACTGTGCTGGGCTATTCGCCAACGTTGACATCCCATTTTACAAAAGCAGCTCTTGTTGTTTCGATGAGATGGCTGTCTCACAACTTCATAATGTGTGAGTTCTTTCTCCCTGTTCATTCTTTCTACATTCCTATCCTTGTCTTCCAGGAAAAATTCTGTACCTGTCAGACCTGTTTCTGAACCTTCCATGATATAGATCTTGGAATCTGAAGAATAGATAGAAGAAAGCTTGAGAAATAGGGAAGAGAGAGAGAGAGAAAGATTTCATCCAAGAGCTTCGGTTTTTCTTCATGATAGAGAGCTGAAGGGCAGGAAATGGGAGGAGGGTAAGCAAAGTGGCCCCAGGCTGGATGAGGGGAGGCATTTTTAGTGTCGGGTATTTGAGAAGCTCCGGAGAAGCTATGGGCGTGAGAGATCTATGGAGGAGTAGAGGAGTTTGAGAATTTTTTCTGAGTATCACGAATGAGCTCTTCCATAATGCTGAGCCTCCCGTATGTTTGGAATCCCCTTTGAAATTACATCAAACCACTAGATTATGGTTTTGAAAATTCAAACGTACACTGAAATGGTATCACCTGAGAACCTCAGATTTATTTGTTTTAAAAATGTGGTTTATATGCTGGAACACTTCTCTTTTCAAAATTAAGCATTTAGATAATTTCACGTCTACTTAACAGAAGAATAAAAAGCCGGCAGATAGCAACTGCCTCCATTTTCCTCCATCAAACCTGGAAACTCACCTGCAACCGCCTTCCTCCATCCTTTCCTCCCTCCCCCCCCCCCATTACAGTGGAAGACATGTCCTGTACCACCATCCATAGCATGTCTCTCTATCTCTGTTCCAGATTCATGTCAGCTCCATAAGGACCTTATGACACTTGTTGTCTCCTTGATGATATGAATGGCCACCCTTTTCTCTCTTCAAAACAAATTTTCTTATAATTCCCTACCATATCATTTCGTGCTTCTCTTTTTTTGTCCAGCTTCTTGAGAGAGGTGTCTCACTGGTTTTCCCTACTTCCTCACCTTACACTCACCCTTCCTTAACACACTTTCAGCTGATCTCTGTCCCCACTATTCCACTAAAATATTCTCATTCAGGTCCCCAATGGTATCTGTTTTGCAAAATCCAATGCTCACATTTCTACCTTACTCCACCTCTCAGCAGCCTTTGGCACCTTGGATTACACCCACCATCTGGAAATCTCTGTTCACTATCAAACATTGAATTCTCCTGGTTTTCTTTCTCTCTGACTATGGACTTAGTTTCCTGTGTATATTCCTCTGCTGTCCTGCCCCTTAAAAATAGTGTTCCTTGGAGTTCTTCCCTAAATTCTCAATCTATACACTTACCTTGGGTGCTGTCATACTCAAGGACCTCCATCTGTATTCATATATTGATGACTTCCAGATCTTTGTTACCAACAAAATCTCTCCCTTGAGATGCAGACTGATATATTTAATTACTTATTATTACCTACAACAATCATCTCCCCATTACAAATACAACATGTCCAAATCAAGACTCATTTTGTATGCCCATCTGTAACATATCTCATACTCAACCACAATATCTCATACTCACACTTCACTGAATGGCTCTCATCCACCTGGTTGTCCAAAGCCATTGTGATTCCCATTGACTGTTTCTCTCCCTCCTCCAGTTGCCAGCTCCTGTCAGTACCACCTTCTAATCTTTCCTAGAGTTCACCCACTTTTCTCCGTGCCCACTGTCATGAGCCAAGGCCAGGCCCCTGCCTCTCTCACCAGAGTTCCTACCTGGTCCGCCCACAGCCTTTTTCAACCAAGTCATTCTCTGTATTGTATCGGGAAGGAGTTTCCACTAACACAAATGTGATCATGTCACTTGCTTGGTGTTGCTTCAAACCTTGTAAGATAAAATTCCTTGTAGATGAAGTTTGCAACTTCTATCATTCTGGTCTCATCTCTTGGACAGAAATCTATATTTTGAACTTTGAACGAGTAGATTTATCCTTTATCTAGTGCAGACACAGATATCAAAGCTTCTCTGAAAATTCACCGTGACATTTTACAAGTATTTAAAAGACATAATAACAGGGTCAAAAAATGGAGAATTTAAACATGATAAGCACTGAATGTTGAGATGGGGCTAAAAACTGCGTTTGGGTTTCATTTTTGTCTAGCATGTAACCTGACCCAGTCACAGGATCCAGGGATTAGAACATGGACATCTTTGGGCATTATTATTCTGCCTGTCGTAGCTATGAACAATCAGACAAAACTGTCTTCCCTGATGGAGCTGATAATCTAGTAATACCGTGCGAGATTCAGCTGCTCCTTAATGTGCCCTAGCTTGTAATAAATAATCTCCTTGAATTCAAAGGTATTTCCCAGCCCCCATTGGCAAGTTTCAGTGGACACACTATGTTTTGTGTGTGTGAATGTATCTGGTTTCCAGGGTTGTGATCCCACCCTGCCGAAAAGAATACCTTTGCTTTATCCAACATTTTTCTAGTCCCATTTTGTTTTCTATAGGAACTAAAGAATCTGGCATTTAATTTAATAACTTTCCTTACACATATTGAAGGAGTGCCTCTGACCCCTGAGCCCTGTTTCGGACACTGAGAAGGAGAGAGTCCGCAGAAGTATGGAAATTGCAAAGGTGCAATTAATACAGACAGAACCAGTCTAATAGTCCTATCTTATAAAATCTAAAAAGTGTCAAAATGTGTGTTTTCCAGGATCCAGGCTGACGAAGTTCAAAGATAGGGGAAAGCAGTGTGGCTTGAGCTGGTCTTGGGCAGACAGGAAGAAGGAAGACCATCATTGGTGGAGGACTTCAGGCAACTGGGCAGCTGAGCGGTCTGGTCTAACATTTTCAGCAAAGTATTCAAACATGAATGATCCAGAATAGTAGGTGATAACAAATTAGATGCATTTGGCTTTAAACTCTGTTATTTTAAAAATACTTTCATTTGAAATTATATTCCATTTAAGAAAATATAAAAATGAAATTGCATGTCCTCAACATAAAAAGGCACTAGCAATTTTATGTATTTTAAAATCAGTTCCAAAGGGAATATTCTCCCTCCCTCTCCTCCTCACCTGCCTTCTAGTAACATCCATCCAGGATATCTTTCTAGAACCCTAAACTGATGGGGTTTCCTTAGTCTGGAGGAGAGACCTTTGGACCTTCTGGAAGGAAGTGTCAATTCCATGTCATGTACAATTTGTGACACTGCTTAGGTCGCGTAAAATATTCATATTCATGCAATTTTGTGGTGTATAATCCACACTCATTTATATTTCCATGACTTACTGGTAATGACACTAATTATGCAGTTGGCAGAGAGGCGTGAAGTGACAGTTATGATGATTTTGTCAACAGTGGGGTGTTTGACTGTAAACTGTTCCCGTCAAGAAATCCTCCACGTTAATTTGTTTTTTCCTTATTGCCAGTAGGAAAGTCTCAACGGAGACTGTGAAACTTAAAATCTCTGACTTCATTAGCATCCAGAGGGGAAATCCAGGGAGAGAGAGGAGAGGGAAAGAAAGCGAGTTGCTTCTGGCACTAATTACGGTAAAGACGAATAACATAGTTGGTAAAGTTAATCTGGAAATTTTTTGCAAAGGTAGTCTCTTCTGTGGATTGTCTGGTTGGAGAAAATGGAAGAGGAATGAGCTCAGGTAATGCTCATTACCTGATCCAGGATCCTGTTGTCTTCACGGACCCGTGAATGCCGTTCTCCCTTCTGACTGGTCCCTGCCGGGATCCTGTTTTTTGCTATCACGTCGCCCAGGCCATGCCCACAGTTGAATGTGCCCCTCTTCCTCTGTCTCTCTGACTCTACCTCACCGACTTCTTCTTTTTGGGTCTAATCTAGACACGTATCCTTCATTTGTCTTTTGGGTTTTCTCCTCCTCTGCCATTTAGAGTTTACATAATAAAGCATTTCAGGCTCTTCTGCGAATGACATCTGGTGAGAGTCAGTCAAGCCTCCCCGGACTGATGGCACTTTCCTTTTCAAGTCTTCTCAGCCCGCAAGGTTATTAATGTGGCACAGCAGGAATCTGAGTTAAAATAAAGTCCATCTATAGAAAATAGAAGAACCCAAGTATTTTTGTGGTTGTTGTTGTTAATCAACACTAAACCTTGTGTAGTTTTTCTTAGCTGTAGAAGTGAGAAAAACTAGGAACTTAGGGTCAAACTCAAAGATATTTGTCCCCTCTGAAATATCTGCCCCCCTCCCCAAACTTGGTGTTTTCCTCTGTATTGGCATGGGGCTGGCAGTGCAGGCAATTGTTCCATTAGGGAGACTGAAGTTAAGTGTACGAGGATTTCCGGGGGAGTACAATTGTTTTGCGAAGGACTCACAGCCTGTGTTTCACATGCTTCAGGAGTAGGCCTGCGGGTAGGAGTGTATCTCTATGGCACCTGGCTAAAATTTCGGGAGGGTGATTCTCAGCCAGCGAGTGAGGCAGGTGAGTCCCCCCTTTCCTTGCCTATTCATCAGAGTTCATGTGTTAGCAAAACACTGAGAAATTAACAGGAAGTCTTTTCTTTGAAATCTTGTTTGTGCCTCCATATGGTATGTGACACAGGGGAGAAAGCCTCATTAATAATGACATTTGCTGTGTAGAGAAATCCCACCTACAGGAGGGAGGGCTCAGAAGATGAGAGGAGTGCCTGCAGCCAGAGGAGCTTTCAGGGGTTGATTGACTTGCTTCCTCCCTGCCCCGCTGCATTCAAGTCAGAAACTGGTTGGCCTGTTTCACAGATGTGGAATGGAGACCCCGACAGGTGTGGCATTCACTGGGGATCCTGGACTGGGTAAGGAGAGATGGCAGCACAGGTCTCCTGTCTGCCCTAGATGCCAATCAACTCATAGTTCTGTTTTCCAATGTACACAAAATAAAATCACTGTTTTTTCATGTAGATCTTCCTTTTGGTAATTTTCTAAGACCCCACAAATACCCTCATTTTAACGCATGTATGTCAACATTAGCCATTAATAACATTTTTCATTCTAGGGAAAGAGTGGGTATCTTGCAGTAGATCAGCAACTTAGAATGGCCCGAATCCATTGGCAACTTCTAGGCACTGGTTTCAACAGGACACTTTGGAGGGCTGTGGGCTGAAAAATTCACTGGAGCAAGAGCTGGAAAGTGTGGGTCACACTGACCATCTGTGGGCCTTTGGGGAGTCTCTTAATTTACTTGGATTTCTGTCTCCATGAATAAAACGAGGATATTAAGGTAGATGATCCCCAAGATTTTCTTCCGATTTTAAAGTTCTATGAGTCCATGGATGCGGAAGGAGCGTGTGGTTGACTTCTGGCCACCCTCTGGGACTCTACATTAGCAGTGATTGGTGGTATTTTAGTGGAGGAAAAGATAATATGATCCTACCCAAGTGGCAGGGGCTGGTTGATGAAGAATGGCATGGGAAGAGCGAAATACCTAATTCCTGTTCAGGATTTAATGAGAGATTGCTTTGGGGCTAAGCTCTGTTTATAAGTCCCACCTGGGACTGATTGTATTGTTAATAAACGTGTTTGAGTTCCTCTGCAGCCACCAGGATGCATCAAAAGAACTAATTACTCAGATTTTTGTTTAATGGTGCTTATCTAAATAACTTAGGAGCTTTTGAGTGAAAACAATAAAAATGCAAATGATTATGGTGCAGTGCAGTGTAATAAGGATATTTTCATAATCAGGAGTGAAGGAGTCGCAAAGCCAGTAGCAGTAACCCACTGGTGGGTATTACTTCTCAAAAGTTTTGCCAGATTTCAAGGCACTAGGGACCCCTAGTAATGGGAGGTGTCTCTAACTGTCTCTTAGCTTCTGCCCCTTAACCTCCACCCACTCCAAAAAGCGTGGCTGCTGCAAAAGCTGCCCTTGGGTCTTGGAAGTCAATTGGGTGACACATTGCTCAGATATCACATGCACTAAAAATTCCGTAACTTAAGTGGTTGTTGATTTCCTGTGTAAATTTGTCTTTAAGTTCCATTAACTTCTTAGTTTTGAGATTCTTGGAGAAGTGTGTTAGGAAAGAGACGGCTATACCATGGTGCCTTCCTAGTGTCATTGAAAAATAATGCATGAAATAGTGGGTCCATGAGGCACTGGTGCTGCAATGGGAAGACCCCAGCTGCATTGCTGGTTTTATTGCTTCTTTTCTGGGTCTTTGGGGCAAATTGCATAATCTCTCGGGGCTTCATTTTCTTGGCATTTCTATTCACCTTCAGATTGGTCCCAGGAAAAAGGCTTCGTGGTAGGGAAATCCTGAACGGGAGAGCACCCGGTTGACAAACGCCTCATTTATTTCAGTGTATCAAAGTGGCTGAGAAAACTTTGATACACTTCCCAAACTTAGTAAACCTTGGGACCTCTCTGAGGAACACGAGCTGGATGACCTCTCCAATCCCGCTCAGCGTCATGGGTGGGTCCCCAAGGTGCAATTTCTGCACATTTTGAGAAAAGCTACTGAGAGATGAATTAAATCCAATACCAAAGTTAACCTGCTTTTAAAAAGACCTTGAATTCTGGAAGGACTCATTGAGTTGCTGTATTTCATAGAATCTAAAATGCCACCGGTTATAAAAGGCACCATTATTTTATGTACTTCTAAGGGAAAAAATGCTGCTAGTTAAACTATGACATGGTTTTGGTTATAAGACTCATCCTGATTTAGAGATATCTTAAAGTCCCCGAATTCTAGGAATGCTCACGGATTCAGAGTCAGGAACGCTTCTGCCACCAGGATTGAAAGGAGGACCACGCAGAGGGCATGGGAGGGATCCAAGCACTGAAAAACCTTTATGCTCGCATCTCCTACATTACATTTTTGCATGAGTAAATTTCACCATAACTCTAAGGAATCGCTAGGCACCTTCCTGGCCTTTGAGGGATGAAGCCACTAAGATGTAACAAGGTCGTGTAGCACCCAGGGAGACAGAGTGAATTCCAAGGGTGTTTTGGATGCTGATATGTGCTGACGTGGCTCCTTATAATTGTAACTACTTTAAAATATTATTTATTGCGGCACCTGGATGGCTCAGTCAGTTGAATGTCTAACTCTGGATTTCGGCTCAGGTCGTGATCTCAGGGTCGTGAGATTGAGCCCCACTTAGGGCTCTGCAGTGGGCATGGAGTCTGCTTGGGATTCTCTCTCTCCCTCTCCCTCTGTTCTTCTCCCTGCTCGCTCTCACTCTCTCTCTCTCTCAAATAAATAAATAAAATCTTAAAAATATATATCATTATTTATTAGTCCTTAGTTTTACTACTTCCATCTTTAAGTGGGGAAACGGAATCTGGCTTGGATTCCCCACTGTCCAGGAGATAGTCTGTCGTAGGGCAGGTTAGAGAACAGGAAACATTAACCGCACAAGCTGGGGAAGGCGCCTGGGGTCAGATGAGCCAGGAGGCCACTCACTGTTCTCTGCAAGAGCTACCACTTCACTCGGAAAAAGCAACAGAGGAAAGACAGCTGGATTTGAATGCGTGGGGACAAGGGATTATGCACTCTACAAATAAGGGGATTATCAGTTGGTTTCTTGGGAAAAGAAGAATATGGAAGTGACCAAGCTTCATTACCAAAGCAGCTAAAGGCAGTCTTCTGTTGTTTCTAATTTCTAGCGCTTTTTCTAGAAATAGACAGGCATTGAAGAAAATTTGGGGTTTTTTCCCTGAACTGAGTTAAAATAGCTAGACAAATATGACAATGTTAGATTGGCTTTTCCCAGCAGCTTGACATGGGAATTACTGCTGGAGCTTATCTCTACAGAGCGAGAAAAAAAAAAATTAAATGCAAGGCTTGGCATATGTGCACAGAGGGAGTGAGGTTCCTAGTGGCATATTTGAGGGTCTAAAGAGCCATCTGCACTGAAACTCCTTCTCTGAGGACCTGCTGCCGCTAGCATTTGGTTTGTTAGTCATTCTTTTCAATCAGGACATAAGATTTCAAGGCAACATTGGTCCCACAAGGGACAGTGCATCAAGTATCACTCCCCATCGCTACCTTAGCCTGAATTGGTCGCCCGCTAGTGCCCTGAAGAAACAGAAACGAATGGTAAATTTGAAGAATATAATAATCTTTGCAAGATGGGCTAGTGACAGAAGCCATTCTCAACAGGACAAAACAAATGTGATATTATTACAATAACTGTGGATTCCATATGGGAACCCAAAGTAAGAAATGTACTTTGGCTTCAGGAAAGCTTGGAGCCAGGGACTGGAATGGTGGGGGGTGTTCCTTCCTCTGAGCTCCTGTCTCCCATCTGCCTCCTCCACTTCTCTGGTTCATTTAGCAGGAAACAAAGCCGCTACCAGGGGCCCAAGGCTCCCTGCCGCAGCCCAGGGCACACAGAGACTAGCTTCTGCTCCTGCCGGGCCCTGCTTGGATCAGGTTCTCACCCTTGGACTTAGAAACTCTGACAAGGGGAAGGGGGTAAGTCCTGGAAAAGCAGTCATTTCCCTGGAAGCAAAAAAATGGACTGCTCAAACCAGATGCCGAAGAGAAAAAAACCTCGAATCTTGCAGGAGGAGAAACAGAAAAGACGAAAAAGGCAGAGTTGCGGGCTGATTGGTGTTCTTTAAACCACGAGAATGGGAGCAGCGGGAGCATCGTGGGTCTGCCGCCGGGTGGGGAGATCGCGGTGAAGACTGCACTGTGCGCGCGCTTCTCTGCGCCTTCCTGGGCTCTGTGTAGTGGGCGGGGTGGGGGCTGTGGAGTAGGTGGGCCAGGCTTCCAGTCCCGGTTGCCTGGGCTTCCCACCTACAAACCCAAGATAAAGCGGTATGGCCCCCCTCCCCGGGATTCGGGTAGGGAGCACTGGGGGACACACAGCATAGCACGTGGTCGATGATAAGGGCACCACACATGGTAGATAAATCACCCAAGTTAATTGTATTTGACCAAGCATCGTGGGGGGTTTTTTCTTTCAGAAAAATTTATTTTATTTTATCCCGTGTCTGTGTTGACATGTATTTTCTTACACCTTGGTGATAAAAAATATCGTATCAACTTTCCTTTCAGTCGATACTTACACAGAAGTTCTCAAAGATTATTTTGGATCAGATACAAGGTAATGAATTGAGCTGTTAAAGTCAGTTCATTTCAGTGAAATTTATTCCAAAGAAAGCTGTATATGTGTGTGTGTGTGGGGGGGGGGGTTCCATTGATATGACAAAATGTTTCAAGATATCCAGTGGTAGATGAAATTTAGGAATAATTATGTGGCAAAACTACTTCATTAAAGGTTTAAGCTTCATAATATCCTCTTGCCAGAAAAACAGGGATGCAATTTTTTAAAAATACTTTATTTATTTATTTATTTATTTATTTATTTATCAAAGAGAGAGAGCACAAGCAGGGGAGCGGCAGGCAGAGGGAGAAGCAGGATCCTCGCCAAGCAAGGAGCCCGATGCAGGACTCGATCCCAGGACTCCAGAATCATGACCTGAGCCAAAGGCAGACACTTAACTGACTGACCCACCCAGGTGTCCCACAATGCAATGTTTTAAAAATTTTTTTTTAGCAATGCAATTTTTTAAGATTATTTTCTCCCCTTTTTGGAGGTGATGATAAGCTGCTTAAAAATGGGGTGAAAAGCTGAGGCCAATTGCTATTTGCAAGAGTAAGCAGGGTGGCTGTGGCCATTTGCGTGCACATGCAAATCTCTGCGTCCTTCCTGTGAGATTTATTAGGGGTCGGGTTTATGTGCCAGAGGCCCCAAACTTCAGCTTTTGAGCAGCAAGCTAACAGTTGCCCGAGGGTACCGCTTTGAAGCCAAATGCAGATGTTTTGGGTTTCTTCTCCTTGATGACACGTTTCACTATTCTTTTAAAGTTTTCCCAGATCTTCACTGGGTTCGGATCTGCTAACAACTTTTTTTTTTTTAAGTTGGCTCCATGCCCAGTGCTGAGCCTGATGTGGGGCTGGAACTCATGACTCTGAGATCAAGACATAAGCCGAGATCAACAATCAGATGCTCAACCGACTGAGCCACCCAGGTGCCCCCAGACCTGCTAACAATTTTGAATCCTGAATCCTTTCCACTGAGCCCCGCAGTTGCCTTGGTAGATAACTCCACAAACTTTCTGTAAAGGGCCAGATAGTAAATATTTTTGCTCTATGGGCATCCTTTGGTTGCTGTGACAACTACTCACCTCCACCGTGGTCACACAAAAGCCACTGTAGACAATGCCCATATGAATGGGTGTGGTTGTGTTCCAGAAAATTCCATTTACAGAAATAGGTGGTGGGCGGGATTTGGCCCACTGACTTAGTTTGCTGACCCTTGATTTTACCGTTGGTAAAATGTAGTGTGTTCTATCACACAATTATGTGGACCTATGTCGATGCAAAATGAACAAACCTCTTAGAATTTCTTAAAAAAAGGAAGAGACTTTATCCAAGCCCAAGTGAGGACAGCTGCCCAGGACACAATACTCACAAAGCAGAGCGAGCCCTAGAGAAGGAATGCTTAATATGGGTTATGCATGTTTTTTGTTACATCAAGAGCTGCAAATCATCATGATGAAGGACATTCCAGAAAATGACAAACTTTATCTTATGCTCTAGTACGTGCAAGGTTGCAGGCTTCGGAGGTATGGCAATGGAACCTAGGGAGATTTTCAGTCTTATCTTTAGTTTGAAATGTTTCTTTTAGGTTATTTACTAACCAAGCAGATGTACAGTGTGTGCTTGGCAGAAACAGAGCCCATGCTTTGGAGTATGGTTAAGTCACTCTGACCTTGGTCAGTGTTGATGTGTAGCTTTCCTAGAAGCTGGAGAAGGGCCCACACACATAAAAAGTTGAAAATTTCCTTTATCGTTTCCCTCTTTTGATCAATAATCTTTCCTCAGAAAGCATTGATGATCAACCTTATTTTTTATGTCTCTTGGTGCCAGGGTGACTGGCCTGGGACCATCAAGTCCCTTGTTGCTGGAGTTCACCATTAGCAGCAAAGTAACACAAATGGTGGGAAGCTTAAAAAATAATACATCTTTTTCTATGAAGTCCAGTTGACAGGCAAACACAGTACCTGTGCTTGGTTTAGATTGTCTAGTTTTACATTTGATATAAATTTATAATTAAAGATATATGAACAGTACAAGAATTCCAAAAAGTACAATTTGAAGGAACCAATGTGATGCTGGAGTTTCCTTTATTGGCTGTGATGGTTATTTTTAGGGGTCAACCTGGCTCGGCTATTGTACCCACTTATTTAATCAAACCCTAGTTAAGTTTTGCTGGGAAGGGCATTTTTTCTGTCTGATGTGATTAACATCTCTGATCAGTTCATTGCTAGAAAAGGAGATTAACTTCAATAATGTGGGTGGGCCTCGTTTAATCAGTTGAAGATTTTAAGAAGAAGGAAAAAAACAAACCAAAATGCTGAGGCCCCTCGAGGAAGAAAAATTTTGCCTCAAGACTGCAGTATCTGCCTGAGTTTCTAGCCACTGGCCTGCCCTAGACGAGTTAAGCTTGTCAGCCTCTACAGTCATGTGAACTAATTCATAGATATATCTCCTATTGATTTCTTTCTCCGGAGATCCCTGCCTGATATAGAAGAAATATGCCTAATGCATTATTTCTTACCCTGAAGACTCATTCTCCTTTACTGTGTTATTATCTTTATATATTTATTTGTTCATTCATCCAGCCACCCATCCATTCTTTTAACAATCTTTTCCATCTCAGTAAATGGTACCACCATGCACAAGTTATTAAAACCAGAATCCTCGAAGGTACCCCAGCCTCCTGTCTTTGCCTCTGAAGCGTATTTCCTTCCCATCCTCACCCCATTTCCATGACGCCTATTCCGAGCCCCCTCTGTGGCCTGTACCTCATCCGTTTATCTGCTTAGGTACAGGGCACCTGCCGGAATTTGCTGCTTTGCAGCTGTGTGTAAAAACACATTTGATCCCAGGCCTTGTGCTTTCTTCCCAAAAGATCATCTTGGGGAGATGGGGCTTTTGTCTTAATTTCCCTTTATGCAATGCCAAGATATAAATATCTTCCCTGGGCCTACTTGCCAAACTCACTATGAGAGTCAAAGAGAGGGCCATGGTAGAGCAACCAAACCTTGGATAAAAGAACCTAAGGTAGAATTTTTGTCTGGCTTCCTCCTGAGCCTCTTCATGCTGCCATGACATTTGGAATCCAAATGCATTGACATCATCCTTCTGCCTTTTGCAAAATCAATATCTAAAGACATACGTAGAAGAATAGCAGTTGTTACCACTGTAAGCTGTGATTTGATACTGGTATATCACACAATTGCCTTTTTTAAAAAAATAAAAATAAGGAGTGGGTATTTATATTTTTATACTCTAAATTTCCTCTCCTAGGATTTCCTCTCCTGAATTCCTGCCTCCTTTATCTACCTGCCCACCATTAGAACATTTGGCACAATTTCATTACATAAAATTATAAGACAAGGTCCATGGGTGTCACCATGAAAAGTGCAAAAAAGGGGGGAAAAAGAAGCTTAACTCTGCTCAATAAATTGTAACTCAAAACATGATACACTTTCCACTTTTCAGCAGAGGGGTCACTGAGTCAGCCCACATATTAGCAGATCATCTCGCTCTTTCTGTCAAGTGAGTTGTTGAGGATGGAAGGGTCAGTGTTGTGTTCAAATAACAGGCAACCATCACTAACTTTTAGAAAGAACTGCTAGGTAAGCTAGACTTTCAAAGAACATTGGAAACAATGTGTGTGCCTGCTTGCTAAGTACCGTCTCTGGCGTTACTTACACGTACTCTACCCCACTCGTCTCCATTCCAGTGAAGGAAGGGCTTTTTGCCGACTTTTGGTTTCTAGAATCTTCTTCACAACGTCCCGAACATTCTCAGCAAGGAGAACTGTGGTGCATGTTACCACGCCCATGCCCAGGAATAAATAGGGGCCCCTTATTAAGGGCAAAGGGGGGGGTCACATACAGTCAGAAAGGCAGAAATCAAAGTTGGCCCTGGGCATCACTTCTCCAAACTGGTGTGTGGTCAGAAGGCAGAGGCCAGGCTGCTCTGCCTGCCAGCACCACCCTTGGGGCGACCCTCACTCACTCTTGCGTGCCCACCCTGTGATGTCGGAGACCATGGGCTTCTCCCTGAGAGAGGCTGCCCGTTGGGCAAGGGGATGAGTTCCTTCTTTATTAGACCTTCTGTTACAGTGTCCGATGGCCCCCACTGCTAGCCAAATACACACATGCCTGGTGAGCCTGGTCTGTGGCTCGGTCGGACTGGGTCCATCCTGGCTTCACCTCTGAGTGTGAGTTTTTGTAAGGTGGGATGAAAAGATGAGGGTCAGAGGCTAAAAGCAGTGGAGAGCCCTCTGTGCCACACGTGGGTGCTTGGTTTTCTCCTCCTTGCGCCTGAAGGGAGCCCTGGTCTGGTCTCATTGGCCAGCACTGCTCTGCCTCCCCCTCATGTTAGGGGAGCCCTCCTCAGTATAGACAGGAGTAGACCACAACGTCCCTCAGGGCCTCAGTTTCTCTGCTGGACTCTTCCTTCTCTGGGTTCCAGGAAGCCCCTCCAAGAAGCAAGTGTGTTGAGTCTTTCAAACTCCAAGCTCCCAGGTCTTCCACTCAGGGCTGGAAAGAGCACAAGAAGAGGACACAGCTCTATTTTCAGATGCACCCCCTGTCCTTTGATTCCACTTCTTGGCCTGGGCCCAGCTGGGAAGAGGCTTCTCTATTCTTCACCCCCTTGTCCCCCAGCAGTCCCCACTCCACATTCACCCTTTCCTTTGCACAGAATGGGCCTCCCTGTTAGTGCAAGCTTCCGTAAGTCTGAGTAAATGAGTTTTGTGCAAACTTGACTTCTACCAGACTTCTTAAAGAGTCCTGATGTTTTTTTCTCCCCTGAATGTTTGAAAACACAAGACACACAATGGCATTCTTGGGCAGTGATGGTATAGGGAAAGTTGGACTATTTTGTCTACAAGTTCTTGAATTTCAGGTAGTGAAAGTACTATGCAAACAGAACGCTGTATTAGAACTTTGTTCATTTTTCCTCTTAGTTTTTAAATGTCTCAGTTATGATACGTGCTCCAATCAGATTTGATGGACCTCCATTTGTATATTTCAGGCGACATAGTTGTTATCACCATGTGGGTATATTCAATCAGCACTGTCTTCGTGTGCCAGAAATAGTATTTCTTTATTTTTATAATTTATCATTTAACTTTGTAACTCTGTTCCATTGAGGTGGTAGAAATGTTGTCAGCTGGAGGTGACCCTAACACTTCTGGTGTCGTATTTAAACCCTGATTGTGAGAGAAGATGGGGGGGGACCCTCCCCAGCATTTATTTGTCTGGGCTGCTCAGCATCTGCTCTTGTATCTCTGGTCCTTGTGTTTCAGCCCCTCCTCCCCACCCCACACCGTCCCCCCAATTTGCATGACTCATCTGTGGATCTAACGACTGCCTTACATCTGTGCCCAAAATGCATTCTGCTTCCTTGGCCTCTGCCTGGGGCCAGATTCAAACCCCCAACCATCAGGAATCCTTGTCAGCACCCCTGAGCTTGGTCTGAGGAGAGCATGGGTGCCATCCTCTGCTCAGAGCCCTTCCAGCATCGTCACTCCACTGGCTTTCGCTGACTGTCCCCCCGCAAGCCTGGGGTTCCTAATCTTTCCCGGGTGGCCAGAGTAGACGGGCTTTTTTACTTGGAACCTCGACTTGGAAAACCCCAAAGCATTTCCCTGCTTTCTGCCATAACATGACTCTTACCTGAGCTCACACACTCGGCCCCTCCTGGTTCTCAAAGGGTCCCAGCGAACGTGGAGGGGTAATGTCAGTTAGTGCTGAAGAGGATTATCGGAGACAGTTTCTCTCCTTCAGCAGCTCTACCTAGTAAATGACGCTTTATTGATGTCTGCTTCCTGATGGAAATGTGCTAAGGTCTTAGAAAACAAAGGTGAATATAAGACCATCCTTCCTCTCTTTAAGGCTAACGATTCAGGATGAAAAAAAGGGCTGCCTCAGTGAGACGAGCTTGATAATAGGGTACAAACCGGCAGTCGGGGAGGCAGGTGCAGCCGCCAGCGTGCTCCGCGAGCATCCTCACTGTTTCTTGAGTATCGTTTGGTGCTCAGGAGTCGATGTGTCCAGAATGTGGAATTACTGCTTTTACCACTGATGCGAGGCAACCGGGTCGTACTTCCCGGAGTGATGGAGCAGCACAGTTTGCAGATCCCGTTTTAAACACAGCAGATGTGTCCCTCAGTAGCTTATGGTTTGCATGAAAAATGTTACCCGTAAGGACGTAGGTACAGCAGCCTGGAAATGGGTCTTGAACGCGCTGAGCAGATGAGGGCTTTCTTATCAAAGAAAACCTGCCCGATGAATCCTTCGTATGGAGCCTCTGTGTTTAGAAGTCCTAGTTTTACACTTGAAAATCTATGAGAGATCACACCCAGTAGGTTCTCGGCTTCCATCCCCCAGTTCACCCATCTGCTCGGGGGTCCCCCACCACTGTGTACAATGCATATTTAGGTAGCTCGGGGACCCAGGTGGCCCATGACCAAAATCACAGAGGCACCACACTGTGTTCAAAATGCTGCCCAACAGAATGCCTTCCCTACTCCCTGGGCTTAATACATACCTTTGCAGGATTCCGTAATTCTGAATGTATTGATTTTATCACTGCATCTGGAAGAATTACATTGCAATCAGTGGAAAGTCCTTTGAGAGAAGTGTCTCAGTAACTGTTTTCCAATTCTTTGCCCAGCATCTAGCCAGGTGGCTGCACGTGGTCCGTGCTTTGGACTTGGCCCTAAAGCCATACTAACAGAAAATACTTGCTCGTAGAACTCCCTCAAGGAAAAGGCATTTATGTTGAAGGAATGAGGTCATTCTTGTACTCGGCCCGATTCTATGATACCAGGGACTTGTCCGTTACTACCTGTGTTCTGTGCAAGGATATAATTTGCCTCAGTGGCTCACTAGAAAATGCTGTATCTTATTGACAGATTTGCTTAAGAAAAACACAAAGACTACATTTGTAGTCCATACATGGGGCAGAATTTAAAATAGATTTTTCCCTTGGAAATAACAATTTAGAAATAAATTTCTTTTTGCACATTGAGTTATTTATTTATGTTGTATCTCATTGCAAAGAAGATAGAAAATGGTTTAAGAAGATACAATATTTCAACACAATAAAAAATTTAGGAATTTCAAAGAGGCATTTTTAGAAAGCCAGATCAAGGATCAGGGGTCTGGAATTAAAATAGAGCCAAAGGGAGGGTCGCCTGGCAGGCCCTATAGTCCTACACATGGTGGGAACTGGACCACAAATTTGGCTCTAACCATGAGGCTGACAAAAAGATGCCAAAGAAATCAGCCATACAATTGAATTCCAGAAAATGCTTGAGTCAAGTTTTAAAGGATGCGTAGAGTTTGCCAAAGAGTCAAAAGCAAGGAACATGGTTAGTGAAACGTAGAGATACTGGACTTTAGTAGAGGCAAGAAATGTGCAAACATCTTACAACTGAGAGAGAGAATAAACAATTCAGAGGAGCCCAGGAAGTAGGGATTAAGTACAACAATCCACGTACAACACGTACACACTTAGTATGGTACCTGACAAAGAAGACATCTCATAGATGTGATGGTTTCACTGTCAGTGGTGGTTTTGGGCTTATTTGATGGTGATCATTCTGTTGGGGTGGTGATGGTAGTGGGTGTGTTGTTGTCGTGGCTGTTGGTGGTGATTTTGTTGTGGCAGTTGATGGACGCCATGTTGGTTTTGTTGTCACTGATGAAGACCGTGGTGATTGTCGTTGCTACTAATGGTTTTGTTATTGGGTTCGGTGGTAGTCGTAGTGCTGGCAGTAGTGGTGATAGTGGTGGTGGTTTTGTTGTTGATTTTCTTGGTTGGGGTGGTAGTCATTGTGCTGTTGTTTTTGGTGGTACCACCGGTGGTGGTTTGGTTGTTACTGTTATTGCTACTGATGATGGTAGTGTAAGGAATTACCCATGCCTGGACCCTAGGGGACAAGAAAGGCTGGGGTTCAGCCTGGTTCAGGTCTTCAGTCTGATTGTCTTATGTTCATAAAAATGTGCAGTGGCCTATGTGACACGTTGTGAAAATGGGTAATAAGATTTTGTGCCTCAGCATCCACGATGGCCAGTGCCCTCTCTCCTTAGGAAAAGACTGCAGGCCCATAATAATTAGGTGGTAACGTCTTGGAGCCTCGGAGCTATAAACCTCAGCTGTTGTTTGATAAAGACTATGCAAAATCTTTGTGGCAACAACGGAGAACCATTGAAACTCTTCCCGAGGTCTAAGAAATTTTGAAATGTCAATCGATCTGCAAGCTGGATTAGCAAGCTTGGAGCCCTGGGTCGGCAGATGGTGACAAACTCCCAAATGCCAGTTTGACCCCAGACTGAAATATTTCTGTGCACACTCCTGATCTCCGCCGTACTTTCATTCACGTCCATCTGTTTCTGGGGCAGGCTGTTCACTCAGGAACTGGGCGCTGTCTTTGAAGTGCAGCAGAGGCACGGAGCGGCCTCTGTGGGGATCTGTAGGGCCATTTCACAGCGTGAGTGACAACGTCTGCGTAAGCAGTTTAGGGAAGGCAAAACGGATGGCAGCTGTCCAAGGCCTCATCCAGAGCAATGGTGCTAGGAAGATTCCAGGCACCAATTTTTCAGCCTTGGCATTGCTACGGGCTATGACTATACTTGTTCAAGTGCTTTTGGTAGTCTAAATACTAGGTGGCATTTTTCTGTGGTGAGCTTGGATGATTGTAAGAAGGATGAAAAATGCAGAAAACAGCTCAAGGAGGGGAAGAAAGGAGGTAGAACCATAGATAAAAACCATTTGGGGATTTAAACTTCTGCTTTGCAGCCTTGAGGCCCACCCATACTGCAGAAGCTCAGCACGCCCATGTTTCAGAAGAACCCCCCAGAACAGGCACTGCTCCAAAAGGTAAGCATGGCAAGTGTTTTGGTGTGAACATGAGCCAATGGGTTTCTCCAGGAAGCAGCAAACCTAACCTCGTCACGTCTTGGAGATTACACTCAAACTTTCGTATAGTGCTTAGTACAATGCGGATGTATTAGTTATCTATTGTTGCAGAAAAATTACTCTTAACCTGGTAGCGTAAAGTGACAGCATTTGTTAGCTCACTGCATCTGTGGGTCAAGAATCCGGGCATGGTTAGGTGGGGTCCAGCGGCTCAGAGTCGCTCAACTGGGAAGGATCCTCCGGGGCTGCTGGTCTGAGGGCCTCAGGTCCTCTGCTGACGGGGCTCACAAAATGGCAGCTTGCTTCAGCACAGTGGGCAAGCAAGAAGAAACAAGGAGAAATAGTGGAGACAGGAAGAAGTCATAGTCTTTCAGAGCCTCATCTCAGGAGTGACACACCATTGTTTTGGGGGCATTCTCTTCTTTAGAAGCCAGGGATTGCTCGGCCACCCACAAGGGGAGAAGACTACCCAGAAAGGTGGGGACCTTGGGAGTCATTTTAGAAGCTGCCTAACACAGAAGAGGGCCCGTATTTGTGATTATTATGATTCCTGACAGATATTATTTTGTATAAGCTGAAAACACAGTAAAGCAGAATAGTAAAAAATAGTTTTTTTCTTGAAAAATATATAAAACTTTATTGAAATCATTTGTTGGACCTATTTGATAAATCTCCAGCTACATCCTGTTTCCTTCTCCTTCAGTTCCCTATCTCCTCATCACCCAGGGCCAGAGGCCTTTAACCAGTGAGCATAAATTCTCCGTTAATTAGAAATAGTCACTATCCTTTGTAGCAGTGAGCTAAAAATATTCAAAACTGTATTTGTCAAAATTGAGTAACACATCTGTGGAAGATAAGCAAGAAAGAGAAAAAAAATCCAGCAACACTCAAAACACGATGATGATGGTGCCTTTTGTTCGACTTTTTTTTTTTTAGATTTTATTTATTCGGTGCATGTGACAGGTTAGTCCAGACCCTTGGAGCTTTTACTAATCTCTTGTTTCACCTTGTAGAACTCTGCAAGCTTAGGAAGGGCCTTATTTTCTAGATGAAGGAGTGCACTCTCCAGAGGGTTAAGGTGACAAAGGTGGTTAGGAGTAAAGGGTTGTAACCCGGCCTAACTCCAGAGGCCCCTCCACGTTCTGGTTTGGAAACACACTTTTATATACAATTTCGTGTGCAATTTGCTTCTGGACCATTTTTTTTTAAAAACAAATGCATTTAAAAATGTATGTAGCCTTGGTGTCAGATATGCTATTTTCACTAGAACCTTCAAGGAGCCACTTTATGAAAAGCTCCTTTGCTCTTTGCTGGTATAGGCTCTGCTCCTAGCCTGTCAGAGAATTTCTGCCAAAAAAGGCTTAATTAGTTATATAAATAAGCAGATTACTCATTGGTAGGAAAAAACCCCTCACAACACTCCTGGTTCTCGGCTACCACCTATGGCAGGTGGGAGGGGCCCCCAGTGGCCCCCAGCTGCGCAACCACATCCCACCCAGGTTCCAGAGCATCACAGAAGCCATTGCACCTGCCCAAGGGAATACGAAACGACAGCGTCAGGAGAGGTGGGCACAGAAGCCCCCCAAGTGTAGTGTAGCGCTCAGGAGGCTCCCCAGATACCTCCTCGAGAGTATGATATCAATTCCTCTGGCTGTATAGCCAGCGTGGGGAGCTCTAGCTTTAATTTTTTGAGGACTCTCCATACTATTTCCCATAGGTGTGAGATAATATCTCCTGTGGTTTTGATTTGCATTTCCCTGGTAATTACTGATGTTGAGCACATTTTCATATACCTGTTGGCCATTTTTATGTCTTCTTTGGAGACATGTCTACTTAGTTTCTTTGCCCATTTTTAAATTTAGTTATTTGGGTTTTTTTTTTTTTTTTTTTTTTTTGCTACTGAGTTGTAGGAGTTCCTTATATATTTTGTGTATTAAACCTTAATCAGATATATGGTTTACAAACACTTTCACTCATTCTGTAGGTTACCTTTTCAATTGCTGTTTATTTCCTGTGTTGGGAAGAAGCTTTTTAGCTTCATGTAGCCCCACTTGTTTATTTTTGCTTTCGTTGTTTGGGCTTTGGTGCCATATCCAAAGAATCATTGCCAAGGCATGCCAAAAAAAAAAAAAAAGGTCAAAAAATTTTTCCTTTTATTTTCTTCTAGGAAACTTAGAGTTTCAGATCTTATGTTTAAATCTAATCCATTATGAGTTGATTTTGTATGTGGTGTGAGATAAGGGTTCAGTTTCATTCTTTTGCATGTGGATATCCAATTTTCTCAAACACCATTTATTAAAGAGACTATCTTTTCTTTATTATATATTCTTGGTCCTTGTCAAAGGTCAGTTGACCACATATGTGTGGGTATATTTCTGGGCTCTCTATTCTATTCCATTGGTCTGTATGTCTGTTTATATGCCAACGTTATACTGTTTTGATTACTGTAGCTTTTTCATATATTTTGAAATCAGGGAGTGTGATGCCTCCAGCTTTGTTCTTCTTCCTCAAAAATGATTCGGCTCTTCAGGGTCTTCTGTGGTTTCATGTGAATTTTAAGATTGCTTTTTCTATGTGTGTAGGAATTCCCATTAGGATTTTGATAGAGATTGCGTTGAACCTATAGAGGATTTTCCAACTTTACATATTTTCAAATAAATTAGTTATATAAATCCTTTATCTTTTATGTATGTTATAAATATTTTCTCCCGGCTTGTCATTTTTTGACTTTGCTTATGTTGTATTTATGGCATCCAAAATTTTTCTTTTATTTTTATGTAAATTTATTTTTTCATTTTTTTATTATCATTATGATATATTAGTCACCATACAGTACATCATTAGCTTTTGATGTAAAGTTCCATGATTCATTATTTGTGTGTAACACCCAGTGCTCCATGTAATACATGTCCTCCTTAATACCCTTCACCAAGTAATCTTTTCTTTTTTAATTATGTTCAGTTAGCCAGCATATAGTACGTCATAAGTTTTTCATGTAGTGTTCAACGATTCATTAGTTGCCTATAACACCCAGTGCTTTATTGCTTTTAATTTTAAGTCATAATTAGCAAGCCTTTTTACTATACTCAGCTTGTAGGAGAATTTACCTCTGTTTTCTTCTAATATATGTATTTATTTTCTCATTTAGATCCCTGATCGATTTGGAGTTTATTTTTATGTATGGTTTGAGGAATGGATCTAATTTTACCTTTTTCCAAATGACTACCCAGTTGTCCCAACGTCATTTATTAAAGAGATTATGGTTGTCCCAGTGATTCGAGATACCTGTTGTGCAGCTTTTTCTTTACTTTGTTTTCTGCTCCACTGTTCTGGCTGTTCACGTGTCAGTACCACACTGTTTGAATTGTATAGGATTTGTATTATGTTTTACCGTCCGGTAGGCTCATTCCTCCTCCCACTCTCCCACACCCATGGAGTTCTTTCTTCTCTGTGTTTTCCTGGCTATTCTTGTGTGTTTATTTTTCTAACTTGCCACGCTCCATTCAAAAGCTCCTTAGAAGTTTTACTGGAATTGCATTCCACTTGTAAACTAACAGGGAGAACTGACATCTGGAGAACATCGAGGCATCCCAACCAAAACCAAGAGATGTTGTTTCCTTTGTTCAATTATTCTGCAGGATTCTTCTTTTCTTTCTCTTATGTCCTTCTCTCCCTTCACTGCCTCATCTCCAAGGGGGACCGTGTCTTTTTCGTATGTCCGTTTTCTCCCACAAGTACTGCTTCTTCCAGGCTGGCCCCTCTGGTCCAACCCACTTGCACGTGTCTTTTCCACAGCAGGACGAGGACTTTCCAGCTCCTGACCGGTGTTCAGTCATTTCATGTGTATTGTTTCCCTTCCTCCTTCTGGGGGCGGTTTTGTCTGTAGTACTTCTAAGCCCTCTGGTCCCTCTGCTCTTTCTTCTGCTCTTTCCAGCCTCCCCTCTCTGCTCCTCTGCATTCAGAGGCTCTTAGCAGCCGTGAATGGGTGTGGGAGCTCCGTGGGAGTCTGCTGCTTTTTCCCTCTACGTTCAGGTAACACACAGATTGTGGCTTTCTCTCTCTTCTGGTAGTGCTGAAGGCGTGAGTCCTCTTAAGTTTCATTTGTTTTCCTTGTTGCTTTCATGGTTGTTTTGGGAGGGAGGCCAAGGTTCCAAGCCAGACCACCATTGTTCTCCCAATCATGAAGACTGTATTTTAACAAGCTTGATATCTAGGCAAATCTGGAGGTAGAGCTCACATCAGAAGCTGTCATTTTCCCCGTTAGAGAAAGGCTTGAGTATGTTCCTAGACTACGGTATAAAGAGAAGCACAATTTCCACTGAGGAAGAAGTTCTGTGCCCTGAGGGGAAAGGGGTTTGTCAGGGGAAATTTTAAGGGCAGAAGTGAGGGAACCCAGTTCCCCGGGAATCCACATTCCGGTGATGAAGAGGAAAAGAATCTTGGAAGTAAGTGTAAGCGAAAGCTATAAAACATAGACTGGGTGGAAATCTGGATTTGACTTAATTTGATTGCAATCCCTGGGGCTTTGTTCCACTATAATATAATAATTCAGACATTCTAAGTTAGGGTATGTTTAAATTAATGTGATAGTCACAAATTAATGGTACAGAGGTATTGGAGAGAACACCACGCCTCCCCCCATGTCTTGGTTGTTGGCAATAAAAGAAGAATCTGACCTCTGAAATTGGGTGTGCCTGTCCCTCTCTGGGGGCTGCCACGATAAGATAACAGTGTATTTGGGGGCCGGTTTATTGTGGCCTTTGAAGTTGAACTATACAAGGAGAAAATGGCTTTATTCCTCTCCCACTTCTATTTTTCATACTGCTCTGTCGGATTTCCTGTCCCTGCCCATCTCAGGCAGATCCATACAGCTTTCTCAATGCTTCAGCTCGTGGGGTAGAGAAGGTTCACTGCCAGGCATTAAAAGTCTAGTTAGACTGAAAGCTTCAATGTCACATTGGGTGCAAAGCTGCTCCCAACCCCAGCTCTCGTTGCTTCTCCCCACATCTTCAGGACGGGGATGGGGAAACCTGATTGGAGGAAGCAGGACACGTCTTCCATGCTTGGCGCCATTGTGATCCACCTGTCCGGTCTGTGTCGTTGGTCCTCCAAAGCTGGAACTCCTTTGGGAGGTGCCTCTGTGAAGGTCTGGCAGCCCCACAGAGATCTCTGCAAATAGATCACGGAACTCTGTGGAAGATCTTTTGCAGTCCTCCGTCCACTTTTGTTCCGATGGAACACCCGCAGCCTCCTGGCAATGGGACCCCTCACCACCATAGGCTGCCCTAGCAGGTGGGTGCTTCCAAACGGCTTGGCTTGACGGTCTTCTCTACATCCTTGCCGTTTGAGGGGTCATGCACAGGGGTCCCAAGTGGGTCCCTTCTCCCTAGCTCCTACAGTGCCCTGCTCTAGCCAGCTGTCATTTTCAGAATTCTCAGGAGAGAAGCAGGCAACAATGACCTTCAAATGCTAAGAAACACACACCTCTCTCCCCCAGGACTCCCCTTCATGATTGCTCAGCATGCAGTGCGTTGGCTGTAGGATGCCAATCTCTTACCCTTAAAGTGTGTCGTTTTTTTCTGTTATCTCTGCTGGAGCCTCCTTTTCCTTAGTTTGAGAGGGTGGCCAAGGACCCTACTTCCCTCTCATGATGGAGAATCCACAGTAATCTGCCCCCAGCTGGCAAATCTTGTTTTGGCTCCTTCCCTTCAATAAACTCATTTCTTCAAGTATATGTATCTGTGTATATAAATATTATATATTTTTATTGTATACATACATTATATTCTGTATTATAACGATGTTATACTGTATTATATTATACACACGTAGACATGTAAGTTGCATACTGCACACAAATGCATACATCATGCTAGATACACAGTTGGGCTGCTAGACTGCCTGTTCCATCTTTTTTTTTAATTTAGAGTCAATTCACCGACATACAGTACATTATTAGTTTTTGGTGTAGTGTTCAGTGATTCATTAGTTGCATATAACACCCAGTGCTCATCACATCCCGTGCCCTCCTAATGCCCATCACCCGGTTACCCCATCCCCCCACCCACCTCCCTTTCCACAACCCTCAGTTTGTTTCCCAGAGTTGAATCTCTCATGGTTTGGCTCCCTCTCTGATTTCTTCCTATTTAGTTTTTCCTCCCTACCCCTATGATCCTCTGCACTGTTTCTTATATTCCACATATGAGTGAAACCATATGATAATTGTCTTTCTCTGATTGACTTATTTCACTTAGCATAATCCCCTCCAGTTCCATCCGTGTCGCTGCAAATGGTGAGCATTCGTCCTTTCTGGTGGCTGAGTAAATATTCCGTTATATATATGAACTACATCTTCTTTTTCCGTTCATCTGCTGAAGGGCATCTTGGCTCCTTCCACAATTTGGCTATTGTGGACATTGCTGCTATGAACATTGGAGTGCAGGTGCCCCTTCTTTTCACTACATCTATCTCTTTGGGGTAAATACCCAGTAGTGCAATTGCTCGGTCATTGGGTAGCTCTATTTTTAACTTCCTGAGGAACTTCCATACTTTTTCCCAGAGTGGCTCTACCAGCTTGCATTCCCACCAACAGTATAATCTCTTAATAAGTCCTGAAGGCATATGTTTAGAACTTTATTCTGGAACAGGAGGGGCTTTCCCCCAATTTGTTTGAAGCCTTAGCCAGAATCCTGAACTAGGGGAACGATGTCAACCATATTTAGTTACAAACACGTTCTACCATTTGTGATCATTTCTTGTGTGCCAATTCCTAGCCTAAATGCTTGAACTAATTTTCATCCTGTTCCTGTAAGGGATTTTTTCCTTACTTCCTTTGACAGAGTAGGGTATTGGGGTTCAGCGAAGCAAAACGTCTTGCCCAAGATCACACATCTGGCGAGGCCAAACGTGGAGAGGGCTGGAGCACTGTCTGATGGCGAAGCCTGCGTTCTGGGCTTCATCACGGCATCAGATGGTTAGACAGCATCAGATCCGTCTGTTAAACTAAAACAGGCCTCATTCTCCTGAAAGCGCTGATTAAAAAGTTCAGCTGGGACGTTGTGTTTGCTATCGTGAACGTTGGTGTGGATAACGCTATATCCCCTGGAAACCACGGAGATACTATCTACATCCCATTTACAGATGCGATACCAAGTAAAGATGGCAAACTACTGCTCCTTGGGGAGGAAAATCTGCCAATCCATCACTAGGGGACCTGCTCATATTTCTAGTGTCTCCGTGAATGTCGATGTTTGACATCAAGCTCTTTGTGCACACGCGGAAGATATTGTTAGAGGCATGTGGCCTGTGCAGCACGCAGGGCTCTGTATTGGGGGGAGAACTCTTTGGATGGGTAGGCCTGTCATTCCAAGAGCAGACCCAGCCACCGCCACGGCGTTTGTATGGGGACATGCAACTACCCTTCCATTGGTCTTAAGTGAAATAATTTTTAAACAAGTAATTATACTTCCAATAGAGGGACAAAAGGAATTCTAATCCTGGATTTGTTATTTGTTCCGCCCTTTTGTAGATACACACCAGGGCTTGGTCTTTAGCTAACATGGACATTGAGCCATAAACCATTGGCCAGAAAGATCCTAAATGATCTATTTCCCCTGTTATTTTAACTCCCTTGTCTCTCCTAACTGTGCCACGCACATTTTTCCTCACTGACCTTCCAGCACATTCCCAGCTTTCATGAGCTTTGTACTTCAGTTATTAAATTACAAAAGAAATGGAGCAAAAGGACTAAAATATATTTCTCAGAAATACAGCTGTGCTAGCAACGGCCGCCGCATGTGAAGTATGTCTCTTATCCCACTTCTCCTCATCACATTTCAGCAAATAAATCCGGCTCTCTGTGGAACAATTTTGGTGTTAGCACAAAGTAATTCGAAACAGTGGGGGGTGGGAGACACATAATTATGACCAGCAGAAGATGCGCTTGCAAAAGCCGTGCATGAAATGATTGAGTTAGGAAAAAGCTCTGCCAGAAGCCCAGAAAATCCTTCTGTTCCCCCCTAAATTACAAAGCATTTATTCTATTCCGTAGTGATTTACATAATAATTCCATAAAACTACTTTGTCTGAAATTATTCTGTTTGTCCTCCTCCGTAATAGTATGTTAGGGCTCTTCCACTTATTTATTCATATGGACAGAGTAAGAGATAGTGCCTGCTCTGGTGGGCCACGGAAAGGAGGTCCTTATATTCCAATTTAACACATGAATTGAGAGGGGCTACAGAGCAAACGTCATCAGAGAGGACCACGTAGCCCAGTCTGCATGGTCATGAGAAGCTTCCTGGACAAGTGATGGCTGGGCCGAGTCCTAGGGGAGTAGGTGGCATTGTTGAGGCTGAGGTAGGACAAGATGTCCCAGGTGTAAGGGAGTGGCATGTCCAAGGACCAAGGGCATGACCAAGAACATGGAAGATGGAATCAAGAAGTATAAGGAATGTGGTGAGTGGGTGTCTCAGTTGGCTTGGGCTACCATAACAATATACCATAAGCTGGGTGGCGTCCACAATGGAAATCTGCTTTTTCACAGTTCTGAAGACTAGAGTCCAAGATCAAGATGTCATCAGGGTTAGTGTCTGGTGAGGTCCCTCTCCTTGAATCGCAGATGGCTGCCTTCTTACTACACCCTCACATGGCCCTTCTGTGTTCCTATGGAAAGAGAGAGATCTCCACACTCTCTTTCTTCCTCTTCTTAGAAGAACTCTAATCCCATCAGGAAGGCTCCACTCTCATGCCTTAATCTAACCCTAATTACCTCACAAAGTTTCCATCTCCAAAAAGCATCACAATGGGGCTTAGGATTTCAGCATATGAATTTGTTGGGACACAGTTCAGTTGATACTAGTGTGTATATTAGTCAGGGTTCTCCAGAGAAACAGAACACATACATATATATTGAGAGAAAGAGAGAGAGAGATTGAAAGAGACAGAGAAAGAATTGGTTCACACAATGTGGGGGTCGGCGAGTCCAAAATGTGCTGGACGAGCCAGCTAGCGGGAAATTCTAATATGAGATAACGTTGCAGTCTTGAGTGTGAATTCTGCATGGCCACCCAGGTGGGCTGGAAACTCAGGCAAGGCTTCTATGTTTGGATCTTGAGGCCAAATTCCTTCTTATTCAGAAAGGCTCAATCTTTGCTCTTTAGACCTGCCATTGGATGAGGCCCATCCCCATTATGGAGACCAATCTGTATTATTCAAAGCCCGCCAATTTCAATGTTAATCGTATCTAAAAAATACCTTCACAGCAACATGTAGACTAGAGTTTGACTAAATAACTGGACACCATAGCCTGACCAAGTTGACACACGAAACCCTCACAGTGAACTGAGTGGAAAGAATCAAAGAGGGGTGAACGTGAGAAATTAATGGTCTGGGGCTGGATTCCAGAAAAGCTGGCCTATGCTGATGAACCAGCACTGCCTTATAGATCTGGGATCATAAACACAGATGTCTAAAGGACCAGGCAGGTAAGACAGATGAGTGAATTGAGACCTGCTTATATTTCTTATACACTTTGTATACACATCAAACACATGAGAATATTCTATTTTATAAAGAAAGATGTGTTCTCAATTTCTTTTTTAATGGAGCCCTTTTGATTTATGTTTTGTTTTCCCACTTTTGATAGGGACAAGGATACATACACAAGAATATGTCTCTGTTATAACCAAATAATGGTGCAGACAAGGATAAAAAATGGCAACTATCACGTACCCTTATTAGTGTTGAGGGAAGAGTATTGGAGGAAACGTGATATGTTGGAGAGGACCTGCTTTCTAATGGGGATGGCCAGGCCATGGGCCCAGCTCTTGGTACTCTATGGAGCAAGTGTGGCCAGGTGTTCAGATGTTTATGTGACATGTCCCAATTTTGAAACCTCAGTTCAAAATATCTTAAAAGACTCTGTAGCCACACTCCTCTGCTGGAAATGCCAGGCCTTCCGCTGTACATGGTGGGGACCGTTTACAGGTTTCAGACAGTATGCTTCACTTTCATGCAAAGTGAATTCGGTATCTATCACTGCATAAGAAATGATCCCCAAATTTGTGGCACAAAACAACATTTATTATCTCATGGTTTCAATGGATTGGGAAATGGGAGCAGTTTAGGTGGGCCATTCTGGCTCAGGATTTCTTACAGGTGCTAGTGAAGATGTCAGCTGAGGGCTTGACTAGAGCTGGAGGACCCATTTCCAAGCTCACTTGTGTGGCCGTTGGCAGGAGGCCTTACTTCCTCATTATGTGGACCTCTCCAAACGACTGCGAGAATCCTTAGAACCTGGCAGCAGGCTTTCCCCAACATGAAGGATGAGAGAGACCAGGATGGAAACCACAGTGCCTTTTATAGTCTAACCTCAGAAGTGAAATCCCATCATTTCTGCCTTCATCTCTTGGCCACACCGATCACCCTGGAACAATGTGGGACCGGACTACACAGCATGTGACTCTCAGGAAGCAAGGATCTTTAAGGCTGGCTACCACACTCGGTTTTGGGCTGACATCTGTGTATAGGATAGATTTGAGGTAGGGACCTTTTAGGAGGATATTGGTTTGACAGAATGTTTATGAGGGCATATGGCATTTAGAAAAAGGAAAAGAAAGTAAATTGACAAATACTTAAGGAATAAAAACATTGAGAGCTTGTGATGGATTCAATGACTCATTTCTGATCAATGGGGAAGTCTTATGGGAGGGAGTTCTGGGAGTTCTGTCTGAAAAGACAGAGCTGAAGAATAAAGTCATGCTCATTTCCCTGGCTTCTCCCTGAATTTTCCTGCCTTTGAGAATAACTGTGTGGGAGCACAATGTACAGAGTTGTTGCAGCCATTTTGTGACGATGAGGTGACAAAAGATTATGCTTGATGTGGTAGGGCCTGGCCATTTGGTAACGTTGCTGAGTTACTGATCAACCTTAAAAATGTCTCATCACGTTAACAATAAAGACCTTAAGAATTTAAGCCACCCTGAATGGGGCATTCTGCCATGTGCTGTTGAAACATTCTTGACATACAGGGTGAGAGACAGTGCATGAGCTCAAGCCCTAAGATTGAATGGTTTAGAGGAAAAACTATGAAGGTCTTTATTTCACAGATGATGTAGATGGGGCTGATGCTAGAGGAAGTAAACATGATGAGAAGAAAGTAGGTTCTAGGCCATGTGGGTCCAGGTGAAATGGGGCTGCTTGGGGGACATGCACACAAGAGATACCATCATGCTTCATTCCCCTCTGCATTCCTCATGGCTGGCGTCACACATCACACATGCTAGGCCTCTGATAAATGTGTGTTGAGGAACGAACAAGTGAGTTGATGGAAGGACGATGAGGCCAACACAGAGGTAGCAGTCATGGGTCGGAGAAAAAAAGACTAGTTTTCTGTGCTCGGTGACAGACCCTCGGTGTAGATAGCATGTCACAGATTCTGGCAAAGCCTTTCATCAGTATATTTAGAAGTTAGATAGGGGGCGCCTGGGTGGCTCAGTCAGTTAAGCATCTGACTCTTGATTTCAGCTCAGGTCATGAGCTCAGGGTCGTGAGATCGAGCCCCATGACCAGCTCTGCATTGGGCCTGCTTAGGATTCTCTCCCTCTCCTTCTGCCCCTCCCCTCCACCACTCATGTGCACACTCACACTCTTGTTCTCTCTCTCTTAAAAAAAAAATTAGACTGTATGGAAAGGGAGGCATCACTGCATAAGAAATGCATCGAGAGGATGTTCATTTTCTTTGCCCTCTATGTACATATTTCTTTACGTGGTAAATTGCCTTTGAAGAAAATGCTGTCTCCATTTCCGTGAAGAAAACTATGTAGGAAAGAACAGCAAGTGAACGAAATCGAACCTGCCACGTGGCACAGGATTTTCAAGGATTCTTATTTGAGCACCAAGAGGAAGTGACAGTCTGCAGCCACGTGGCGTCTGCCGTTCACGTTACCCACTCACCCGTGTAAGCCGAGTAGCCCAGAAGCCTCAAAGCCTCTGTTGGTCAGTTATTTTCATTTGAAGAGTATCCCACGGGTCCTTCTTTCTTCTCCTTTGGGCTTTGAAGTTATTTCCGTCTTCTGGGCTGCCTTCAAATGATAGCAGGCCCTAGCAGAAGCACGCGCCACGAAGACAGGATATTTATGATCGCGTCCTTTGTGTGCCCTCATTTTCACACTAGAAATAGGGTTTCAGGCAGGGACCCCAGCGGGGAGCTCAGTCAGCAGCCACGGTGAGCAGCAGCTGTATCTGCGATGTTGGCTGGGGGCAAATACTGAGGTTTGGGCCAGCAGGTGCCATGGGATCTCAGCAGGGTCTTTGGAGCTAATCTGAGTTGGTTTGCATCGCTTCCTCCCATAGTCAGCCCTGGTTCCAGAACATTCCATAGTGCAAAAGCTCAGGGAAGGCCTGGGCCGAGAGCTCACTTAGCCTCACATGGTTCCTCCAGGTGGGCAGGCTCTCTGTTCAGGGTGTGGGCAAGTTTGGGGCTACCTTGGGTCCTATATGACAGTACTAGACTATCCTGCCATGGTTTCCTCTCCGTGTTTGGCAGCTGACTTGGAATTTGGGGTGCACTTGGTGGGTGGGGACACTGTTCTCGTTGTGCTCCTGTGTCCTCACTCCTGCCCCCGACTCTACCGCAAGCTGAAGGGAATCTTTCCCTAGTCTTGAGGAAATCTCTCTCCTTTCACGGTTCTCGGATATTTTGTCTCCGGATTCCTCTTGTGGCTTTGGAGGACCTATTACTCCTAGGGATAAGAAACTTAAAGGTCTTCAGGTCTTTCTGCCCTTCACTCTGTCACATCCCACCACAGAGGCGATAATAAAGAGAGTGACTCATGGATACCTGCTTGTACGGGGAGAATGGGCAAAGGGGGAAATTGAGTGAAGAAAAAACCCACAGGCAAGAAAAACAACACTGTTTAATATCTCCAAATAGTCCCCTACTGGAAGAGCATACTATCCTTTAGCCAGGCCTTGCCAAGCCTGAGGACCCCTTCCCACTGTAGCCAGGGTGTGGGACGAGCCTTCACCCTGTTCTCCTCTGGTTGCATGGGTGAGTTCCGAGCACCCACATGGCCTTGAGCCCTGCTTTCCTGCCTGCCTTCTCCCTGCTGTGCGGTCATGATCTCAAATACACTGGGTCTGAAGGGCTGAAGGGCTCCATTTCTGTTTTGGTTTTCAATGGCATGTCTCTGATGAGAAAAGTGATTTTCCCTACAGCCTTGCCTGGTTGCATGGAACATGGCCGTCACTAGTGGTCACTGGCCTGGTCCTCACCAATGCTTTGGCTTTTGCTCAGAATATAGCAGAGCAGATGGGAACCATGACCCTTGGAACCATGACCCAGTTGTCTGTGAGTCCAGGAGTTACTTAGACCTACCTGATGGTCTATCTGATGGCTCCTCCGTGGGCATGTCTTGGCCCCAGTGGAGCCTGACCTGGGCCTGGGAGTTTGGGTTGCTTGTCTTAAAGGCCACACCAATTTCCTCTGTGTTTCAGTATGAGCCCAGCTTGGCTGCTTTCTCCCATCTGGGTCATTCTGGCATCCCATCAGGGCGACCACATTTGAACTGTTAATGTGGAAAATGATGCTGGTTTGTAGCAGAAGAGCCCAGAATTATTTGTTGGGGGAATAGGGAAGGCTTAAAGTCTAACACTCATCTTTGGGGCCTAAGTTATGATACAGATCAAAACATTGCACATATTTCTTTAAAAAAAAAAGATTTTATTTATTTGAGAGAGAGAAAGAGAGCACATGAGCGGTGGGGAGGGGCAGAGAGAGAGAAAAGTACGGGGCTTAATCCTGGGACCCTGAGATCATGGCCTGAGCTGAAGGCAGACGCTTTACTGACTGAGCCACCCAGGCACCCGTGACGCTATGGGTTTCAAGACCATGTATGCACCTTCTTCATTCATGTCTCCAATCCGACAGCTGCGACCAGGCACCCCCATTACTTGTATTTCTAACAGAGCCAATTTTGGAGAACGTGGCTTAAGTATGAAGCTGAGGGGCTCGCCAACTCCTTGCCTCAAACTCAGACATGACCTTAGGGAAGCCCACCAAAGGAAACTCGCTCACCTACATCCCTGCATCTCACTGAGCCCAGCAGGGTGGCCTTCTTATCCCTGGACTGTCCTGGTCTAGCACTGAAAGCCCTGTACCCCAGAAACCCCTGGGTCCCAGCAGATGGGGGGGGGGAAGCGCAGTTGGTCACCTTAGACCCCTAGACTGCCCTGGTCTCAGGACAAAGGTGATCAAGGTGATGATTAAGATGGGGGGAGCTTTAGACACTATCAATCAGCACCCAATTTCATTGTTAGGTTTCATTTCTGCCTCAGTATGTATGGCTTCTTTTCACCAAATAGTTGAATATTAGGAAAGCAACATATGCAGGCTCCCGGGAGATCATTTCAACAGCACAGACGAGTACATGTGGAAGTTAGAAGTCAGCCTCAGTTCTTGACCTTCCCTGTTTTATATCTTCTAGCCAGGGGCGGCCACTTTCAATGGTTTCCCGGTGTTAGTCTACAAATATTCAATGCATACACATGCTTCCTCATACACAGTATGCGTGCGTTACAATCCCCCCCCGCAACTTTTTTGCAGCAACTCTGTTTTGAAGTCCCGCCTCTAAGAACACTTACACTTTTTTTTTTTATTTAGGTTTTAAAAAATGACTATAGTGGGGCGCCTGGGTGGCGCAGTCGTTAAGCGTCTGCCTTCGGCTCAGGGCGTGATCCCGGCGTTATGGGATCGAGGCCCACATCCGGCTCCTCCGCTATGAGCCTGCTTCTTCCTCTCCCACTCCCCCTGCTTGTGTTCCCTCTCTCGCTGACTGTCTCTATCTCTGTCAAATAAATAAATAAAATCTTTTAAAAAAAATGACTATAGTTTTCTTCCCACCAGAAATCAATGTCCAACTGATATGTAGCTTGGGCTCAGTTTTCTGCAATTTTGAATAATCTGCGACGAATAAACTAGAAGCACATTTGTGCACACATACCTGCTGGATAAATTGCTACAAGCGGAATGGCCACACCACGGGGTACGCACGTCTCACACTCTTACAGCTAAGAAATGTGTGCCAGGATGGGGCACCCAGTAACGTTTGGGTTCACAGTGCGTGAGAATGTCTACTTTCAAACTTTCTCTTCATCTCTGGGTAGCATAAAACTTTGCAACCTTTGGCAATCTGCTAGCAAAAAACAAACTACAATTTTATTTGCATTCTTTTAGTTATAAATTGGGCTGAACCTCAGTTACATGTGAACTGGACACTTGTCCAGTTTTTGTGTGTGTGGACTAATGTTTCCTATCCCCTGTCCATTTTTCCCCTTCTTTTTTGAAATCTGCATGTTTCTGCTTCTTAAAAAAATCTATAGTTTTATAATGATTTTATTTGGTTTCTTCATCATGAATCGCCTTTTGTTGTTCCTTGAGGGTATTAACTATTTACATTTAAATATTGAAATCTCAGTGCAACTCAGGAGTAGCGAGCCTGTAGCTCATGGGATCTATTTCACATTACCAAATTAGATTTGTAATATCTAAATTTTTTTCTCAGTGGAGCTGTTGCTGCAGGAAGTAGATAAAGAACAAGGGTCAATAATAAAAAAAGAAAAAGGAGATTCTCTGGGGAGGGGTAAGTTTTTGAGGGAAGAAATGGTAATGGCAAAAATTGGGATAAGCATAACATAAAAACGTAAGGCACTTTTAAGCCCATGGGGCTCAACACTTATGATCTGAATTCAAATTTCATCCCTCAGCTTTTTGAAATTTTAGGGAAATCGTTGCATTTGTTCTTGTCTCTTCATTTCTTCACCTGTCTTTCAGAGTGTTGATTAATATTTAATATTAAATCTAAATAGAGCAGAGCGCAGTCAAAAAATTTCTAGACTAGGACTTCAGGGAAAATGAATATTTGTGTGATTTTTTTTGTCCTACAGATCAGCTTTATAACTTCGACCACTTGGCAGTCAGTTTCCATCATCATAAAGTTGAATGTCTCAGCCCTAAAATCTTGGTCTTATGGGAAATCAGCTGTTCTCAGAGCATGGATTTCATCCGGTGGCTAAGACACTTTGTCTCTGACAAATATGAACCATCTCTCCAATTATTAGCCGTGCCCCCTTATCCACTCACACCAGAAACAGGTAGTTATGGGCACAGACGCATTGTCAGTGAGCTTGGGGTCTTCACCCGGAGAGTGACACAAATGCCAAGTTTCCCCGAAGACCTTGTTCTTTCATGTTCTGCAGAAGGTTTCTTGGTGGCTGTGTGTGTTCTACTCATGGACTGGCCATTCTCGCGTTCCAAGGATTCGTCTACCTTCTCCTCCTGAGTGGGGTGACCCTCTGTGTATGTGTAGTTGGGTCCCTTCTGCTTGGCTGTCCCCTTCTTGTCTCCATGGGACCCTTGTTGCTTCCCCCAAATGTTTGCTGTCTGAAGTGATGGCCCCCTAAGTGACTGTCCTGCTATGGGTTCCCCAATTTGGCCAGTCTCATGAGCTCCATTTCTAAAGCACTCATCACTGTTATAGACTTGTTTATTCATTTTTTTCCCAGCCTTCTCTTTGGAGGATGTTGGTTGGAAAGTTCCAGAGTCTATGTCCCTACCCAACAGTACCATCCCACAAAGCCCCCGTGCCACAGACGAACGTAGGCTCTGATAGAATCCCGGTGCTGCGTCTTCCTTTTGATGTCTTCCCTACCCTGAGGAGCTGCCCTCTTTCTGCTGGCAGATGGGTGCCCTTAATTCAGGTATTATAGGCACTGATTGACTAGAGTCCCAAATCTCTACTGACGTCTTCTCTCAGGAGGCCGGCCAAGTCTTCAGGGCCCACTCTGGTCCTTGGGGCTGAGACCCGAGTCCTAAGGTCTCGCTCTGTTTTTGCCTGAAGGCAACAGCTCAGAGGTACTGCTTGGCCCCTTTCACTTCTTTCCTTTTTTTTTTTTTTAAAGATTTTATTTATTTATTTGACAGAGATAGAGACAGCCAGCGAGAGAGGGAACACAAGCAGGGGGAGTGGGAGAGGAAGAAGCAGGCTCATAGCGGAGGAGCCTGATGTGGGGCTCGATCCCGGAACGCCGGGATCACGCCCTGAGCCGACGGCAGACGCTTAACCGCTGTGCCACCCAGGTGCCCCCCCTTTCACTTCTTTCCTGACCCATGTCTTGCATCCGATTGTGTTTGCCCCTTTCTTGAAACAACTTCACCTTCCCTTTTTCTTTCTTGCCTCTGTTAACCACCCCCGCCCCCAGCTTGGTCTCCCTTGATTTCATGTCCTCTGTCCGATGCCTCCATCACTCGTGCCGGCTCTGTCTGTCTGTCCACCGTCCCTTAAAACTGCCTTTCTTTCACCTCATCTCTCGCGGCTTTACAAGGTCATGCGGGGCGCTGTCCCCCGGGCAATTTTAAATTACCAATTTGTATCAGGTAGCTCTTTCTGCCCCACAAATCACCCCCAAACTTAGTGGCTTGACATACTAGGTCTTTAACTCCTTGTTCTTCTGACCGGCCATCTAGGTGGGACTCAGCTGGGTGAGTTTCTGTGCACTTACAAATCTCTACTCATCTCTGAGTTTCCTTTTATTTCCAAGATTTTTCACCCCGGCACTATTGGAGTTTTAGACCAGATAACTCGATGTTGGAGGGGCTGTCCTGTGCCTTGTGGGATGTGTAGCAGCATCTCTGGTCTGCACCTGTTGGATGCTGGCGGCAAACCCTCCTCCTCAGTGTGACAACCCCAACTGTCTCCAGGCATGGCCAACGTCCCTCAGCGTGGGGTGGGGGAACGGCCCCTGGTTGAGAAGCACGAATCTAGCACAATACCTGTAAGAGTGAGAGCCAAAGGCATAGTAATGCATGAATGTTATTTTTACTCCTCCAGATGCAAAACTTTTAGAAGTTTTTGGCACTTATCAGACAGACCTTTAGTAAGTAGGTTCTCACCAGGGTGAATATTTCAAGGTTTAAAGGAAAGAAAGGAAGGAAATAGCCTTGCAACTGTCTGACTTGGAGACATGAAACCACATGTAGCTCTAACAGTAGGTCCCACGCTCGACATCCCTTCTAAGTTTTTCTTGAGACAGAACATCTACATGTCATTTGGTTGTCTACATAATGTGGCCAGTTTTGGCCAGTTTTGCCCTCTGCAAGTCAGAATCATGTCTCTCTAGCAGAGACTCTAATGACAATAAGGAAATAATCCATTCTATAAAAGGCTTTAATTTTTGTGCGATGTTTTATCATGAACAGTAGCGATGTGATTATGAGGAAGAAGAGGAATTATAACTATGATGTGTGAAACGTCTCACAATCTTTCAAAACATATGGAACAGGTCAAACCTGCTGCAATAAAAGTTGGAAAAAATGTTTCCAATATATGAAGACATAACTTTACAAAAGTATTAGGAGTCAGTACACAGATAGATAGGCTTCAAAATTAGTATTCGTCAAAGCGTCATTGATTCTAATTTCTAGCATTTAGATTTCCCTTAATTCATGTCTGCCTGTTGATCATTGTTTCCTTGCTCCTCAGAAACAGGCATCTTTTTTCTTTGTCATTGTACCAGGTTATACTTATTTGCAATATGAATAAGGCATTGAGGAGAACTTTTGAAACACCCAGTGTCACCCCGTCACATTTCATTTTACTTGTCAGAAAAGTAGTTTGCTCCATGCAGTAACTCAAAGCTATTCAACCTAGTCCCAGAAAAGCTGCCATTCATCTTGTTGCCAGACATATGAAGAGAAGGATTTCAGTCAAAGATGAGTTCAGGGAAGAAGCAGATGAATATCGTTATGGGACTCCCTATGTGATATGTCCGCCATATTGCTAATGAAATAGTAACCCATTTCAGCAAAAATTGCTCACCACCCAGGCACATGAGGAAACGCAATTCATTTTTCCCATTTCTACTTTTTAGAGACTAATTGGTCAGTGATGTTCAGCCCTATCAGAGGCCTCATCATTCCTTTGAGAAATACTGTAATGCTGATGCTTCCTATATGCTATGGACTGAATTATGCCCCCCAACACAAAAATTCATAGCCGTAGTCCTAACCCCCAGCACCTCAGAATGTGACTGTATTTGGAAATAAGGTCTTTACAGAGATAACTAAGTTAAAAATGAGATCACTTGGGTGGGCCCTAATCCAATACGACTGGCTTCCTTGTAAGAAGAGATTAGGTGTGCAGACATACACACAGGGAAGATTATGTAAAGATACAGGAAGAAGAAAGCCATCTGCAAGCAAAGGAGAGGCCGCAGAAGAAACCAACCCAGCCAGCACCCTGATGTTGGACTGCTTGCCCCTAGAATTGTGAGAGTGTAAACTTCTGGTGTTGACTCCGCTGAGTCTGTGGTGGTTCATTATGGCAGCCCAAGCAAACTCCTAGCTGAATTCCAAGTCTGCTGTGCAGTTGTGTGATAAAGATTTTAGTTTCTTAGAATGGCCCTCCCAGTCGTTGCTACTGCTTCCTGGCCAAGTACGCAAATCGAAAATAAGAACAAAGATAATGAAGGGCATCTCCATGGAGGCCTATATATCCATATCTTTACGTCTATGACTGGTCTGTAACTGACTTCTGCATTGCCTAGGATCACAATTTTCATTATTTGTTAAATTGGACCTACAGTGGAACTAGAGTAGACACAGAGTTTCCGGTCCAGAAACCCCATTATTTCAAAATTGTGAACTTGATGAACGATTCCATTTCAATGGTAGGAAGCATAAGCTGGATACTGAATCAGGGTCATTTTTAAAATGAACTCACTTAGAATCTCTCTCTCTCTCTCTTTTTTATTACCCAATTTGTGCGAAAAGCTCAAATCATTGCAAGAATTTTTTAAAAATTCCACTGTGGTTCACTTAGTCTGTAATGCAGGAGGGACCACTATGGTTCTTCAAAAGCAGACAATGTGACTGGTGATGTTAAAAGCCTCAATGTTCTATAAATAGAAATAAATTGTAGAATCAGAGTGGTGGTCAAGCTACCTTTTTTTCAGAGATGAGAAACCTGGACAGAGACAGGAGCTGAAGGATACCAAGATTTATTTCTTCTTCCAAGTATCTTTTTATAATTTAAAATTTGGAAGAAAAAAGTTTTCCTCAATACCCTTTAGGCATTTGCTTAATCTCTTCAATGCTCTTCAAATCCACAAAAGATAATCTAGGAAGAGTTGAGGTCAATCTATGCGAACACATTATGGATTCTAGTGACCTTCTCATACCACTTGCTTGTGTTATTAAGATAATTGAAATTTGCCCCCCCCAAGTCTTATAGAGAAATAAATGACATACATCACTGTATTAAGTTTAAGGCACACAGGATAATGGCTTGGTTTACAGATATTATGAAATGATCACACAATAAATTCAGCTAACATCTCTTCTCATATAGATACAATAAAAAGAAGGAAAAAAGGAGGAAAAATTCCTTCTCGTGATTAGAACTCTTGGGATTTACTCATCACACAGCAGTATCAGCCACAGTCATCTTGCTGTACGTGATGCCCCTAGTACTTATTTATCTTCTACCTGAAGTTTGTACATTTCACCCCCTTCCTTCAACCCCCCCTCCCCTCACTCTTCACTTTTGGTAACTACACACACTCTGATCTCTTTTTCTTCGGTTTGTTTGTTTGGATTGCACATATAAGTGAGAACATAACTTTCTCTGTCTGACTTATTTCACTTAGCATAACCCCTTCAAGTTCTATGTTATTGCAAACGGTCAGATTTTCTTTTTTTTTTTAATGCCTGAATAATATTCCATTGGTTATACATACCACAGCTTCTTTTTCCCTTTATCCATTGATGGACACTTAGGTTGTATCCGTGTCTCAGCTCTTGTAAACAACGCTGCTATCAGCATGGAGGTGCAGACATCTTTTCAAGGTAGTGTTTTCATTTCCTTTGGAAATATTCCCAAAAGGAATACTGGATCATATTGTAGTTCTATTTTAAATTTTTAAGGATCCTCAGTAGTGTTTTCCACAGTGGCTGTATGAATTTACAATCCCACCAGCAGTGCTCAAGGAGTTCCTTTTCTCCACATACTTGCCCACCTTTGTCTCTTATGTTTTTGGTGATGGCCGTTCTAACTGGCATGAGCTGATATCTCAGTGCGGTTTTAATTTTGCCTTAAAGACCAGAGATGCTGAGCATCTTTTCCTGTATCTGTTGGCCACGCATGTATCTTCTCTGGGGAAATGTTTGTTCAAATCTTTTGCCCATTTTAATTGAGTTATTTGGTTTTTTGCTATTGAGTTGTAGGAGTTCTTTATATATTGTGGGTATTAATCCCTTATCAGATATGTGATTTACAAATAGTTTTTTCCTATCCTATAGGTTGTCTTTTCCCTTTGTTGGTGGTTTCTTTTGCTGTGCAGATGCTTTTAAGTTTGATGTAGTCCCACTTGTTTATTTCTTATTTTGTTACTTGTGCTGCATTGGTAACTGCGCATTTGGGTAATTGGGTTCTTCTTCTAGACTTTACAGGTTTGCTTTAGCAGAGATAGTTCTTCACCAGTTAGTTCAGTTTGGGTTTCTGGGTGTATCTGCTAGTAAAGTGCTTAGGCAGGTGGGCATAGCTATTACGGTCAATTTTGGGGTGAAGCAAGAATTTGAGTTCCAAGGTTGGGGAGGGGGATGTGCCACTGGCTGAGACCCTCTGGACAGGAATGATGGCTTTGTTTTCTACCCACGGGGGGCAGTGGGAGGCCTCTGTGGTTGCCTGGATTCTCTGACCTTACTAGATGGCCAGTGCTGGGTACTATATTCAGTAATAGATAGAGCTATGAATTAGTTTCCCTACCCTGGTAGGACAGCAGGACAGGACCCAGGGCCTGTATAACTCATTGTTGGGGGACTTGAGCCAGGCCAGAGTGTGCACTGAATTCCCTGGTCAGATGAGGCCACGAGCATTATTCTGCAGATGGGGGAGCTGTGGGCTGTGCTCTCTGTTCAAGTGCGTCTGTATGTATGGCTATTGAATTAGCTATGCAGCTCGGTGTGCGCTGGTTAGCGTCTCAGATCAGACAGCCTGAAGCCTGTTTTCAGCAGGAGCAGGGCTATGGGTGAGATTTTCTGCTGGGCACAGTGGGAGAAGCAGCTGTAAGGCTGGTAAGGCTCTTGGTTTGTGGTCTTAACCCAAGCTGACCTGCACCCCAAGTTCTCTGACAGAACAGGACCACTGGCTTTGCTCTGCAAACTCTCAGCTCTGCCCACCTGTCTCTTGGCTTGAGAGCTGCTGGGTCACACAGCCCTTCTGGTCCAATGGGGCCAGAAGACACTCTCCACAGCTGGCAGGCCTGTGTCTCAGCCACTTTGTCTGGCCAGGAGGTGAAGGGGTCACTCCTGACTACTCTCAAATTCTCTGATTGCTGGGGCTGGGAGCCACCCTCAGTCTTGGCTGTGAATTAATCCCCCCTGCCTGGCTTAGCATGGAAACACTCTATGCCTCGTACCAGCTTTGCTCTGGGAGCAGTCAGCTCTGCCTGCTCCCCTCTCTGCTTCTGGGAGTCCTCAGCAGCCCTTCTGATCAGAGGCTGCTGGAAGACACTCTCCACTGCTGGTGGGACTGTGATTCAGCTCTTTGCCTGGGTGTGGGCAACCCGGGATGTAGGGCCAGCAAAACCACTAATCTGGGGACCTGAATCAGGCAGATCTGCACCCTGCTGAGTTCCCTGGTCGGAGCTTGCCCCTGACTTGGCTCTGCAGACGGTTGGGATTACTGTTTGGGCGCTGCAGGTATGAACTCACCTGCCAAGATCTGTGTCCTGGTTCTTGCAAGCTCCTCTCCCTTTCTCTTATCACTCAGATTCCTGGTGGTTGAGTCCTACAGATTCCCCTGAACCCCATGGTAGATCAGAGTGGGGACTTCTGCAAAGTGATCCACAGTGCAGGGTCGGGGAGGGGACTGGTTGTCCCCCCGGGTTCTCTTTTCCTTCCCGAGGAACTGGAGGCTCAGGGGAGACCTCTCTGCCTGGTGTTGCGATGGCCTGGGGGAGGGGCAACGTGATCATCGTGTAGCCATTTCTCCTCCCTTCTAGTAGTCCGGGCTTGGTATCTGTGGTGCGGGGGCAGTTCCTTCAGCCTCACCCCATGTTCTGGGATTTTCACAGTGTTGTCTTATTCTTGAATAGTTGTTTGTTGTGTGTGTGTGTGTGTGTGTGTGTTTAGACAAAGTCAGGAACAACCTATGTCATCATCTTAGCATCTTGATGATAAGACCATGATGCAAAAGTTGCAGGAAGAATCTCATTACGTTCAGAATTTTATGGGTGAGTTTTGTTTGTTTAAGGCAGAGAGAAGCTCTCTTTTCCACACATTGGCATTAGGATAAACAGCAGAATATCTTTGGCGTTAAAAAGACACCGAGATGGGTTACCTGAGAAATAACGGGATCTCTTTCTCTGAAGAACTTGGAAAAAATTTGTCTGATTCTTTTCTGTCAAGGACGTTCTGTTGTGTTCCTTCCTTGGGCTGTTGATGCCCCACAGACCCTACTAAATTTTTGTCAATATAAGAGAAGAGTGAATTATTACTTCAAAGATGCTACAGGCCTTGAGTTAACAATGCCTTTGTAGATGGCGCAGTCAAGAACCAGAAACAGCATGTTGCAAATAAAAGAATAGAGGCTTGCAGAGAGAAGAAAGGCAAGGTGGCCGATGGGCCGTCAGCTTGTAGCACACCAGGTTCCCATCACAATCGCCCACAAAGATGGCCGAACGGCAGAGCACTTGCTTTTCCCATGAGTAATTAAGGTCTTCAGGGGAAGTGTGTTTAGATATAGAATTTTTGATTTCAGAAGAAAAAAAAAATCACAGAATCCCCGAGACCATGTGAGTGTTGGTGATAGAATCTGACTTTGGCGTTTGGTATGAATCTGGCTTTTCGGTAGTGGTTCAAGGGCATTAGGCACAAGTAACAAAACAAGATAGTATCGTTTCAACTCATAGGAATCTTCACCAGAGGAATAAACGTCCTTAAAAGTCGGCAAGCTGTATCCGCCGCATATGAACGGGAGCATGAAAGCATCAGGGGGCGGGCTCATTCCGGAGATGGCCCACCTCTTCACTTTGATTTGGGTCCGTAGAGTTAATTGCACCTCTGATTGGACCACATGCTAGATCATTTAGTCTGTTTACATGAACTGGATGCTTCTAATCATTGTGTTTATTCTATAGTTTGAGGGTAACTGTAAAAACACATTTTTTTCATATGTCTTGGTCTATTCTCTTTGACTTCACAGTTTACCTGTATTATTTTTGAAAAAACAGCTTTGTTGAACTATAATTGATACACAAAAAGCTGCACATGGTGGATGTATACAGCTGGATGAGCTTGGACATATGTGCACATCCATGAGACCACCACCACAATCAAGGTAATAAACATATCCATCCCCTCCAGAAGTTTCTTGATGACCTCCCCTTTATTTTGGTGGTAAGAACACTCCACATGAGATCTACCCTCTTAACAAATGTATTAAACATGCAAGACAGCATCGTTAACAACAGGCACTATTTTGCACAGCAGAGCTCTAGAACTTACTCAACTGTACAGCTGATGAACAAGTCCCCATTTTCCCCTTCCCACAGCCTCTGGCAGCTACCATTCTACTCTCTGCTTCTGTGAGTGCGATCGTTTTAATTACCTCCTGTAAGCGGAATCATGCAGTATTTGTCTGTGTCTGGCTTTTTCACTTAGCACAGTGTCCTCCAGGTCCGTCCATGTTATTGCATATGGCAGGACTTCCTTCTTTTTCTGATGTCAAATAATATTCCATTTTAAGTATATTCTCTTTATCCATTCATTTACGAGGAACCCTTGGATTGTTTCTATATCTCACCTATGGTGAGTAATGCTGCGATAACCATGGGGGTGCAGATATCTTTTCAAGATCCTGATTTTGGTCTATTCTTTTATACTGTGCCATCTGACATTTCTCTCGACATTCCCATAGTTAAGCCCTATGCACACTTGGGTAAGCCAGGACCTGTTTTCAGCTTAGTTCTTAAATGGACAAGTCTTTCTTATTATAAAACTCCTTTCCTGCAAAAGAGTAAGATGTCACTTCATTTTCACTAGATGTACTAAAACAATGTAGGATAGGATAGATACATTTGGAACACAAAGACAAAGAACATATATAAACTTTTTCTCTTAATTTTTCATTTGAAAAAAATTTTTAAATAATAGTCTTTCATGAAGTCTGTGAAGTCTGGCCATATCTGCAAGCAGTGTATCCACTTATCACTGGTATTCAGAAGACTCACAAACTGCCGAAAATGGAGTTTCCAGAATATTCTCTGCCTTCATTACTAACTACTAAATTAGTAACTACTAAAAATGTAGTATTGTTGTTGTTAAAATAAAATTTGCTGATTTCTCAGATGTGTTTATGCATCATAAAGGTAACTATCTCCCCCACTCCCCACTTTTTTTTTTAAAGATTTTATTTATTTATTCGACAGAGATAGAGACAGCCAGCGAGAGAGGGAACACAAGCAGGGGGAGTGGGAGAGGAAGAAGCTGGCTCATAGTGGAAGAGCCTGATGTGGGGCTCGATCCCACAACGCCGGGATCACGCCCTGAGCCGAAGGCAGACGCTTAACCGCTGTGCCACCCAGGCGCCCCCTCCCCCTTTTTTTGAGAGAGAGAGAGAGAGAGCATGAGTGGGCAGGGGGATTGGCAGATGGAGAAGAAGAGAGAGAATCTCAAGCAGGCTCCACGCCCACCATGGAGCCTGACTTAGGGCTTGATCTCATAACCCTGAGATCATGGCCTGTGCCAAAATCAGGAGTCAGATGCTTAACTGACTGAGCCCTCCAGGTCCTCTCTACCTCCTCCGTTTGATGTTTTCCTGCGACAGTACATTTTCTAACTTTGCAAGTCAATGGAAAAATCTGTCTTACATTTGCTAAAAACAAAATACTACAACTTTACAGAAAAGTGCTTTTTATACCACCATTTATATGATTAACCAGGAACTAAAAATAAAAAAATAAAAATAAATATAAGTTAACTAGGAATTTGGGGATTCCAATTTGGACACAATATTGAAAACATTTGAGGATGGCATGCATATTATTTTATGATATTGCTGTAGCAATCAAACATAAATAATTCATTTGAAAACTATTAATGTAGAATATACCTAAGCTATTTGTACAAGCTTATTCTTTCAGGGGGTTTTGAATCATATTTTCGAGTCCCAAGGCAAAAATCTATCGGGATTTCGATTAGAATTCCATTAGAAGTATATAGTCACTGAGGAAAACGGGCATATTAAAACATTCATCAGTGGTTCAGTTGGTTAAAGGTCTGACTCTTGATTTCGGCCCAAGTCTTGATCTCAGAGTCATGAGATCGAGCCTCACGTCAGGCTCCACACCCAGTGTGTGGAGCTTAAGATTCTCTCTCTCCCCTTCTCTCACCCCTCCCCCATTCTCTAAAATATATAAATACATATATATATATATTATATATATATTTGTCATATTCTTGTATATGAATATAGCATGTTGCTCCTTTAGTTTTTAAAAAATATTTTTTCACAATAAAATTCTTTCTTTAACAAGGTTATTCCTTGATGCTTAGTGTTATGAATGTGCTGAGAACAAGATCACTACCTATTAAGACTTTTTATATTTCTGGGGCATAAGATTAATTTTTTCAACCTTATTGAGTTTCTTTCTTATTCCTCAAGATTTTTCTCATTGATTTTTTGTATTTTTAAATCTATTTTTTTGCAGTTTTTAATAAGTTTTGCCTTATCCTTCTTAATGGTTATATTTTTATTTTTGTTCCAGATTTTATTGCATAAACCAGAACTTTCTGAATTATATAAAATAGCAACAGTGATGATTATTATGTTCCTGATTTTAACCAGAATATGTTTAGCATTTTAAATTTAAGTGTGATAGCTGTTGGTTTGAGATTTAAAAAAAAATCATACTAAGAAAATATTCTACTATTTGTAGTTTACTGAGCTTTTTTTTTTTTTTTTTTAAACAGTGAATAGTGTTAAAATTCAATGAACTTTTTTTGGCAAATAGTACAATCCTTAGTTTTTCAAATTGGTTCTTTTAATGCATAAAATTATATTAACAGATTTCCTAGTACTAAGCCAGTTTTGCACTAGGGGGATCAACCTTCTTTTATGAGGTGAATAAATTTTTCGTGTATTATTGAATTGTATTTAATGTCCTATTTCCAAGTGAAATTGGACTTCAGTTTTAATTTATTGTGTGTTATATTTTTTATACATTGGTCTAATGCTTTTCTGTTAGCTTGATAAAATGAACTGGATAGCTTTGTCTATTTTCCTAGCCTATGAAATCTTTACATATCATATGGACTACTGTCTTTAAAGTTTTGAAGAACTTGTTTGTAAAACAGTCTGGTTGCAAAGACTTTATGGTATGTAGTTCATTGGTTGGTTTGTTTGGTAACTTCTGTTTCATCCAAATATAAATAAAAAAACATACACACACGTGTACTTGATACTTTCTCAGAAAATATCCATTTATTAAAAAACAATCAGGCTCCATTGTAGGATATCACAGGCAGTATTTTTTGGTCCAGCTTTATTGAGATAGAACGAACACATAACATTTTGTAAGGAGTACAAGGTGTTGATTTGACTCACTCATAAATTGCGGTATGATCGCCACCATAGTATTAGCGCTAACACCTCCATCACCTCACATAATTATTATTTTATGGTGAGAACATTTAAGATCTACTCTCTTAGCAACTTTCAACTACATTATTAACTAATGAGTATTATTAACTGTCATTACTATGCTGTACATTATACCCCTGGAACTTACTCATCTGGTAATGGGAGGTTTGTATCCTTAAACAGTATCTCCCCATTCCCCACCACACTCCCCTCCCGAAACTACCATTCCATTCTGTTTCTATGAGTTTGGCTCTTCTAGACCCACATATAAATTATATCATACAGTACTTGCCTCTCTCTGTCTGACTTACCCACTTAACATAATGTCCATATATTCCGTCCTTCTTGTAAATGGTAAGATTTCCTTCTTTCTCATGACTAAGTAATATTCCTCTGTGTGTGTGTGTGTGTGTGTGTGAATATATCTTCTTTGTATATATGTCTTCTTTATGCATTCATCCTTTGACCAACATTTGGGTTGTTTCCATAGCTTGGATCTTGTAAATAATGCTGCCATGACTGTAAAAGTGCAGATATCGCTTTAAGATTTTGTTTTCCTTCCTTCCTTCCTTCCTTCCTTCCTTCCTTCCTTCCTTCCTTCCTACCTTCCTTCCTTCCGTTCGTTTGTTCTATACACCCAGAAGGGAGACTGCTGGATCTTAGGAACCTATTTCTAATTGTTTGAGGAACCTCCATACTGTCGTCCACAGTGGCTGCACCAATTTACATTCCCACCAACAATTCACAAGGGTTCCCTTTTCTCCATAGCTTTGCCAACACCTGTTATCTCTTGTCTTTTTGATAATAGCCATTCTAACAGGTAGGAGGTGATGTTTCATTGTGGTTTTGATTTGCATCTTCCTGATGATGAGTGAGGTTGAGCACATTTCATGTACCTGTTGCCCATTTGTATGTCTTCTTTGAAAAAAGGTCTATTCAGTTCAAACGCCCATTTTTAAATCATTTTTAAATTGTGTTCCTTTTGTTTTTTGTTTGTTGTTTTGCCATTGAGTTGTATGAGTTCTTTATATATTTTAGATATTAACTCCTTATCAGATATACGATTTGCAAATATTTTCTCCCATTCTATAGGTCGCCTCCTCATTTTGTTGATTGTTTCTTTTGCTGAGCAGAAACTTTTTGGTTTCATGTAGTCCCACTTGCTCGTTTTTGCTTTTATTGCTTGTGCTTTTGGTGTTACATCCAAAATATCATTGCCAAACCTAATGTCAAGAATCTTTTTTCCTATATTTGCTTCTAGGAGTTTCACAGTTTCAGATCTTCTATGTAAGTCTTTAATCTATTTTGAATTAGATTGTGTGAGTGATATAAGGTAGGGGTCCAATTTCATTCTTCTGCATATGGTTATCCAGTTTTCCCCGCACCTTTTATTGAAGAGAACATCCATTCCCTGTTGAGTATTCTTGACTCCCTTCCCAAATAATAATTGACCCTATGCAAAGGTTCATTTCTGGGTTCTCAATTCTCTTCCATTGGTCTACATTTTTATGCCAGGATCAAACTGTTATGATTACTGTAATTTTGAAGTGTAGTTTGAAATCAGGACATGATATCTCCAGCTTTGTTCTTTTTTCTCAAGATTGTCTTCACTACACAGGATCTTTTGTGGTTCCATATGAATTTTAGGATTTTTTCCCATTTCTGTAAAAAAATACCATCGGAATTTTGGTAGGGATTGCTTCGAATCTATAGATTGCTTTGGGTAATACAGACATTTTAACAATATTCATTCTTCCACTCCATTAACATTGGATATCTTCCCATTCATTTGTGTCTTCTTCAATTTCTTCCATCAAAGTCTAGTATTATTTTAATTGAAGAAAATCTTCTCTGTCTTGGGAGACAATTTCCTCTTTTTTACTTTCCTGATAGTATATGTTTGTTTTTTTTTCAAGAAGGCATCTTTTTTTTAAGGCAGCTTTTAGACTTAATATGTGTTCAAATATTTCCGCTGCAATTATATTTTCTTCACTCCTCTTTCCTTCCATCCTTCTCTTCCTTGTCTCCTCCTCTCTTTTCTGGTTATCACTCTTTTTGAGCCTCTTTAGTGGATGACTTAGTTCACTTACCTATGTTTTATCTCATTCATAATGAAAGCATTTAAAGCTGTGAATTTTCCCTGGATTACACACTTGCTTATATGCTTTGCTGTTTTATGTGTTCTATTCTCATTTTGTTATTGTATTTGTAGCTTATAATTTTGATTTTCTTTTTAACCATCAGTTACATAGAATATTTTATAATTTTGAAATATTTGGAAAAGTTTTATTTTCGAAAGTAATACTAAAATCTTTCCTTTACCCTGACTCCACTAGGTAATAGGGGTAAAATGTCAATGTTTTATTCTCTCCCTGCTTTTAGTAATACATTCTGAGACTTTCAAAGCACATTATTGTCATAAAATTATTATTTTCAATTCATATATTTTTTATAAGATTTATTTATTTATTTATTTGAGAGAGCGCATGCAAGTGAGGAGAAGAGGCAGAGGGAGAGGGAGTGAATCTCAAGCAGACTCGTCACTAAGCATGGAGTCTGACACAGTGCTGGATCCCACAACCCTGAGATCATGACCTGAGCCAAAATCAAGGGTCGAATGCTTAACCTAACCAACTGAGCCACCCAGGCAACCCTTGCATATGTTTTCTTTTACACTGCCAGTAGCCCCCTTAAATTCATCCACTGTAAAATTACTTTATTTTCCACCCTGTTAATGTGGGTTATTACTTTCTCTAGCGTGTGCTTTAATTTACCCCACTTAATTTTTTTTCATATAATCTGTCTTCATTTCATCCAGTGTTCCTTTCCCCAAAGCCTTTCTCTTCACGATTCTCTCTTTATTGTTCCTCAGAAGTGACGTCTTCTAGCTTCCTACCTGTTTTGCCTACCTCATACTCCATTTCCTGAACCATGCTTCAGTGGCTGTGGTAAACATTTGACTGGAGTATGTTCCCTCCTGCATCTTCAAGATGGTTTCCTCCTGCTCATCCAGAGGGATTTCTCACAGGCTCTGTCGAATGTAAGGGTCTTGCTTCCGGTGGTCATGGAGACCTGCCATTTCCCTCAGTCTGAGTCTCTGTGCACCAGATGGCCTTACTCGCCATCCCCTTGGGTACACCCATGCAGCTTTGTAGATATTCAGATGGGGGTTTTGTCTATCTTCAGAGCTTCAATACCCAACATCTAGGCCGATCTTGCCCCAGTTCCCCTTCACTCATTCTGTAGAGAATATGAAAGGTCTTCCAAATTTTCCTTACGCTTGAATGTATTTCAACCCAGTTCCTCCTGTCTTGGTGTTGCTGCAAACCTCTTCCCAATGCCAGAAACAGAAGTGCGACTCTGTCAGGCCTGGATCTAGTTCATGGCTTCCATGGCCCCTGTTTCTTCATAGTTGTTTTATTAAGAAGGGTTTGAGGCTTTCTCAGGGTTGTGGCAAAATGACAACTGAAGCAACAAAAATAATAATAATGTTACTACTGGTTATAGTAATAATGGCAACAGGAGCAGTCTGTCAACTTGTTAAGAGCTTTCCCGCACTAAGCCCCTAGGCACGAATTACCAGAGTGGACCCACTAAGTCACGCAGCAGGTGGGTGGGGGTGCTGGGAATTCACCGAACCGCTGTAACCCCCGAATCGACACTACTAACCGTGCACTGGAACTAGAACGTGTGGTACTTAGTCTGCTTCTAGAGCTGAAGAGTCAAGCTCTGAGCAATGCCATGGCACTGGGAAAGAGCCTTTAATGGGGAACAAGTGAAATAAAATGACAGAACATTGACAAATCAGTGAATTCTAGAGAAAAGTGAGGAAAAAGAGGGAAAATTCCTGGAATGACTCCCATGAGGTATTAGCCTAAGTAATCAGTATATGAGAAAGAGTGAAGGAGTAATTGTTTTACCAATTTTCAAGTCAGTTTTCACATACCATCCTCTTCAATGCTTATATTGTAGCTGCCAAGGCCTTTCTTACCAAACATCATGACCTACAAAACTGGATTTAAATTGAGATAATAAAAGAGATTGAGAATGGAGATCAAACAATAGAAACCCATTAGAAAGAAATTGGCCTTTTAACATTTTCTTTTTACTGATTAGTGGGTGGCAAGAGGAGGCAACTCACTTCAAACACAAGCTGACGCCTACTGGAACACAGACATGCAGGAAGCCAAAGTTAAGAAAACCTGTGTTTGATAAGTAGAGTAACCCGGACTCGTTTTTTATTCTTCTACCTTTATTTTGGGAAAACAAATGTTGTTTCCAAGACCCTGGTTTGTTGCCCTTAAGACAAGAAGTCACTTGGTGTTCTCTTCTCGTTTGATTTGCAACTACTGAGATTTCCTTTGACCTCATCTTAATGTCTTCCATATTTTTATGAATTAAAAACTTGTTTGATTTTGTTTTCTCCAATTGTCATAATTTATCGTCGGCTTTCTTGTTGTCAACAGCGGCAAACATCTTGTATGCTACACGAAAAAGGGTCAATTTTGTGATTCATTTGTGTCTTAATTTTAGCAAAGGAGCCTAATTAGTTATAACTCTTCCCTCATGAATTACTAAGAAGCCGTTTCCCTTGTGTGGTAACACTAGATCTGGAATAGCTTTGCTAAAATTGGATGCCTCTCAGGGGAAAAAATAAAAAGCTAGTCATTTCTTTGAAGATAAACTATGGTTGATTCTTGGAGGTGGGGGTTATTGAGTTATAATAGTGAGTCTAAGTCTAGTGAAATGTATTCCATCCCAAAGTGTTGTTGAGCACAGCAACTGGCCGTGTTATTTACACTGCTGTCTAATGGCCGACACTAGATACGAACCAGTCTCTAAATGGATCCATGCATTGGTTAACTGCTGGCTGTGTAATAAAACATTTTTAAACAGGCAGTGTAGTTAGCACGCTCGGTTGGGGAACAGAAAGCATCATGCCAGAGGTCATGCTATAGTTTGGCAAGAAATACAGATGAAGAAGAACTATAAGAAATGTATTTGCCTCATTATGGTGGTTCTCTATTAAAAAAAAAAAAGTTTTGAGGAAGCTTTCAAAAATGCCTGTAAAAAGCCAAATGTTTTAACTAGTCACTGTACAATTTTTTCATTTGATATTTATGTATATTTATTTTTCACGTAGTAGGCTGAGGACAGCCAGCTGTCTCTGCATCACTGTAAACATTTGCGAGTGCTTTGCTCCTTTCGAGAGGTTCGTCTAGTGATGAGCAATAGTCTTTGAAAGCTTTTCCTGTGGGAGGAGTTGGGTGGAGGGAGCAGTGAGGGGGAGAACAGTACGAAGAACCAGGGAGAGAGAAAGAGCTTCTGCATTCAATCAAAAAAGTCCCTACAGACAAGAGAAATGAATCCTCCTTTATTATGGGTCTCACAGGTCCTCAGTGAACATCTTTCTTAGTAAATAAGTTTTTGAAAAGTAAGTGAGAAAAATCGGGATGAAGGGAAAAAATAAGAGGAAGCCAAGATGAGGCTTCTAACCAGAGGTGAGCTGCAAAGCCAGTTCCATGACACTCAGGGGGGAGCACGTTTGTCATGTAATTCTTGGCATCCATACAACATAAACACTCATTCAAGGGAGGCATAGCTCTTTTTGGTAGGCAGACCTGAGAGAAAGTTTTCTCATTGTTTCATGAAGACCAGGCCCTTTGATGTCAGAAACTATTGGATCCACAATGGTTCAATGGTTCAATGACAATTTCAGCCAGAAATTGCAAGGCATTTTTGTTCAGGATTCCTTACCGGAAGTAGGTAGCATAGGGGCGCCTGGGTGGCTCAGTCGTTAAGCATCTGCCTTCGGCTCAGGGCGTGATCCCGGTGTTATGGGATCGAGCCCCACATCAGGCTCCTCCGCTATGAGCCTGCTTCTTCCTCTCCCGCTCCCCCTGCTTATGTTCCCTCTCTCACTGGCTGTCTCTGTCTCTCTGTCAAGTAAATAAATAAAATCTTTAAAAAAAAAAAAAGGAAGTAGGTAGCATAAAACCTCAGAGACACTTGGCGTGAGCCTCTTAACAGGTAACAAAATTATGTGACCAGGATCTTTAATGGGCTGGCTTAACACAGGAACAAGAACTTAATATATAGAACCACTGGGTTTTATAAGAGTGGACCTCCACTGGGGGAGCTGTCTGTGAACCTATGAAACTGTGTGCAAAAATGTGAGTGTGTAACCTAGCATAAAAGTCCATAACTTCGGGGTGCCTGGCTAGGCTCAAGTTGGTTGAGCGCCTGGCTCCGGTCCTGATCTCGTGGGTCATGGGATCGAGCCCTGTATCTGGCTCCGTGCTCAGCAGAAGTCCGTTTGGCTATTTTCTCTCTGCCCCTTCCCCTGCTGTGCTCTCTCTCTAAAATAAATAAATAAATCTTGAAAACTTTTTTTTAAAAATTAAAAGAAAATCCATAACTTCATCAGGCTCTCAAATAGTAGGTGACCCCTGTATTTAAGAACACCAATCTGGAGGAAGGGTAGTGTGAACTCTCAGGCGATCCTGTGTAAGTATTTTCCCTCTGAATTGACCTGCAGTTCACCGCTGGCTGGCAGTAGGTCCCAGGGGCGCTCTAGGCCCCGAGGGGCTGGATGATCTTTGACACCAACCCAAGAAGGAACACAAGCATTGGAATCACTGCGGCTGGGATTAGCATGACATGTAAACCAAGGAGCCACACAAGGATACAGCCCAGAGCCAAGGCCACTGTCCCTCTTCATGGAGGTCAAGAGAATAACCGAGAACAGAGCCCAGAGTTGCTGAGAATGGAACTCCACCGGCTGCAAACAACGAAGAAAGGAGGGGACATAGGCAGCCTCTCAGGAGGTGTCACGGAGTGATTCGAGTCCGGCGTGGGTTTGGAGGGAGGCTGCCCCTCACCCTTGCTTTATCCTCCTGGAAATGATCATTCGATCTGCTGAGACCTAGTTCTCAGCTTCGTTATTAAGGGATAGAAACTCTATAGACATTTTTTAAAGTTTAAACTGAGTAAGTTCTTATTCATTGAATCAGAAACTAAGACTCAAATAAAGCACTAACTATCCCACTTTGTTTCACCAAGCCTGTCACCACTTCCCCTGTCCTACCTGCTGTTCCTTCACTGGAATGCTGCCCCCCCCCCAAGTCAGCTCCAGCACCTGCTTTCACGTCACCTCCTCAGGAATCACGCCAGGGCTACATTCCCATTTCTCCTGGTGTGATCACCCCTGTCCTACAATACAACCTGGAGGTACATATGTCACCCCTCTGGAATCTTCCAAGAAGCTTGGAGGCAGCAAGTGCTCCACAGTTAGGGTGAGTGGCACAGGCAAGCCCCAAGCCCCATTCGGTCTGTGTGCGTGTGTTAGTGTCCCGTGGCTGTGGAACCGCACGGGGGTGGCTACGGCGACAGACACTTAGGCTCTCACAGCTCTGCAGACCGGACGTCTGAATGTCAGGTGTCAGTAGGGCCACACTCCCTCCAAGGTCTCCGGTGGAGAATCCTTCCTGCCTCTTCCAGCTTCTGGTGGCCCCAGGTGTTCCTTGGCTGTGGCTGTGTCACTCCCCGCTCTGCCTCCATCTGCATGTGACCTTTCTCCTCTGCCCCCTGTCTGGCTGTCTCCTTTGCTTGTCTCTCATACCGCCACTTGTGATTGGATCTGGGAGCCACCAGCATATTCCAGCATGATTTCGTGTTGAGATCCTTAACTTAATTACATCTGCAAAGACCCTTGTTTCCAAACGAGGTCACACTTCCTGGCCCCAGAGATGAGGATGTGGACATATCTTTCTGGGGGGGCCATCATTCAGCCCATTGCAGTACACAAACCCCCTACCCCCAGGACTGGGTTATCTGCCTGAGTCACACACAGTTCTGTAAAGAATGAGCCATGGTGTTAGAGGGAAGGGCTTTGGCCTGGGTTTGAGTGATCTGAACTCAGACACACACTAGACTGGGTAATGAGGAGTGTGTTTTTTGTTTGATTTGTATGACTTCCCTTCTGTCCCTTGACTGTTGTTGCTCTAAATGCCCTGGATTAGCAGGTGCAGATGTGATACATTGATGGTCAGGGCCATCTTTGCTGAGCATTTCTCCCCGAGTCCAGTTCAAACCATTTGTGTCCAATACCAAAGCAGTCAGTCCCCAAGCATGAGGCTGCTGACATTGCTAACACGCCAGCTTCTCCATTCTTGCCCTGCTTTGCCTTGCGATACCAGGGTCTTTACAAAGTGGTGATTCAATTGGGCTTCTGGAACTGGAAGGGATGATGACCCATGGCGCGTTCACTGGGCAAGGATCTTTACATTCCTAAGCCCCATAGCCACTGATATTTTCCCCATCATAAAGATGTGGACGTGAAGCCATCCAGAACCCAGGGGACTCACCCTTGCTTGCAGGAGTGTGGGGAGGTTGAGCATCTACCTGACACAGGGTTTGTCTGTCTTTCCTCTGCATTTCTCAGTATACATTGGAAACACCTGCATCTAACTCCCTATGTAACTTGTCAAATATGCAAATCCCGAGCTTGTCCCAGGTCTATTTAATCAGAATCCGAGGGATAACTGGGAATCTCTATTTATTTTAATAAGCCCAACAAGTGATTCTTATATTCAGTAGACTTGAAGAATTCCTCTGTTTCTGAAAAAAAAAAGCATATTTTCCTATAACCATATGGGATTTTATTTAACCTGCCAAGTGACCCATCAACTCTGTCCATGGCAAGAATTTTGAAGCTTAATAAAGGTCACTCCATCAGTGGTTTAAGAGGTTCCTAGATTTCTATGGATAGCTAATTAATATCACTTAGCATAGTCATCTCAGCATCAAATCAAAAATGATGTATTTATTCTGAGGTTTCTCGTACTCAAATCTCCTGGGCAAGGAACAATACCTAATTTGCCACCTTAAAGTCTTTGGTTGCTTTTTTCCTCTATGCAAGAGTCCATCCTACTAAGTCGATGACTCCAGGGATTTTCTTGTAGCTCCTCTTCTTGAATTGGCCCTTGGCACGTGTAGCCCCAATACCCGTGAAGTTACCATGGATTCCTATTGATAGAAGGACTCCCTCCTTCCATTCATTACCCGCCCCATTCAGTTAGAGTTCCACAAAACAAATACTAATTGAAGATCTACTGCAGGCAGGACATCCCTTCAGGCACTGCCGAGAGCTGCTAACGAGGGGTGGGACACAAGCTCTGCCTTCTGGAAGCTTGAGAGAAAGGACACGGATGAAGCTGGTGACACAGGAAAATTTATTGTTGTAGACGAACATTTCTGTCCTGCTCTGTGCATAGCCTCTCAAGATACCCGGGGAATATGGGGCAGGTGCCTCTGGCTCTTTGGAGGCCAGAGGAAGTAGAAAAACAGAGAGTAAAAAGAGAAGGTCCATGGTAGGATCCTTAAATCGTCATCTGAGCACATGGCACGCTTTGCCTGGCCCTTCTGTTCACCCTGACCATCTATCAGGCTCATCAACCATGGGGCTGCTCATGGGGCTGGCTCGCTCATGGGAGGATCACAAGATAAAATTGCATTGTAGACGCCAGAATTACCTGAAAGTCAAAAACATGTCCCAAGTCGGGTGAAAGCATCGCGTTTCCTTTTTCACGGGTGGCTCGTTTCACCTGGCAATCATCTAGTAGAAGTAATAAAATCACGGAAAGACTTTTGGGGAACCAGTGAATATGTTTTAAAGGCTCATTTTTAGTGATGTGTTGTTATCGTAATGTGTTAGCTTCAGAGAGATCATTGGGTATGCTGGACGCTGTAAATACGCATTATAGATCAAGTTCCATTTGTTCTGTGTTCCTATTTAAAATATATCACATGTTGGGGCACCTGGGTAGTGCAGTCGTTAAGCGTCTGCCTTCGGCTCAGGGTGTGATCCCGGCGTTATGGGATCGAGCCCCACATCAGGCTCCTCCGCTATGAGCCTGCTTCTTCCTCTCCCACTCCCCCTGCTGTGTTCCCTCTCTCGCTGGCTGTCTCTCTCACATAAATAAAAAATTTTTTTAAAAAATCTTTAAAATACATCACATGTTAATGACTCTTAATTAGAACATATCATGTATTAGAACATAGAGTTGAAATATGTACTAATAATTCAAGCTATCTTTCTGTCATCTATCAAAATAATCACAATTTTTAATTTTAATGGAAAATTTTACATGTGTTTAAAACTCACGCAAAAAGTAACTAGATATTTTGAAAATATATAACATTTGTAATTTTACTTTTAAATACATGTTAATTTGAAGGGCAATACAGTACAATAACTAATAGAGGAAAACACATAGAAGGAAATTAACGATAATCCACAAGAATTGTTACCAATATAGAATTATTATTAAAATTTAGTTTCATATTTATAGTAATCCATAGTTTAAAATAAAATTGGAATTATTTGATACGTTCCACTTTAAATTCTACTTTTAAAATGTCGACATTTTAACTTGTAGATAATTAAGTTCTGAAGAGCTAATGCACAGCATAGTGATTACAATTCCGTATTATAAACTCCGAAGTTGCTAAGAGACTAGATCTTAATTGTTCCCACCACAAAAAGAAAAATCCGTATCTGCCATGAGAGAAGTGTCGTTTAAGAGCACATTGGTAATTATACTGCAATATATAAATGTATCAAATCCAGACATTGTACACTTAAAATTTATCTAATGTTATATGTCAATAATAGATCAATAAAAATAAATTTTAATTTAAAAAGTTAACATTTCATTGAGAGAATTTTTCAATACTAAGTTTTTGAAAGGCAAATTTTAGCAGACATGTATTTCCTAACACATAGATATAATGTATTTTGCCCATTTCCTGCTATGATTTATTTCTTTTGATTTATTTTTTCCACTTCAATTTTCTTCTCTTTTCTTCTCTCTCTCTCTCTCTCTCTCTCTCTCTTCCTGGTAAATAAAGCTACATGGAGCATCAGATTACAGCCCTTGTGTGTGATTAATTACATGACAAAGAAAGTCCCAAGGAATTTCTTGGAATTAATGGCCACTCCATGTTCTCCATGAGCTGGACCTCCCATCTGGTGACCAAGTCTCTGGGAAATGCCCAGGATGACATCCTTACTGCTAGACCAACATTTTTTTTTTCCTTCCTCAAGAATAATATCTTTTTCAAAGCAAGATTTTCCCAGGGGCAACAGCTTTGTCATGTTAACGACATGCTGGTATTCAGGACAGTTTGCTGTTTTTGAGGTGCTAATAAATAAATCTAGGGATTGAAGAGTTTATAAAATAGATTTATTCAATATAGTTCATTTTTTAAAAGACTTTATTTGAGAGAGAGAGAGAGCACAAGTGGAGCGGGGGGCGGGTAGCAGGGTCAGAGGAAGAAGCAGATTCCCCACTAAGCAGGGAGCCCCGTGCAGGGCTCGATCCCAGGACCCTGAGATCATGACCTGAGCTGAAGGCAGATGCTTAACCAACTGAAACACCCGGGCGCCCTTCTACTGTAGTTTAAAAATGGTTTTATCTGCCTAAAGAATTTGCTTACTTAACAATATTTAATTGTGTATATAACACAATGCACTATGCTTTTTAAAATAATTTTTAGAAATAACAAGGCTTCTTCTGTGGCACTGTGGAGTGTGAATTATTCTGGAATATGTCATTTTATCAACAGCTATCGGCTCTGGCTGGGTAGTTTCCACAGGCACTACACAAAGTCCTCAAGACCTGTCGTTAATATGTAACAACATTGCTAATCTGAATAGACTTTGACACAATTATTAAATATGTAAATAATCACCCTGGGCTGGGGGTTCCAGTGTATCTGATATCCAAAGGATGTTTTGTCCAATTTTATTTTTATAAATATATTTATGATATACAATACAACATAATGTGATATTGTAATAAACACTACAGATATATAACTATATTATAAATACAGTATATATAAACATAAATTATTGTATCTATAGCTCTCCAGAAGTGTTTTCCCTTGACATATTTTAGTCTAGAAGGGATGTTTTCTATGCTTCTGCAGTGTTGTATTATGTGACCAATTAATCCTTTTCAAAGAGCAAAAGTCCACTTTTTTTCAAGTCTCCCCTTTGACTGTTTAAATAATAACACGGCTCTACGGTGCTTTCAGCAGGAGGAATAAATACGACTAGGTTATTTCCTACCTCACCTGTAGCTTTACCTGTGAACTTTACCTCGATGCCTCTCACATCCCCGGTGCTGCCCCAGACCCCCTTTGCTCTCCAAACCCATACACGCGGTGGCCTCTTGGGTGTCCCCTGTGAATTCATGCTCCATTCAGCAGAGAAGAACTGGGTATGAGCCATGAGCTGCTGAGCCTGTTGTGATGACACAAAGCCTCTGTCCTGCAGGGTCCAGGCTGCAGTGGGTGACGATGGAGGGGGATGATGTGCGCTTACCTTGGACTCACTCAGTCCACAGCTGAACTTCTTCCGAGCTGCGCCCAGACCTGCTCTTCTCCCCTAATCTCCATTTCAGTTTTTGGTGCCACCCTTCCCCTGGTCTTCCATTCTGATTGCACCCACTTGGCTGGATGCTGGCCACACGACAGTAAAGAACACAGACCTTGAGCAGACACCCGGAAAGACGACAGTGACAACAGAGTCTACTGAGGCAAATGTACACAGCTGTGTTTGCAGGCAAGAGGGGTGAGAGAGGAAGGGCCCCTCTCTGGGACATCAGGCAGTTTGCATTTCGTGCACAGACTCCAGTCACTTAATTGAGGCTGCCCTGAGCTCTCGGTTGAGAGGCTCCATTGAGGCGGAGGCAGAAGATTGCTGTGATCAATTAGTAATGTCTGCCACGGGCAGTAGCTAAAGGTATATGGTCATGAACTAAGCATTTCCATCCTATATTGCTAACGTGCGTTTCTATCTTAAAGAACCAGGGAAACCACCCGTGGATGCTTGCCCGATGGTTCGCTGGGTGTGTGTTTAAAGCCACCTGTGCCCCACTCAGGAGAGCTCTGCTCCCCCTGGGTTCTTATATCAACAATCAAACCTTCCAAAATTGTGGCCGTTCACAAATTATACTGTGTGCGTTTTTTCATGTGACCAGTGAGTATCGTCACCTTAATTTCTTAGGATAATATACACATGGGTCTTAAATCATATGTGTTAAATGGATTTCCAAGAGACTTAGAGACTTACAGTGAGTGGTATTCTGTCTGATGAAGGATTAACATGAGATTATTGTGTGCATTATTATGAGTTGTTATTATGTTATATATATTATACATTGTATATTTTAATAATACATATTATAACATAACACATATGGCCCCAAGATTTTTGGAGGAAAACAAATTGTGTGCATCATTTGATGGTACAGAAAAGGCAAAGAATAGATAATACTTCAAATGATGTGGATTTGAGCCCCTGTACTTTTGTCTTCGTCTACATGAAAGGATGGCTCTTTTCATGTTGCTGGTCCCCTCAAAACGCTGCTTATTACTGCTGGTTTCTTAGAGTTCATCCTTATTAAGTGGATTAAAGATGCCATTATATTTCATCTTTTGTAATTTTCTGGTCAATAGAGGCAGAGGTTCCGGAAAGTAAGCCTGCCTGAAGGGAACAGTGGCAGTCCCCATACCCTGCAGTTTGGTGTGGTCCAGCTGGGGCTGTAGGCTGAGTTGGGCGTTTTCCACCACGCCTGGCTCACCTGGAAACCACAGGAAGCAGTTCAGATCAAGTTTGGTTCAGTGGGGCAGGTGCGAGGGTTTCATTGTAAAGAAGGCAAAATTCAGTCCGGTCAAGCCCTCTTCAGAATCTAATCGCAATGTCAGTCATCTGAGCTTTGCCTGAGGTTTTCGCTCTTCAAGAGCATAGCTCAAGTATTGTATTTCTCTTTTCTCCCTTAGTTCGTATTTGTTCCTTTTTCCCCCTGAGTTTCCCGCTGTGGGGGGGGGGGTACCTACCATTTCATCAGGATACCCTACTATCCACGCACCACAGGAGGGAGGGGACAGGGCTGCCTGGGGATTTGGGAGAAGACCCTGAGCACATTGAGAGGGCACCTCTTTATCCACTCTCTTTGGACTCTGCCTGGAGAGAGCGCAACACAGGTCTGTTCGTCCTCTCTGACATATGTCTTATGAGCAGATGCCCCCCCCCCCACCAGGGAAGCCTGGATAAGCTTTATGTCTGTCTAATTCTGGGCAAAGTATAAAGAAACTGCTTAGCTGTACAGCAAAACCATGTTCTCCCAAATCAGCTTTATCAGCAATAAATGGGATGTTTTGTACATTGTCTGCCTGACCATTGCCTGCCCCTCAGTTATTCCTACATTTTGGCAAGGAAAATGGAGTGCTAGGTATTAACCTATAAAATTTATATAATGTTCCAGTACAGCCTTTCACTTCATAAGTCCATTCAGCCCTATTTCCATGGATGTCCCAGATACGGTGAAAATATTGGAGATAAAGAAAAAAAGCAAATGAAACATGGCCCCTGTCCTCAGTGACTTCATAAATTGGCAAGGACACAGACAATTAAAAAATATCAGAGAACTACATGCAAAGGGCTTGGGGAGAACTAAATCCTAGTGCTTGAGTATTCCCAAATGTAATATGGCTACAAATCAACTGGAGATCTTGTTAAAATGCAGATTCTGATTCTGTAGGTTTGGGTGAGACGAGGGTCTGCATTTCTTTTGTTTTCTTTTTAAAGATTTATTTATTTGAGGGGCGCCTGGGTGGCACAGCGGTTAAGCGTCTGCCTTCGGCTCAGGGCGTGATCCCGGCGTTACGGGATCGAGCCCCACATCAGGCTCTTCCGCTATGAGCCTGCTTATTCCTCTCCCACTCCCCCTGCTTATGTTCCCTCTCTTGCTGGCTGTCTCTATCTCTGTCGAATAAATAAATAAAATTAAAAAAAAATAAATAAAGATTTATTTATTTGAGAGAGAGAGTGTGCGAGGGAGCGTGGGGGGAGGGGCAGAGGGAGAGAATCTCAAACAGATCCCACACTGAGCATAGAGCCTGATGTGGGGCTCCATCCCACAACCTTGAGGTCATGACCTGAGCAGAAATCAAGTATCACCAGGTGATACTTAACCACCCAGGCACCCCAGGGTCTGCATTTCTAATGAGCTCCAGGTGATTGATGCCTTTGCTGTCAGTCCATGGACCACACTGAGTAGTGAGTAGCAAGGCAATAAACTCGCTGGTAGCCATATTGCATGGAAAAGAAGCACCCAATCAATTTATTTCAGAAAGGCCCTGGAAGACTTCTCTGAGGAGGGGACAACTAAGTTGAATCTTCAAAGATGAGCCCTTTGTCAAGAAAGAGCTGGAGTAATGGAATGTCCAAAGGTGAGGAATTGTGGAAGGACACGATGGTTTGTTGTAACTGTCAGAGGAGCCATGAGAAGCCGCCACAAGTGTGCAATGGAGCGTGAGTTGGAAAGAGGAGAAAATTAGAGCTGGTATTCAGTGCTAAGGACTGAGTTTTGATTTTATCCTGCAAGTAATTGGGACCATTTAAGAACTTAAAGGGAATTTTCAGCATCTGATTTTAATCTTTAACAGACTTTCATTTTTGAACAACAGTTTTAGAGTCACAGAAAAATTAAGACAATATGACAGAGGATTCCCATTTTTCCAATACCCACTTTCCCCATTACTAACATTTTACATCAGTATAGTACATTTGTTATAATTGATGAACCAAAATTGATACATCATTATTTATTAAAAAGCGTACCTTATTCATATCTTCTTCATTTGTTTCTAAAGTCCTTTTTATTCTTCTCTGGAATACACTAGATTTAGTTGTTATGTTTCCTTTGGTTCCTTCCAGCTCTGGCAGTTTCTGAGACTTGCCTTATTTTTGATGACCTTGACAGTTTTGAGTACTGCTCAGATATTTTGTAGGATGTCCTCTACTAGGGTTTTTCTGACATTTCTATCCTGATAAACCTGGGATTATGGCTTATCTGGAGAAAGGCCACAGAAGGAAAGTGCCACTTTCATCACATAATATTGAAGGTATATAATATCAACACGACAGAGGGGAAGAATGAATGGATGAAGTACAGGGACTTTAAGGCAACAAAACTACTCTGTCTAATACTGTAATGGTGAATACAGAACATCATGCATTTGCCAAAATCCGTAGAATTTTATAGGACAAAGAATGAGCTTTGGTGTATGCAAATTAAAAAAAATCATTTGGAAGTTTGGGGGGATCCCCAAAAGAAAAGCAGATGAGACCAGAGAATCTAAATAAACTACAAATGAAAGAAATAACCACATTAAACGGGGTGAGGGCAAAGGTGCTGACCTAAGTCACTCTGGAAATAAACAGAGACTAAGACTAAAAGCAAAGGGAACCACACCAAAAGCTTGTACTGTAGTTGATAAAGTTGTTTCCCACGGGGTGTGGATTAACCTGTAAATATGTTATCTTACCTGGAAAGGGAACTTTGAAATGTGGATTAGGATTACCAATCAGCTGACCTGAAAACAGGCAGATTATCCTGGATTATCCGGGAGGAACCAAAGCACTCACAGGAGTCCTTAAAAGCAGAGCAGGAGAGGAAGTCACAGAGATTGCAAGCACAATGGGCATTCAATGTGCCTTTGCCGGCTTGGAGATGGAAGAGGCTGTTGTTAGGGAACCAGGGACCTCAGTCCTACAACAGCCAGCAACAAAGATGCGTTTGGAGGCAAATTCTTCCATGCAGCCTCCAGAAAGGAACCCAGCCCAGTCAACACTTTGCATTTAACCTTGTAAGAGCCTAAGCAGAGTAACCAGTGTGGTACTTCTGACCAAAGAACCGTGGGATCACGAATGAGCGTTTTAGGGTGCCCCGTTTGTGGAACTTGGTTCAGCAGCATCACCATCCCAATAGAAGGACCTGACACAAGTTCCTTAACTCTGCTTGAGTCGGTCTCCTCATCTGTAGAGAGGAGCTAAGGGCAGATGTGTTCCCTGAAGATTAAATTAAGTCACTATCTGACAATCTGGTGTGATTCACGGAACATGGCAGAAATTCCATAAATGTGCGCACACTTCCCGGGTGTACAAAATTCACCATGGGCGTGAAGAGTGAAACGGAGAAACTCTGTCTAGGAGAAGTGGCCTTTTCACTGAACTTTGAGGAACCGGCAGAGTTTTGATAGGCAGTCCAGATTAAAATCAGGCCAGTAAAGAATTGAGTGCAGAAAACCCCACGGTTTACACAAACCCATCACACATTGCATTGAAATATGAATTTGCATTTTAATAGGCAGAAGAAAATTAACTGATCTCAGGCTGTGGCAGCTTCCAGAGGCAACTTTCAATCCTAAAAAATAAAAAGGGAGCAAAAAAAAAAAAAATGCAGGCAGGAAATCAGTATAGAATACATACAGTGGTTTACAGCCCATATGCTCATCGAGCGGACTGGCAGGCCCAGCACCAACACAGGGCTCGTTTTGACTTCGGCCGTGCACCGTCCCCTCTGCGCGCAGAGCTGCAACGGTTCCGTGGAAAGCACACCAGCGCCCCTCAAGGCCACGGGGGCCACGGGGGCCACGCATTCACGCTCGTGAACAGCCGATGCACGTGATAGAATCATCTCCGCGTGTCTACAGAACCCAAAGGAAGCCAGACGGTGACGTGAAACCACCGAGATTCTAAATAGTGTTAATTCAGAGATGACAGTCCTGCTGGCTTGCTGGGAAATGCCAGGGAGGGGGAGGCAGTCCCGAGTGACAGGGGAGGGAGTGGATTGGTGTCCTTGGGTTTTCACAACATAATCTCTCAAACTGGCTGGCTTAAGGCCACCGAAATTTCTTCTCTCATGGTTGTAGAAGTGTGAAGTCAGAAATCGGGGTGTTGGCACGGCAGCCGGAGGCTCCGCGGGAGAACCGGACCTCGCCAGGCTCCCGGCTTCTGGAGGTCCTGGCAATCCTGGGTTCCTGGGTTCCTTGGCTTGTAGATACATCACTCCAGTCTCTGCCCCTGTTTCCATGGGGACTCGTCCTCTTCTCTCTCTTGTCAAGACCTTGGCTGTTGGATTTCAGGCGGCTGGGTAATCCAGGATGATCTCATCACAAAATGTTCAACTCGATTATGTTTGCAAAGACTCTATCCAAATAAGGTCGCATTCACAGAGGGGGCGGGGTGAGGACTTGGAAATATCTTTTCTGCGGGTCACCATTCAACTCATTACAGGGACTATTACCTAAAACGTATGGAGAAACAGCATGTACCTGCATTATTGTGGAATTATAAGGGAAAATAAGACAGCAAGCCCAGTGTGGCTAATTTCCGTGGGTAGAATTTTAAGTTAAAAAAAAATTATCTAATTGAATGTCAGGTAAATATTAGCATAATCTTCCACATGAGCAGAAAAGCTTATTCTTAGAAAAAGAAACAGAAAAGTTAAAATCTCTGAAGGAAGTTGAGTCATTAGAAGCATTTGGAATTTATAAACCTCTCCTCCTTCTCCATTACAGATTCCAGCATGAAAAATAAGAAATTTTTAAGAAAAACAGTACAATTTAAAAATATAAGCTATTTTTCTACCTCTATTTCCATTTTTTAAAAATATTGCTGTTAGTTGGGTCCAAAAATTCCAGCCGGTAGTTGGGGTGATTCAGTATTACTGCTTTAGCTTTCTCCCCCCACCTTTCTGTTTTAAGTACAAATGTGTTTAGAATCACCTTTATTTAGCAAAGTTTACACAAGAGTAAGCTACTTTCCAATTATTGTCTTTATAACTTTGTTATGAATTAATATAGGTAACAGTGCTTTATAATGTAGAGGAGCGTGCAGGTGTAAAGTGGAATTTCATTGGCTAAAGCAAATCACCTGACATTTCATTTTAAGTAGGTAGAGAGTAGCCAGGGCTCAAAAGGAGAAAGGGCCAGACCATCTGAGAACAGTCCAAACTACCCCACCTTGAAATCCAAGCTCCATGTCGTCCAAAGAAATGGCAATAGATTTTTGGATTCAGGATGTGGATCAAGTCCACATTCTTCCATATCTAATCAAAGCTAATCTGGTCTTGACAAGGAAATTCAATTTAAATTTTATCCCTGGAACAAACAAAGATAGAATTAGCCCTCCTAGGAAAATTTCTTATGGAAGTGACGGAAGTACAACCTATCTTACTCTTCTTTCTTTACTGATGTCTATTTAAAGAATATAATTTTCACAACTCTACTAGTGTTCCAGGTAGCACAAATATTTGGGGTGTCTGGGTCACCCTACTAGGTTGATGGTGTGTGTGTATATGTGTGTCTGCAGGCGCATATATGTGTGTGTGGCTGCCGCATATATGTTGTGCTGCTTGTTATCAAATATATTTGCTTGTATTTGAGGTCCCCTCTCTCTGGGCAGATAATACGACTTCGCCTCCCACTTCCCTGAAGGCAGGTGTGGTCACATAACTTACTTGGGACAGCGAGCTGGTTGGGAGTCGCATATGTCACTCTTGGACAGAAGCTCTTAATTGTCTTCAAGACACTTCACTGGTATCTTTCCCTCGGTTATAATAACCGAACAGCATGCGCTGGGTGGAGAAATAAATCCATCAGATGCCATCCTGCGTTTCCGAATGAGGAATAATGTGGAGCTGAGCCCCTCGCAGACTGTGATGGACCTGTAGACTGAGTCAAAAATAAACTTTGGGATTTGGGGTTTTGCTAGATTATGAAAATAGCTGTAAGTTCCTTCATCAATTTTGCAATGCGGCTTGTTGCTCTTCCCAGCAAGGGGCAGGTTTCCCTCCCCCACCCCCTGAAACCGGGCTGAACATGTGGCTGGCTTTGATCCGTCAACAGAGGCGAGCAAACTGAGATGAGGAAGGCCTCTTGCTCGCCCCTCATGCGGCCCTCAGCCTGCCTTTGAAGCCGGTGTCCGTGGGGAGGGACCACGTGCAGAGAGACCTGGCCGATGGCCAGCGTCCACCTGCAGCCATGCCCACAGGCCCGCCGTGGACCCCTCGGCCCCAGATGACTGCACTACATGCGTGACCCCAGGAGAAACCCAAGGAAGAACTGCCAACTCAGCCCACTCCAAAAACCGTTGGACTGTGAGTGAAGAAAGTTTTGCTGTTTTGAGTCACTAAGTTTGTGTGGTTTGTATGTGGCAATGGATAACAGATGCAGCGAAAACCAGGCTTACTCTGATTAAGGCATATATGTGCGTGTGCCCGCGCGCAGTTGTGTGTCTGTGGAGAATAGAAATCTGTGCATGTATTACATACATCTGCACACACACTGATATGTGAATATATATCAGACTGATTTTTATCAGCGGGCTGGGTCAGGAATGTGATCCCGTTTTTATTTTAAAAACAAAGAAATTCAGATGCTCACTCAAATTTTCCTTATTTCTGTCAACATAATTTCAGCAGATGGCTAGATTAAAGTGGCCTTACAAAATGGACTTGAGGAAATCAGTCTCTAATAGCCGATTCTTCTGGAGACAAATGATATTAAAACCAGATTGTGAGGTTAGAAGATCGGTATCTCTGTTTTTCCCTCTTTGTCCTGATGCATTCCAGAGTCTTCTATGCAGTCATTGCCAGACATGATTGAGACCACCTTCAGGGTCAGAAAAGATAGCACTCATTCGCCTTTTGGAGGTTAGGATTACATCACTCCTAACTGACACTGCTGTGATTAGTCAAGCTGGAATCATTTGGGCTAAAATCGAGCATGGAAATCCACTGATGTTTTTAATAGAGAAAGTTTTGTATAAAGAGTTATAAAGACCTTTCTAAATTATTTCATCTGAGGAAGAGGCTTGCTTTACAAGAAGGGACCAGAGTTCAGGCCGATCAGAGTCTGCAGCTAGAAAGAACAGGATTGGCTGAACTGGAAAAGTTTTAATTAAACAGAAAATTTGCTTGAAAACGATGTATTCTATTGTTGCTGTAACAAGTGACCATTGAGTAAGGGGATTAAAACCACACAAAGTCGTTACCTTCCAGGTCTGGAGGTCAGTCCAGGGCGGGTCTCAGTGGTCTGCAATGTGGGTGTCGAAGGGACCCTTTCAGGAGGCACAGAGGAGAACCTGGCTCCTTGCTCAGTCAGGCACTGACGTAATTCAGGTCATCATGGTTGTAGAACCGGGACCCCCGTTTTCTTGCTGGCCATCAGCTGAGAGCCCTTCTTTCCTCCCAGAAGCCTCTCTGATGCTTGGACTCTGTCCCTACTTCTTGATCCTTCTCTTGCTGCTGTCTGATTCGCCCCCTTGCTGTCTTCTTCTGACTTTATGAACTCATGTAATTAGTTTGGACCCATTCAGATAATCCGGATAATTTTCTCATCACACGGTATGTAACCTTAATCATGACCTTACAGCCCTTTTGCCATGGAAGGTGATATCTTCACGGGTTCCGGGGATTGGAATGTGGACATCTCGGAAAGCCATCATTCTGCTCCCCACGGCCTACAGAGAGGCAAAGGGATATTGGAGGTACATGTTTTGAGCATCTCGGGACCATTAGGTCTCACTTCTCGAGCTCAGGGAAGGAGCGCGTTAGAGATTCTGTGTACCTTGGTGACTGCTCATGCGTGTTCTGTGTGAGGACAGATGAAGTTCCTTTGTAGGCCTTATATTTTGTCAGTTTACTTGAAAATACTCCAGACTTTTCCATTATACCTTTTATTTATTCTTAAAAGGTATTTTTAACTACTTCTGACTATTTAGGGACTCCTTTATAGATGAAAATTGACTATTCATGTCCCAGTCTTGAGAAACTCACTGGAGAATCCAGGGTTCAGGGAAATGTGTGTCCTGAAGTTTGGGTGTCCCCCCTGCAGAGTGGGACAACCCAAAGGATATCACAGCCCCTTTTCTGACTCTGTAGGCAAATGGTTCTAACCCAGAGACATTCTCTTCTTTCATGGTGAGTATAGAGGATGAGAGGATGCTCACAGGAAGGGAACTCATTTGGGGCTGTCATATGGATGTCATCCAGAAGCAGGATGATATCAAAGGGAACCCAGTGTGGGAATGCAAGTTGGTACAGCCACTCTGGAAAACAGTGTGGAGGTCCCTTAAAAAGTTAAAAATTGAGCTACCCTATGATCCAGCCATTGCACTACTGGGTATTTACCCCAAAGATACAGACGTAGTGAAGAGAAGGGCTATATGCACCCCAATGTTCATAGCAGCAATGTCCACAATAGCTAAATCGTGGAAGGAGCCGAGATGCCCTTCAACAGATGACTGGATTAAGAAGTTGTGGTCCATATATACAATGGAATATTACTCAGCTATCAGAAAGAACGAGTTCTCAACATTTGCTACAACATGGACGGCACTGGAGGAGATAATGCTAAGTGAAATAAGTCAAGCAGAGAAAGACAACTATCATATGATTTCTCTCATCTATGGAACATAAGAACTAGGATGATCGGTAGGGGAAGAAAGGGATAAAGAAAGGGGGGGTAATCAGAGGGGGAATGAAACATGAGAGACTATGGACTATGAGAAACAAACTGAGGGCCTCAGAGGGGAGGGGGTGGGGGAATGGGATAGGCTGGTGATGGGTAGTAAGGAGGGCACATATTGCATGGTGGCACTGGGTGTTATACACAACTAATGAGTCATCGAGCCTTACATCGGAAACCGGGGATGTACTGTATGGTGACTAACATAATATAATAAAAAATCATTAAAAAAAAAAAAAACAAGCAAACAAACAAACAAAAAAAACAAAGGGAACCGAGTGGTAAAGTGAAGATCTTCTATTGGGTCTATTGGGCCTGCCTCCTTATGACCTAACAAAAATGTTCATGTCATGTGTTTTCCCTTCTAATAGCTTTGGATGGTTGCACTGTGGGGCCATAGCTAGGAATGCCCGTGCCCCAGTTTCTCATTCATCAGATAGACCGGATGGGGACCCAGGTCATGTCATGTGATTGCGTCTACCGGCCACCAGCTTGCTGGTTCTGGGCTGCTGCTCCGGGCTGATTGTTCCCAGTAGAGGAGGGGTCAGCCTGAGATCTGCATTAAATGTGGTACCATCACCCTTCCCAGACGGCAGTCGTCTAGGTCTGGAGGTGAGTCACAATTAGGGACGTCGAAGTGGCCTTTCCGAAACCAACCTCCCTCGCGGCAGTCCCTGCGTCTTTAGTGACGGATGTTCTCCATTTCCTGGAGCAGGAGTCCGGGGGGTTCCCATGTCTCCTTTGGTCGCTCCAAGCTGGGCTCAACTGTCCCCTTTGAGGGTCTAAGAACTGGTTTTATCAGTTGTCACAGAGGTTATCAAGCTTTGGGAGTTTGAGCCATGCAGGAAAATTAATAACAGGCAGATTTATTAAATCTGAATGCCGATTTGCTAATTTGCCACAGGGGATAGACTTTGCAGGCATAAGGATACTTGTATCCAAGGCAACCTCTCCTGGAAAAGCGGATGTAGACTGAGAGCAAGGGGAGGGTGAGGTTTTGTGGGATGCTATATTCATATCATGTCTTTCGTGACTTCTGAAAACGAGGTTTTAGTGATTAGAAGCCCGTGTTGTGCTGTTATGGTGGTTTTACAGTAAATGATACTCTTCGGTTTTCCATTGCCCTGGACTCCCAGCAGGCTTGTCACGGGAACGCGTTGCCTCATCCTTGCCGCGATATAGTTGAATAAGTAACCATTTTTAAATTGGATTATCAGCCAACTTTGCTACCAATTACTTCTATATCAATAGCAAGTCATTTGGGGTAAATTAATTTGATCCACGAGTAACTCATGCATTATTGATTGTTTACTAGATTTAATTCCAGGAAGAAGCTGGTGCACTTTATTGCAATACTTGGAGAGTGTCTGCAGCGCTGCTCGCGGTGTGGGCCTCCGCCCAGCGCGGTCGGCAGCGCCTGGGAGCTTGGCAGACATGCGCAGTAACGATTACTGAATCAGACTCCCTGAGGACACGGTTTTAAGGAAGCTTTCCGGTGATTCTTCTGCCCATGAAAGTATGAGAGCCATGGGTATAACGGTTAAGGGCATGGCTTCTAGGGCCAGATGGCCTGGGTTTGTAGTTTGGCTTTTCCACTGCCAGCTGGATACCCTCAGGAAAATTACTTCACCTCTCTGAAACTCAGGCTTCCCAGCTGTAAAATGGACCTAATTAGGATTCTTCCTTCTCAAGGCTGTTGTGAGGGTTATCAGACTCCACACGTGTAGTGTGTTCTGAGGGGCCCTTGGTCTTGGGAAGCACGTTCCAAGTGTTTGCCGTTATTTTTGCCTTCGGTGGAGGGGTGATAGAGAACGTAGAGTGTCCGCTCTGCTTGCTCTGATGTGCTGAGCACTCAGCATCTGAATGGCGGTGGAATGAAGGCAGAGGAGCCCAGGATGGGGCACAGGGAAGAGGGGACGTGCATCTTGGCCACTCGTCTATTCCAAGGCCATGGCCGGATGACTGAATTTATCCAACTCTGGTGTCTTCACCACTGCAGGCCTGTTGGGTTTTAAGATCACTTTTGTCTCTGAAACTCTGTGGCTAAACATCGTCCCAGTCTCTTGTCCTGCTGTGGCCACATCAGGAGAAGTGGAGGTCAGTCAGTGCTGAGACCAATCAGAGCAGGAAAATCTGTAGTAGAAGCAAATGGAACCTTTTGAGAAAAGAGTGGATTTCAGCCACCTGCTTTGGATTGAGATCCGTTGTGCACTGAACCTCAAGGTGAGGCCCAGCTATTTAAGATAACAGGGCTACCAAAGCACGTAATGTTTTCTGTTTTTAAAATTACCCAAATGAGTCATGTCAACTGACATAAAAACTAGGAAACACCAGATTAGCAAGAGGAAAAAAAATCACCCATAATTCTGTTGCCCTGAGAAAACAGCAATTCATTTTTTAGATGTATGTTCCTCCAGCTTTTTCTATTTTAAATTAGAATTGGATTGTGCTATAATTCTGTTTTTAACTGGCTTTTAAGGCCTAACATATTGTGAATGAGTTTTTAATATCAATTATAGGTTATCCTATATCACTGTTAATGATTGAATTATATTTCATTGTAATTTATGTTTTATTTAATAACTCCTTTAAGTATTTAAAAAATATCTTTCCATCTTATAACCAATACGGAACGAGATCTCATGTACGACTATCCAACACTTATCTGATCATTTCCCTAGAGCACATTCTTAAAGGCTAAATTACTAGATCAAGAGGGTAAAGCACGTTAATGGCTTCTATGAAATACTGCCAGATCACCTTCTAAAAAAGTTTAAACCTGTTTCTGCCTCCACCAGTACATAAAGATGCCACAACTTAAAACTTTGCCAACACTGGATATTTTTCTTCATGTTAATCTTTCCCAATTTCACAACGCTGTCTCACCCTATCTAGAACATTCATGAAATATTTACTGAGCCCTTGAAGGTCCCAGGCACGGTGCGAGGCACTCGGGCTGTAGCCTCGTCCTTGCAGAACTCACATGGCGGCTGTTGGAAGAAGACTGCCTCTTCGTGACAGTAGAGCGAGTGCTCTGCTAGGAATCATGGGTGGCACAGCATGACAGAGGTGGGGCTTCCTAATCAGAACAGGGGTCAGGAGTAACTACCAAAACGCCGGCATCCTGGGACTCACCCGGACATCAGGGCGGGAAATGGTGCTGGAGAAAGAATGGAAACACCAGTGTTAGGAGAACGCCCGGCAAGGTCAGGGTGCAGCATGCAGCCATTTTAATTTGTCTCTCCTTGAGTTCTAGATAAGTTGAACATTTTGAATGTTTATAGGTCTTTTTTTTTCTTGTGAACCATTTCTCCATATCCCTTCTCTGTTTAGCTATCCAAGTATTCTATGGATTTTGCTTTCCCAGTTCTAAGAATCCTTCGGTAGTAGAGATACAGTAACCCTTGGCCAACCGTGTGACACATTTAAAATAGTGTTTGGACTCTGAGAAACAAACTGAGGGCTACAGAGGGGAGGGGGGTGGGGGAATGGGAGAGGCCGGTGATGGGTAGTAAGGAGGGCACGTATTGCATGGTGCACTGGGTGTTATACGCAACTAATGAATCATCGAGCCTTACATCGAAAACCGGGGATGTACTGTATGGTGATTAACATAATATCATAAAAAATCATTATAAAAAAAAATAAAATAAAATAGTGTTTGGGGCACATGTAGTTCTTTAATAAATTGCCCATTTTATAATCTTTGTTCATTTTCTTTTTGAGGTGCATAGTGGAGGTGGGGTTTTTTGGTTGTGTGTGTGTGTGTGTGTGTGTTTTGGTCTTTTTAGTTTTGAGATTTGTTTCTAAAATTAAGATAGTAACTCAGTCTCTTATACATAATGATTTCTTTCTGGTCATTACTCATCTTTCGATTATTGTTGGTGGTCTTTTGATTCTGCAGAAATGTAAATTAAGTAGTTACATTTGCCAGTCTCTCTTGTAAATTTTAAGCCCTTCTCTACTTAATAGTTTTATGAAGATATAATTGTCATTTAAGGTTTGTAGTTGGATGAATTTTGGCAAACCCACACACCATGTAACCACCACTACAATCTAGACATAAAATTTTCCTCTTATCCCAGAAAGTGCACTACGATCTACACTGTTCCAGTCAGTTCTCTCCACACCCCATGCCTGGACCACAGACCACCGCTGTTCTGATTTCTGTCACCACAGGCTCATTTTGCTTATTCTAGAACTTCATATAAATGCAATCATATGTTATACACTCTATGTCCAGGTCTTGCCACTCAACGCCATGTTTTTGATATTTATCCATGTTGGTGCGTGTAGCAGTATTTGTTCCTTTTAATTCTGAATAATAATTCATTGCATGACTACATTTCCATGTAGTTATCCATTTATCCAAATGTCTTTTGGTGGACATTTGGTTTCTTTTATGTTTTTGGCTATTATGAATAGAGCTGCTATGCGCATTCTTTGTATAAGCCTTTTTGTGGACATATGCTTTATTTCTCTTGGGTAAGTAGATAGGAATGAAATTGTTGGAACACAGACTACGTGTATGTTTAACTTTACAAGAAGCTGACAAACTTGTCCATAGGAGCCATATCTTTTTCACTCCCACCAGCCAAATATGAGGATTCTAGTTGCTCTGCATTTTCACCAACACTTGTTTCATCTTTAATTAATTTCTATGTAAATTCTGAGATAGGAGGAATCTAACTTCGTCTTTCCCTGGGTGGTTAGCCACTTAACATTATTCATTAAATGGTCCATAATCTCTCCATTTCTTTAAAGACCAGAATGATTTCATATGCTTTTTTCTTTTTATGGAGTATGGATTTACTCCCCTGGTTTTTCTGAGACCAGCATCACTTGGTTTGAGTTATTATTGCTTCATAATCTATTTCAATATCTGATAGTGGAAGTCATTCCTCTTTATTTATTTATTTTTGTTGTTGTTATTCCAAAAGATACCCAGCTCTTCTTATACATTTAATCTTGCTTGAAATTCAAGATTGTTTTCTTAAAAATGTGATTTTTATAAGTCAAGGAATAATGGAGGGGAATAGAGAATAAAATTGAGATTGTTCCAGTCTTCTGTACATTTTTGCCCAAGAAAATAACAACCCAAAGTCTTATTTTTTAAAAGGCATTAGGTATTATTCTTACACAACAAATGCAAAAGATTTTTTTTTTAATTCCATACCTAGCTGAAGTTCAAGAGTCCTTTTAATTACAGCTTCAGGCATGGAAATTCTTATGGAAAGTAATTTTAAACGTTCTTAACTTCCTACGATCTATTTTTAGAGGGGAATTTACATTACTTGTTAATCTGCTCCAGATATGGTTACAATGCTCTCAAGGCTTGCCACTAAAAGTGACCTGAGCTGTCAGACTCAGACCAAAGTTTGATGTCCTAAAGTTACCCACTAATGGAGCAAGTTTGTTACCAGAAGATCATTTACTAACCACAAAGCCAACTGCAACCTTACCTTCATGCTCAGAAATCACTATATAACCACGAGCTGGGTTTTAGGAGAGAAAATGATTGTGGCTCCCATCAAGGAAAGACCAGTGGACTTTGAGTAGTTGGAAATTATTCTGCATTTGGGACTAATTTTCAGAGCTATTGATTAAAATTTAAGACAGTAATTGATGCAATGCCATTTGGTTTCTTTTCTCGATTTGTGCTGGGGGTTAAGATCGTGGGAAAATCAAAGAGGAAACAATGGGGCTGAGACTATAGAGAAATTGGAACTCTCGTGCCACATTGGTGGGAATGTCAAATGGCACAGCTGTTATGAAAAACAATATGGCCGTTCCTCAAACAATTAAAAATGGAATGATCATATGATCCAGCAATTCCACTTTTGGATATATACCTAAAAGAACTGAAAGTAGACTCTCCAAGAGTTATCTGTACACCCATGTTCCCAGCAGCATTATTCACAATGGCCAAAATGTGGAAACAATGTAAGTGTCCACGGACAGATAAATATATAAACAAAATGTGCTCTCTACATGCAATGAAATGTCATTTAGCCTCAAAAAGGAAGACATGACATATGCCATGACAGGGATGAACCCGGAAGATATGCCAAATGAAAAACTCGAAAGGCCTGACACCCAAGGGAAGCCATTTTAGATCTCTTCCTAAGTCAACATGACTGTATAGAAACTTTATGCAAACCAAAGCCCGTGTTATGGCCAACCACACACGCATTGTACATCTGCTTTGTGAAGGACTAGCCTAAAGGATCCATCTTGTCCTTGAGATATCGATCAATGTCCCTATTCCCTGCATTCCTTTACGATAAAACTTGTGATTCCTGCCCATAAGCTAATCTATAATCTTTTGAGGTTTTGCAAGAGGTGAAAGTATACAACCCTGTAAAAACTGTTCATTCTCCGGAGCACTTTCTTCCCTGGGAAGGCAGGTTTCCCAGGCAGCTGTCCTGACTTGGGCTCAAATAAAACTCTCTTTCATGCTTTTAGAGATTCTAAAAGGTTTATTCCTTTTACATGAACACTGGTCACAAAGGTTAAATACTGTATAATTCTACTCATCCACAGTACTTAGAATGGTCAAATCCACAGAGACAGAAACTAGAATGATGACAAGGGTGTGGTGGGGATGGGAAGCTATTGTTTAATGGGGGCAGAGTTTCAGTTTTGCAAGATGAAAAAAGTCCTGGAGGTGAATGAACGCACAACGGCGTGAATGTACTTACTGCCACTGAATTGTACACTTAAAAGTGGCTAAAATGGCAACTTTTATGTTATGTATATTTTAGCACAATTACAATTCATTTTAAAAAAGTAAATGGAACAAAAAAGATCCTGAGAAATTCAGATTCTGAAAAACCATGAAGGGTCATTATGTTGGTCAAGGTACATTAAGTGAAACAAGCAATCCCAAAATGTAGGTGGCTTAGTGCAATACAAGTTTATTTCTCACTCATATTTCAGTCCATCGTGAGTTTGGTGAGGGCAGGTGAGTGGTGTATTTGCTTCATACAATTATTCGGGGAACCACACCCTGCCATCTTGTGTTCCCAGCCTCCTCTAGCTCCTTGGAGTGCTATTTATGGGGGAGAAGAGGAGGAGGCTGAAGATAGTGCTTGTGTAGTTGTTATGGGCCAGGCCTCAGAGCGGCACACATTAGTCTTGGTTACATTCTCCTGGGGGGAACGCTGTCCCAGTGACACACATATTGCAAGGGACACTGGGAAATGTAGTTTAGCTGTGTGTCCACAAGGAAGAAGGGTCTTAGATATTTGTGACAACTGCAGGTCTCTGTTCTAGGTGAGTCCTACTAGAACAGCATTTTGATAAATGTCTTGTGAGAATAAGATCTGCAATATTCTTAGAACCCTGTAGGAAAGATATTTCTTATAGGAAGCAAAGAGATATTATGTCTATATGATTGGTCCCGAGTGCTTAGCATGACAATATATAGTCATGTGAATATACATATAATTATTTCAGTTAATCCACATTTTGATCTGAAGATCCATCTCTTCAACAACAGACCTCTAATTTTTCTCCTGACATTCAGGCGAAGAGCGACTCTTATGGTGACAGTCATTACTAAGATCAAGTTCAGAGACAGGAGAGTATGGAGAGCTGGTTGGCACCACTGTTCAGATGGGAATATAGACACCCAGCAACTAGGGGCTCGTTGTGAGGTTCTAGACGACTTTTCCATCCTAGATGCTCTAGTACTAAAGTGAGTGGGAGTGGATGGGGGTTTCGGGGAGGCTACTGTGAGTCACAGCTTCAGTGAGCCATAAGTTGGCTTCTGGCCTCTGGAGTGTTCTTCATCCTCATACCTCCACCTGGGCCACTTCAGAAAGACCTATACAGGCATACTTCATTTCATTGCCCTTCATTTTATCGTACTTCACAGATACTCCTTTTCTTAGAAGTTGAAGGTTCGTGGTGCCCTGCGTCCAGCAAGTGCACCCGTGCCGATTTCCCAACAGCATTTGCTCACTTCATGTCTGTGTGTAACATCTTAATATTTCTTACAATATTTCTAAGGTTTTCATCATTATTGTACTTGTAATGGTAATCTTCGATCAGTGATTAGGACTCACCGAAAGCTCAAATATGGTTAATGTTTTTTAGCAACAAAGTATTTTTTAATGAAAGTGGGTACATTGTCTTTTCTAGACATGATCCTTTGCACAGCTTATAGACCACAGTACTGTATCTACACGGAGCTGGGGCTGCACTCCCTCAAATGGAGTGCACTACAAACTTGCCTGTATTGACATTATACGTATATTCATAAAACTTTGGGTTTGGTTATAATCTTTTTAAAATGAGGCCTTTAGGGGCACTTGGGGCGCTCAGTCGGTTAAGCGTCCGACTCTTGATTTTGGCTCAGGTCATGATCTCAGGGTCATGAGATCAAGCCGTGCATCGGGCTCCACACTGGGCGTGGAGCCTGCTTGAGATTCTTTCTCTCTCTCCCTCCTTCTGCCCCTCCCCCTCCCCTCTCTCTCCTTCTCTAAAAAAGTAATAATAATTAAAAAAATAAAAAAGAGGTCTTTAAAATTTGTTACAGATTTTTTTATTAAATATGCGTACATTAACTGAAAAATCTTCATGACATATGAATCACTTCCCAATTTACCTTGTTTGTCAGATCAGAATTCAGTATATTGGGTGATTTTTAAGTAACATGCATGCTATTGAATTATTTCACATTTTTTTTGCTGGAAATTCTTTCATTGATGATTTCTGGTTTGCTATCCTTCCCCAACTCAAGCCCTTATCTCCTTCCATACCAGCACTTATTTGAATAACGATTGGCTCCATTGTTTACAATGGAAGTCTCTGCCCAGATTCATCTGAAATCCACTCACCAAATCGAGGATCAATTCAGTGGTGCATTTATGAAACTGGTGACGTTGTCCCTCCCACAGTTGGTGGAGGGTGGCCAGTCGACCATCTTGAGAACACCTGTCTGATAGGGTCTGATGATGGAGTATGTTTAGTTCTCCTGTTTGGGATTTCTCCACCCCCCAGCCCGACACAGCCTTTGATGCTTTTCATACTATGAGTCTGTCAGAAGCACACAGAAGTCTTGATATTTCCTAAGTATTCAGAACAATAGCCATTATAGGAATTGCTTCTGAGCCAATCTGCAAGCTGCACTCCCTGTTGGACCTTTCCTCAATGTCACTGTTGAACAGATGTATTTTTATTTTAGTCACTTAATTATGCAGTCATTCAACAAAGATTATTGAGCACCTATATGTACCAAGCACCATCTAGTTCCTGGGGATATATCGATGGACAAAAATTGTCTCTGTTCTAATGGGATTTTAGATGCTGGAAAGAGGAACAGATAATAAAACTAGTATGTCCAGTAGCGACGAAGTGTTAGCCAAAAAAAAAAAAGAGAGAGAGAGAGAGAGAGAGAAAAGAGATGAAGCTGGGGAAGAAAGTGGGGAGTGGTGGTGGAGGAATGAGGTAAGGCCTGAGGTGACACTTGAGCGGAATTAGGACAGGGCACAGATCTCGTGGCTACGAAAGAGTGCTCCAAGCATGCTAGACCTCAGGCTCCACAGAGGGTAACATGTACATCACAGGGTCCACCCTCATATTTGCACTGGACCCAGCAAACCCCATGTGAAACCACAGGCATAAAGTCACATGCTCACCAGTGTAACAGATCGGGAGCTCCACGGAGGATCTAGATAAGGCTGCAGAAATGCCAGTGTGTACGGGCACCTGGGTGGCTCAGTCAGCTGAGTGTCTGCCTTCAGCTCAGGTCATGATCCCAGAGTCCTGGGATCAGGTCCCACATCAGGATCTTTGCTCAGTGGGGATCCTGCTTCTCCCTCTGTCTCTGCCTGCTGCTCCCCCTGCTTGCACGCTCTCTCTCTGACAAATAAATAAATAAGATCTTCAAAATTAAAAAAAAGTAAAAAAGAAAAAGAAATGTCAGTGTGGCTTCATTCACCCTACGTGGCCAGTAGTGCAAGGGAAAGACATCACACACACACGTGCAATTTTTATCTTGCTTTCTTTCATACCATTTTTTGCTCATTGTTTTCTAGGGTAAACATGGATGCTGAATTAGCAAAAACCTAACTTCTTTAATTTGGAAAAAAAGTTTTCTTTAGTGAAGGCAACCATAAACGAGTTTAGCATGTACACAATAAGATTATAATTCTTAAGCTGTGTTAGAGCAGATTTTCTTTCTTTTATCTAACTTAGAAAAAGCAAATTTTCCTATAGCTATACACTTTATTTGTATATCTTGGGTAAGAATTGGCCGTCTCTATAACTCATTCTTGGAAATCACTAAATGTCTTTTATTCCTTTATTACTAATTTTATTTTTCATATAAAAATTTCCAGGACCAATTGCAGACTATATAACTATTTCCATTTAGGCTGTAAACTGCTTATAATTAAGTTTGCTTTTTAATTGCATATTTATGTGTAGGCCATTATACCTGGTTCAAAATGCACATTTGGTAAGTATTCTCAGTTTTAGATAAGAAATAAATGCCTACTATTTTTAAAATGCAGGCTTTTCCCCTAAATGAGGGGTATTAGCTCTTCTATTGGTCATGAATCTAACTTTAATAAAATTTTCTTTTGCTCGAAGGTATTGACAAGAGTGGATGCAGTTTGCATATTTTGACCTCTTAAATAACAAATGCAAAACAAATGTAAATGTGGCTCCACTTTTAATACACTTTTGCATCGGGCAGAACCCGCTGGAACATGCGTGTGCATATCCGTGTTCCATTAAAAATCAGCTTTGAGATAGAGCTTGCCCTAGGAAGTGTTACTGCTGACTTCTGATTGAATTATAGGAAACTGAGAAAATAGAAACTGATAACGTTACATTCCAGAGAGGTGATAAAGAAGCCATTACCTAGGAGTATTCTGGAAAGATAAGACAGAGCTAGAATGAGGTCATTAAGTCAGCAAATTTCTACCCAAGTCCTTTGCAAATACTTCCGACTCCTTCTATTATATTCTCCATATAATATTTGCCATTTTATGGCCAAAACACAGTGGCAGATAACTTGTTTCAAATGCAATTCTGAATATTTCCTTGAATAGACATATGAACTTTCTTAACATCCTGTGGCTTCCACACTTGGCTAACGATGCATACGCGTAAACGCTCAGCGTAGCGGGTGCCCGGTAGGTATTTGTTCAGTGGACAAAGAAGTGCAAGCCCCAGGTCTGGGGGTGCCGAGATACTTGATACATCTGCGGGATGAAGTGATGGGACTCGAAGATTGCTTTGCATGGTAAACATGCCCCCACGCTGTGGCTTTGGTCAGGTGCATTGATCAGGTGCATTGGCCATCGTGAGCCTCAGAATGCAGGCAGTGCTCCTAGCTCTCTTGCAACAGCTGGGGTTTGTGGACCTCGCATCAAACACCATCAGAACACAAGGCGGAGGAGTTTCACATCACTTGGGAGTGAGCTGGGAGGACGGGGGCGTTCCCGAGGAGAAAAGCTGAAGAGATCCTTCAGGGATGCCTTGGCGCGGGTGCTAATCCCTCGCTCTGCCTGAGCACGTGGGCCTTGCCGGGGCTGAATTTGGCTTGAGATCCAAACGCGTGCCAGATGTCCCGGGGCATAGATTGTTAGTCTAGATTCTTCCTAAGTGGTGATACAAATCCCGAACAGAAAAGGGCAGGGGTGCTATAAGAAATGGAGGTTTTCATTTTGGCAGGACCGTGCCTTGCAAACAATGGGTCATTCCTTGCTGCTGACTCCCCCGCCCCCCTCATATTAGCGAATGTGGGGCCAATGGAAACTTAGCTGAGGTAAGTGCTTCTGCTTGAGATAACCACCTCATATCTCACAAGGCTCGGCGCACTGGGAACGTCATCTCACCTCACAGAGGGTGTGACTGTGGCCCTTCCTGTCAAACTTCAGGCCAACCAAAATAATGCAAGAACAATGCAGTCAACCCTGTTGTAGATCCCCTGGATTACTGGGGAGAAGAAACAAGGCATGAATATTGTTTTCAGAAATCAATTTTTAAAGTGGTTGGAAGGCAAAATGAGGCCTAAATGTCGGTTCCCAGCAATCTGGGTCAGCAGGAGAAGTTTGAGCTGTACTAATTATCAGTCCATATAATTAAGATCATGTTTTTCTCGCCTGAGTTGGACGGTTCCCTCTCTTTCCCCCACTCCACACCGCCATGTTTCCACTGAAATATTTCCTTTCTCTGTTTCAGATCAAAGCGCGATGCCCTTTGAATATATCTGAGAACTATTACTTTGGGGATATATTTGATCTCATCTTGTTTTTATAGCCAAAATTGCTTATTTCGTGATTATGTGAATTCTGAGGAGAAAGTAGGTTTTGTAAATCACTGTGTTAAGTCACAACCAGAAAAAAGAGAGTCCACTGAACCCTGGAAAGACCCTACTCCTGATTGCTTAATTGTTAACATTATCCCAATCTGTGCTGTAGTCGGATCTGTGATCATCTAAATTGTGTTTCATACCAGGCAAGAAGAACGGATTTTTAAAATTGGTAGTATCTATTTAATTGCAACAAGACTAACACTCAGATTAGTGGATAATTGAGGAAGGATAATATTTCGTAAAATGAAACTTCTATATTATCACTTAATATGCATGGAGGGAGCCTTAAGTGTATAAAGATAAGTATTACTGATGACAGAACATTGGAATTTAAAGTTTCCCTTGTTTCCCTTTCTATATATATTATGGTTGCAATTTAAAATATGTTGGAGTAAAAAAAAATATGTTGGACTAATTTCACTCTATACGAATACCTGGAAAGCCTTGGATACCATTGCCAGATATTCTTTCCTATTGTCACATTTTGAGGAAGGACTGCAGATTCCTGTGTGCATCCACTGCAATCAACAGCAGTGGGATACAGATACATGGATGTGGGGTTTGCCCATCTTTCCCCAAAAGCATCATCATTAGACATGTCTTGGGGGGACCCATAGGCACCATTGTCCCATCAGTTGACTGCATTTTATCATGCTCCCATGAAGGCTTCATTAGTCATACCCAGGTGCAGCAAATCCAGAGTTTTCCTTCTTCTAGAATACCCAACATTTGAATATTCCCTGGAACAAGGCACAGGGCATTATGCATCCTTTCTGAAATTCTCTCTTCTTCCATACAGTGAAAAGCCGGCACAAATAATCACTAATATCCTTTGCAGATCTGACATGATGTGGTTCAGTATTAAATTTACTGTATTGAATTTAAAAAGACAAGTTCATGGTTTTTTTTTTTCACACCCTCTGAATTAGTGAGATTCACTTATTTCCTGTTCACAGACCTTATTCTTCATCCTATTCATTTGTCCCACAAATGTCCACAAAAGGATATTAGTTGATGGTAGGTAAATGGAATAATATTTTCTGCTGTAGGAAAGACATTATGAAGTTTATGTAATACTCAATTTTGAATAACAACATCTTTCTAAAGATGAGAAGCTTTATTCCTTTTTTTCATTGCTGTTCATTCAGCAGTGCTGATAGAGCTTCCCCATAAGAATCCATACGTAAATATCTGCTCCTGGATGCAGGGAATGAAGCCAATGTCCCTAAACCACATGAAGTAGAGACCATGAAGCCTGGTCCCAGCTGCTGGGGAAACAAAGCAAGGAAAAACAATCTGGGTCTTCTAGGAATTGCTAAAATTATGTCTAGAGAAAGTTGGCTCAAGGAAGAGAACAGAAACCAGGTGCTGGACAGTCTTTTTTCAGGAAAACCTGGAATGCTCAGTCTTAGCAAAAGAGATCTGGCTCCTAGGACAAGTGGGAGAACCATTCAAAAACGGACCAGGGCAGAAATGACACTATGGGTTTCTTTTTTTTTTAATATTTTATTTATTCATTTGAGAGAGAGAGAGAGAGCACAAGCAGGAGGAGGGGTAGAGGGAGAGGGAGAAGCAGACTCTGCTGAGCAGGGAGCCCGATGTGGGGCTCAATCCTGGTACTCCAGGATCATGACCTGAGCCAAAGGTGGACGCCTTACCGACTGAGGCACCCAGGCACCCTTGACACTATGGGTTTCAAGACCATGTATGCACCTTCTTCATTCATGTCTCCAATCCAACCATTGCAACCAGCATATATGTAGATGTGTGGGTCCTGTGTGGTCCAGTAGCTGCATGGATCCATAGATCTACCAGACCACACATCCTCTGGGCAGAGGGCAGTCAGGCAGCGTACCAGAGATAGTCTGTGCAGTTCGGAATGAACGAAACTTCTGATGTCCACATGGTATCCTTATGCTTTGTAAACACTTCTTACAGCACAATAAAACTCCGAGTTGTCAGAGTGAGTATGTGAAAGGAATAATTCAATGTATAAAGGAAACCCCAGAAAAGTAATCTGTATTTTTTCTAAAAAGTTCTTCTACTAATATGTTTGAGAAAACTCTGAGTTCAGCAAATGCAACAGTCAGCTCTAATTTAGAGATCACAGGTTCAGGCTCTAGGTATACCATTAAATGCCTGGCTTTGAGCAAATCACTTCTCTGGCTCCAGTTCCTAAATATGAAAAGTGGAAAGCACATCTCTGCCTTTCTATATAACCTGCAGCTGTTATATTCTAATACACCCAAAGTGACAAAAACCCACTTCAAGCTCACTTTCACAAGAGCTGGAAATTTATGGGTTCATTTAAATGTCAAGGCCAACAGGAAGTGAAAGCTGGCTCTGAGCCCTGGTCTGGCTGTCTCTTCTCCGTGTACTGCTGCTCTCTGCATAGAATCCAGTCTTCAGGCAGGTTCAGGTCTGCCTCTCATGGTGGCAAGACGGCTGCCAGCAGCGCCAAACACACTGTCTTTGACAGAGAGGGACAGTTTGCCGAGCCTGCTTCAGCAAAAGTTCTGGGATTACTGGTCAGGTGAATGGAAATGTTAGTTGGCACACCTGGGTTGTGTGCTTATTTCTGGATTTAGAGATGGGGAATCCCAAATAAGACACAGAAACAAAGATGGAGGAGAGGTGGTTCCTTCAAAGAAAGTCAGGGTAAAGGTGGGGGATAATGAATGCTGAGCAGGCAAAAAAAATAGCAGTTGTCCAACCTTCATGTTAAAACAGGGAAAGGAATCTTCACCATCATTCAGTATTAACACAGGAGGCTGTGGTATTGAATGGTTAAGGACACACATGGGATTCGAAGTCAGATTGTGGTCCCCATCTTGGAAATGCCACTTTTTACTTGCATGACTGAGGGCAATTTCCAATCCTCTGTGCACCTCAACTGCATGATCTCTAAAGTGGAGATAATATCGATTTCATAGAGTTGTCAAGAGGTCAAACAGAGACTATGTCGATTGTTGAGCATTTCTTTTTTTTTTTTTTTAATAATGATTTTTTATTATATTATGTTAGTCACCATACAGTACATCCCCGGTTTTCGATGTAAGGCTCGATGATTCATTAGTTGTGTATAACACCCACTGCACCATGCAATATGTGCCCTCCTTACTACCCATCACCGGTCTATCCCATTCCCCCACCCCCCTCCCCTCTGTAGCCCTCAGTTTGTTTCTCATAGTCCATAGTCTCTCATGTTTCATTCCCCCTTCTGATTACCCCCCCTTTCTTTATCCCTTTCTTCCCCTACTGATCATTCTAGTTCTTATGTTCCATAGATGAGAGAAATCATATGATAGTTGTCTTTCTCTGCTTGACTTATTTCACTAAGCATTATCTCCTCCAGTGCCGTCCATGTTGTAGCAAATGTTGAGAACTCATTCTTTCTGATTGCTGAGTAATATTCCATTGTATATATGGACCACAACTTCTTAATCCAGTCCTCTGTTGCAGGGCATCTCGGCTCCTTCCACGATTTAGCTATTGTGGACATTGCTGCTATGAACATTGGGGTGCATATGGCCCTTCTCTTCACTACGTCTGTATCTTTGGGGTAAACACCCAGTAGTGCAATGGCTGGATCATAGGGTAGCTCAATTTTTAACTTTTTAAGGGACCTCCACACGGTTTTCCAGAGTGGCTGTACCAACTTGCATTCCCACCAACAATGTAGGAGGGATCCCCTTTCTCCACATCCTCTCCAACAATTGTTGTTTCTTGCCTTGTCTATTTTTGCCATTCTAACTGGCGTAAGGTGGTATCTCAGTGTGGTTTTGATTTGAATTTCCTTGATGGCTAATGATTTTGAACATTTTTTCATGTGTCTGTTAGCCATTTGTATGTCTTCATTGGAAAAGTGTCTGTTCATATCCTCTGCCCATTTTTTGATTTGTTTATTTGTTTCTCGTGTATTGAGTTTGAGAAGTTCTTTGTAGATCTTGGATACCAGTCCTTTATCTGTAGTGTCATTTGCAAATATATTCTCCCATTCCGTGGGCTGCCTCTTAGTTTTTCTGTTTCCTTGGATGTGCAGAAACTTTTAATCTTGATGAAGTCCCATAAATTCATTTTATCTTTTGTTTCTCTTGCCTTTGGGGATGTGTCATGAAAAAGGTTGCTTTGGCCGATGTCGTAGAGGTTGCTGCCTATGTTCTCCTCTAGAATTTTGATGGATTCCTGTCTCACATCGAGGTCTTTCATCCATTTGGAGTTTATTTTTGTGTATGGTGTGAGATAGTGGTCAAGTTTCATTCTTTTGCATGTAGCTGTCCAATTTTCCCAGCACCATTTATTGAAGAGACTGTCTTTTTCCCACCGGATGTTTTTTCCTGCTTTATCAAATATTAGTTGCCCAAAGAGCTGAGGGTCCATTTCTGGGCTCTCTATTCTGTTCCATTGGTCTATGTGTCTGTTTTTGTGCCAGTACCATGCTGTCTTTGTGATCACAGCTTTGTAGTACAGCTCGAAATCCGGCTAAGCAATCTGGAAGAGATGGAATCCTTCCTGGAAACCTATAAACTACCAAGATTGAAAAAGGAAGAAATTGATTTCTTAAACAGGCCAATTAATTATGAAGAAATTGAGTCAGTGATAAACAACCTTCCAAATAACAGAACTCCAGGCCCGGACGGTTTTCCTGGGGAATTCTACCAAACTTTCAAAGAAGAAATAATACCTATTCTCCTAAAGCTATTTCAAAAAATAGAAACAGAAGGAAAGCTACCAAACTCATTCTATGAGGCCAATATTACCTTGATCCCCAAACCAGGCAAAGACCCCCTCAAAAAGGAGAATTACAGACCGATTTCCCTAATGAATATGGACGCCAAAATCCTCAACAAGATACTTGCTAATAGAATCCAACAGTTCATTAAAAGGATTATCCACCACAATCAAGTGGGATTCATACCTGGGATGCAAGCGTGGTTCAATATTCGCAAATCAATCAGCGTGATACATCATATCAACAAGAAAAGACTCAAGAACCATATGATCCTCTCAATCGATGCCGAAAAAGCATTTGACAAAATACAGCATCCTTTCCTGATTAAAACCCTTCAGAGTGTAGGAATAGAAGGGACATTTCTCAATCTCATAAAAGCCATCTATGAAAAGCCTACTGCAAATATTATTCTCAATGGGGAAAAGCTGGAAGCCTTTCCCTTAAGATCAGGAACACGACAAGGATGCCCACTCTCGCCACTATTATTCAACATAGTACTAGAAGTCCTTGCAACAGCAATCAGACAACAAAAAGGGATCAAAGGTATTCAAATCGGCAAAGAAGAAGTCAAAATGTCTCTCTTCGCAGACGACATGATACTCTATATGGAAAACCCAAAAGAAGCCACTCCCAAACTATTAGAAGTTATAGAGCAATTCAGTAACGTGGCGGGATACAAAATCAATGCTCAGAAATCAGTTGCATTTCTGTACATGAATAACGAGAACGAAGAAAGAGAAATCAGGGAATCCATCCCATTTACAATAGCACCAAAAACCATACGTTACCTTGGAATTAACTTAACCAGAGACGTAAAGGACCTTTATTCTAGAAACTATAAATCACTCTTAAAAGACATTGAGGAAGACATAAAAAGATGGAAAGATATTCCATGCTCATGGATCGGAAGAATTAACATAGTTAAAATGTCCATGCTACCCAGAGCAATCTACACTTTCAATGCTATCCTGATCAAAATACCGAGAACGTTTTTCAAAGAACTGGAACAAATAGTCCTTAAATTTGTATGGAACCAGAAAAGACCCCGAATCTCCAAGGAACTGTTGAAAAGGAAAAACAAAGCTGGGGGCATCACGATTGTTGAGCATTTCAAGTACTAAATACATGGCAAAGATTCTGCCCCTTCCCAAAAGCCCCTGGCCTCAGATTCTTTCACTGTGAATTCCTTCCATTCCCCAAGAAACAGATAATTCCCATGCTATTTAAATTGTTCCGGTGCATAGAAAATAAGAAAAGCTGAACCATTTCTTGATAAATCCAGCATAACATGTATAATCAAATTTATCAAACAGAGCACCAGAAAAATCTACAGACCAATCTGCCTTATAAATAAAGAAGTAAAATTTCTAAATGAAATAGCAAATAGGATCAGCCACATATAAAGAGATTAGGGTACCATGACTAGCAGGGTTGACTTCAGGGAAGCAAGCGTTAACTCATGGATTCTGCTTCATCAGGCTTCCTTCCACAAAGAGATGGCATCAGACGGGACAGGCAGGGTGACATGAATGCACAAAATATTCTGTTTCTTATTTATAGTGCTCGGACCCTCCTTTTGGCAATCTCTTTCCTACATAATCTTATCCAGTCTCGTGACTTTAAATACTCTTTATATGCTAGTAAATTCCAAATGTGCATTTCCAGTCTTTGTGGCCCCACAAATTCTGAATCCCTCACTCACTGCTTAATAACGCCTTAACCTAAAGTAGGCATCTCAGAACGTGTCCACACCAGAGCTCTTTTCTATTTTTAAGATTTTATTTATTTATTTATTCAACAGAGAGAGAGACAGCCAGCAAGAGAGGGAACACAAGGAGGGGAAGTGGGAGAGGAAGAAGCAGGCTCATAGCGGAGGAGCCTGACGTGGGGCTCGATCCCACAACGCCAGGATCACGCCCTGAGCCGAAGGCAGACGCTTAACTGCTGTGCCACCCAGGCGCCCCACAGCACAGCTCTTGAATCGAACCTTCCTCCAGCCTCCTCCTTCTTGAAAAATGGTGCCATCACTCACCAGTGGATCACGCCAATGACCCAAGAGTAATTCTTATTTCTCTCTTTCCCCATCAAAGCCATCTGAAATCTCTGTTGGTTCTACTTTCGAAATATATTACAAATCCAGACACTTCTTTCCTCCCTGTACCACCAGTCTAATTTAAGTCAACAATATCCTTTGCCTTTGCCTTAAACCCTTCAGAGTGGGTTTCCTGTCTCTGCGCTTGCTCTTTCCTGACCCCCAAGTCTGTCATCCAGAGTAAATGTTGTTGTTTTTGGTTTAACAACAGCCAGAATAAATATTTTAGACATAGACCTGATTATGACAAATCCCCCACCAACACACACACACACACACACACACACACACACACACACCTTATGATGGTTTCCCATTACACAAAGGATACAGTTTAGTTCTTACTGTGACCCAAACCTCTCCGTGATCTGGCCATTCCTGCCCGTCCATTCTCTTCTCCTTGGGTTCTTCGCCTTGCTCAAACTGCTCCAGCAACAGCAAAGTGGTCCTCTGTTTTTCTGGAATAGTTCCAGCTCTTTTTTTTGACTCAAGAGGGCATTGCCATCTCCTGCCCTCTCCACTTGGAATGTTCATCCCCTGGATATCCACGGATGATTCCTTCTCATTCAGTTCACTTTTCAATGATCACCTCCTCTTGGGAGAAACCTACCTTCCCTGACCATGCTCTCTAAGATAGCATCCCTCTCTACGTTACCTAGAAGTATCTATTTCTCTACTTGTTTAATCCTCATCTGCCCCACCAAATTGCCAAAATGTAATTTCCAAGATGACAGAGACTCCGTCTGTCTCGTTCATTCCTGTGTCTTCCGTGCTTGAGTAGTGCCTAGTCTGTAATACATAGGTAAATACGTGTTGACATATGGATAAAAGGAGGAAGGGAGAAGGAGGAAAAGAGAACGGTAGGGATACACCAGGGGAGGAAGAAGGGAGGGAAGGATTTGAAGTTCCATAGCTCACTTTTGAGCTGAAGACAAAATCATGAGGGCAAGAGATTACCTGTGGGCTGGCCTTTCCGCATTGTCACTAATAAGGGATTCTTGTTTGTAAAGCACGTCGAGTTCTTTACGTGTAGGACTTGAATTCAATGTTATTATCACACTGTACCCTGATTCTACTTGCTGCCATGCATGTAAATTTTAGCATATTGGGAAGAGTAAGGAAAAGCCCAGAAATATCTTAAACCGGGATACACAGAGCAAGAGAAGGGACAAGTAAATGGGAGTGACCTGAATAGCAAAGGCAAAAATTATAGTCCGAAAGAGCAGCTGCAAATTCAAGTGGAGAGAAACAAATGAACGGATTCAAAGAATGATTAGTCTGAAAGGGTCTGGAGCTTTTTAACCAAAATGCTGTGAATTTGAGATGCAATAAATTCCACTTCCCCAGGCCTGAGCTCTGCTTCGGGGAAGGTTCGGCAAGGGTGTCTGTGCTGGTCTGCTCTGGGTCTATTTCTCTCTTATTCAAACAATCTTATTAAATATACAATAATGTTAATACATGCACACGCTTCTTAAAGCAGGAATTGTTCCCTCGATAACCAAGTGGGAAGACCCACTTGGGAAAGGTATTACAACTATCACTCACTTTCATGATGCTCTAATCTCAAAGTAAATGTCCGGGTGCCACTGGAAAGCAGAGAGATGATCATTGCAGCCCTCTACCTGGTGACAAGCTCGCCACTGTCAATCTCACTGCCTGTGAAAACCTCGTGCTTTCTTTTGAGGAGCTGAATGATTTGAATATAAATAAGCAACTCTTTCCGCCTGTCAGTTACCTCGAGAATATTTAGTGTTGTCTCTTTTAATGATTGCTCATTACAGATAAGTGCGAGTGAGCGGATTTAATCAGGGTAATACGGGGTAATCATCATGTGAATTTCTCCACATCAGGACTTGTTCCATCTGTTCCAAGCCATTTGTCCATGTAAAACTGTCACCGTTTCGAGCCGATGACTGACAGGTGAGGCCAGACATGTACGTTTTTCATCTCAGACCCAGAAATTCTCTGACATGTCCTTCTCACCGAAACAAACTGCTTAAAAGACGCAAAACGGTTCTGTATTTAGGACCTTTTTCTCTTTCATTGGTTTGTTGGGTGGCTCATTAAAACACTTAGCTCACTCTCGCTTAGCACAAGAGCATGGCCGAGGCCGTGGTTATCTTGATTGATGCGGTGCAATCCAGGGGGAAGGCGGGGAACACCACCTCGCAGGGCTCCCCATCACCACCGACACGCAGCACCCCCGGGGTTGAATGGGGCATCGCTTAGCAGCCACACAAATGCTGCGCTCCTTGGAACAGACATCTTTTATTCTGCCTTCCTCCCGTGTAAGAAGGGCGACGTGGTGGCCCTTGTCAGCAGCCTTTGTGTGTGCTCACTGAAGAGGCTGGTGATGGAAATTATTTAATGAAAAAAAAAAAATGTAGCTTCAGCCTCATGAATTTTTATTTTTTCCTCCATGGGATTTCCGAGCCCGAAGACGTAGGTGAACGAAAGTTCTCTGTGAAGGATTGCCTCTACTCCCCAAGCTAGCTCTGACAGACATTATAATAGAATATTTGAGAACCATGTATCCCCTCAAGATGCTTGAATCCAAAAGACAAACAACGGTCAATACACACGAGTAGACATAGTTCTTTCCTCTGTCTTTGGTGCACCGTGCGTGATCTCTGCTCGTTCGCTGTCCCTGCTGCAAGATTGGACTGAGGTTTTAGACTCAGAATCGAATTTTTTCCACTTTCCCCTTGTGTCACCATGACTTTTTTGCAATAGTGAAGTGCCCAGGCCATGCTGAAGGGCTCACTACGTGACTGTCGCCACGGTATCGGAGCAACAGGGAAGAACTAGATGGTGGGCCCAGGGCTCGATGTCTCCAGGAATAAATAGTTAGAAAACAAAAATTATCTTTCAAGGTGACTTTGGAACATTTATTTCTCTTTTCCTTTGTTATGAAAAGCCTTATGTAACCGGCTTTGGTTCTACTTCACAGAAGTACCCCATGCCAAACACTAAAGGAATGAGCGGAGCCGGGGATGAGGAGAAAGCCCAGCTATGGCCTCACAGAGCTGAGCGCCACAGGCCCCCACGTGACGGGCGCACGCGCGGGGCTTTGATGGAGAGGCAGGGGAATAGTAGTTCTGCTCTCGCGAGAGTTCCCGGCTTCCTCTTTCCGTAGGTAGTGGGCATTCTGTTTTGCTTTTCCAGCCTGCAGAAAGTAAAACCCAGAAGTACTCTCTAAGTACGTTTTTCTTTCCACCTGGGGAAAAGAAACAGGACTGGCCTTGATTGTCATGCTTGAATCTGGATCTTTTTTGATAGAATCCACTCACAATAGCCGGGTGATAGGTATTAAAGAGGGCACATACTGCATGGTGCACTGGGTGTTATACGCAAGTAATGAATCATGGAACTTTACATCAAAAACTAGGGATGTATGGTATGGTGACTAACATAATATAATAAAAAAATATTATTATAAAAATAAAAAGAATCCACTCAAGAACTGCATTCCTCGGTGTCTCTTTCATGACGTCCTGCTCGTCCTCTTCGTCTCATTGAAGTTGTGACAAGAATGAAGTAGAGTCCCACACTTTACATATTTCAAGTCCCACAGACATTACATATTCAGGGAAGAATGATAAAGTCACCTAGAGATTTATTCTCACCACTAACGTTTTCATACGGTTTACTTTCCAGTTTTCTAATAGGAAGATTCATTCTAAGAATCCTTTATGACACCTTTGGACAAAGTGAAGTGTTCCCATAAGGACATGCCTCATTGAGGGGTTGGGGGGGGGGTCTGTTGGGAATGGTATGGTCAGGTGCTAAGCTGGAAAAGCTTCAGTTCCCCTGATGTGTAATAAATTATTCCCCACTTTGCACTCTAGTAGTGAACTGTCCAAAAACCTAACTTGGTTTTATGTCACACTATACATGCGGCTGGCCCTTAGTCTCTGAGCATCTCAAGGTCAAAAACCACATTCCATTCACCTTTATTCTCCCAATATCTAGGACAGTGGTGTTCAAATGGAGATAGTTTTGCCACTCAGGGAGCATTTGGCAATATCTGGGAGCATTGTTGGTTGGCACACCAGAAGAGTGGGGTGTGCTACCGACGTCTAGTGGGTAGAGGCCAGGCATGATAGACATCTCACAGTGCACAGGACATCCCCCCTCCCACAGAGAATTATCCAACCCCAAATGTCAACAGTGTGGAGATTGAGAAAACCTGGTTTAGTTTAGCACCTGGCACAGTAACATGTTAATAAATTTCAATTTAATTTTTCCCCAAATAGTCCGTTAGACAAGTATAACAACAAATTGAATCAGGTACTCTTTTTTTTTTTTATTACTTTTCCCCTGGAACAACCAGCTCATGTCATAAAAATCTCATAGTATTGAGAAAACAACAGGAAAAAGATGTCAAACCCACTGTCATCCCACAGACGGTTACAGGTAGGAACGGTGCTAAGTGATTCTCTCAGTGGCTTTGGCGTCCTTTAGGCTTTGGACCAATTCTATACACATATATGCAAGCTTCATTCTTGTGTCTCTGTCTTCTTTGACCCTTTCTGCTTATCACATATATTTTATTACATCACTGCTTTAAAATTTTCAGAGGTCCGGAATCCCTGAACCATTGCATGTTGGATAACTACTACTCAGCTGTACTATGTGGCTGACCCTTCTAGGCGGTTACCACAGAAGCGATCATTTCAAAGCCACATCTTTTTAAAGACTGCCTCACCAACATTAAGTAGAATTACAGCTGCAGGCACAACTCAGTCTTCATGTTGGGGATGAAGGATCGAGGAGTTTCCACTGACTATGCAGGGAGCCCTTCTCCCAGCCCTGAAGTTGTCTGGTTCCACCATTTGCTTGCGATGACGCTGGAAGCTAAGCAGACCTGGAAAATGCAAAAGCTGTCACCAGAAAGCAAATCGTTGCCGGGGTATCTCTTTCTTATTTGACTGCCTTGGAACCCAGTTGGAAAACAGTGATATTAACAAATGTACCCCACCTTCCTGCCTCGCTGCCTTTACCCTCAGAGTCACGTTCCCCAAAGGGCTTCTAGTCTAGCTGAAGAAGAAGAGAAAGTGCAAATAATCCAAACTGTCCCCAAATCTATGAAGACATCAATTTTTAAAGTAACTGATTTTTTTTTCTTCTCAAAATGCTAGAGTTTTACCTTATTATCCATTTTCTGTTTTCAGTGATACAATTTTTCATCGGGGTTTTAGCAAACGGCATCATTGTGCTTGTGAATGGCGCTGAGTTGATCAAGCAGAGAAAGATGATTCCATTGGCTCTCCTTCTTTCCTGCCTCGCGATGTCCAGGATTTGTCTGCAGTTGTCCGTCTTCTACATTAATTGGGCAATTGTCTCCTTGATTGAAGTCCCTCTACTTGTTGAGAATTTTTTAATTTTCATGTTTGTAAATGAATTGGGACTTTGGTTTGCCTCGTGGCTCGGCGTTTTCTACTGCGCCAAGATTGCCCCCATAGCTCACCCACTCTTCCTCTGGTTGAAGATGAGGATATCGAAGTTGGTGCCCTGGCTGATCCTCGGGTCCCTGCTATACACATCCGTCCCTTTTGTTTTCTACAGCGAACGTACATGGCTTCTCTCCCAACAAGTCCTGTTGGGCTTTTTCTACCCAAATGCAACAACTCAAATCAAAGAAACATCTGCTATACAGGTTGCCTTTTTTATGAGGTTATTTTTGCCGTTACTTATCTTCCTCGCTTCAGCCCTGCTCTTGATATTTTCCCTGGGGAGACACGCGTGGCAGATGAGAAACACAGCGATGGGCACCAGCGTCCCTAGCACAGGTGTCCACATGAGATCGCTTCTGTCCGTTCTGTCCTTCCTGGTCCTCTGTGTCTCCCACTACATGACAGCTGCTTTGCTCTCTTCTCAGATTTTTAAACCCAGGAGCCTCATGTTTCTGTTCTGCATCTTGGTGTTTGGGTCCTATCCCTCTGGACACTCTACGATCTTAATTTTAGGAAATCCTAAACTGAAACAAACTGCAAAGAAGCTCGTCCTCCACGGAAATTGCTGCCAGTGAGAGAGAACTTGGGTCCAACAAAGCCGTCGGCGCATAAACACACAAAACATCATCTAAAGGCCGTTTGTCCTACCTGAGGCATTTTTATGGACTTCTCCTTTTTCAAAGGATTCAATTGATTTTCAAAGGACCACGCACATGGGCGGATTCCATCAATGTCAATATCCTGGTGGTGATATTATACCATCGTCTTGCAAGGTGTTTCCTCACTGGGAAAGACCGGGTAAGTGGTACAGGGATCTTTCTGTATTATTTCTCACAGATGCATGTGAATCAACAATCTCCAAATAAAAAGTTTAAAGATAAAGAAAAGGATGTTTGAACTCATGATATCTGAAGGATGCATGAATCCCATGGGGTCCTTGGGTGTCCGACACCTCCTCTAGATGCTCTAGCCCGAAAGGACTGACTGCTCCTTTCTTGTCTACTTGCAGATTATTTTTGCTCTCTTTGTTAGGGTCACGGACAATGGAATAATTCTTCCTCATCAGATCTGAAAGGAAGCCGAGGACAGGCTGGCTGTCTCTGTCCGTGTAAGCTTGCTCCCCGACTCCACACAGCTGAGAGGCTAGATGCCATGTTGACATGTCCCATCAACTGCTAAAAAAAAAAAAAAAGGCAGCTGGAAGAGGAAGAGGAATCCAGGGCTGGATTTTCCATTTCCCCTAATTGGGCACACGGACCAGAAAATAGCTTGCAAAGATGTTTCATTTTGCATTTGTGTGCTGGGCTTTGGGACCTTTTCAACCGATGGTAACAAATGAGAACTCCTACCACATTGCCCGTCTTCCCAACGAAGCCACATCGGTAGGTGGGTGGGCTGGGGGTGTCTCCATCTGCTTCAAGTCACAGATGCCTCTTCTACTTGAGTGATGATTTTAGATGCTAAGATATATATGTATTTCTAAAACAGCTTCAGAACCCTTTTGCTTCCAGTGAAGTGAAAAATGTCCCTCAGTTTGGCTACAGCTTGCGGTTCACGTGTGATGATGGGAAGCCTGTTTAGGGTTGGGTTTGCCAGTCATCGGGGATGTAGATTCCAGGGTGGTTTACTAGCCCAAGACACGCAGGCTTGGTTGCACCAAACTAACAGAGGTCTTTGCTTCAGAAGGTGCAGGAAAGCATTTATGTTCTTGGGGGTGGGAACTGAACACTTCCTCTTTCCATGCATCCCATCCTTCATTCCCCAAGGAGCAAATGAACAGCCTCCATCTTCCTGCTATTTCATGTTCCTTCATCCCAGTAGGCGGGAGGGTTTATAGCGAATTGCGCACACAGGCCGCCGGCTCAGGGAACAGCGGTCATGCCCTGCAGGTGACTGCGGCTCCCCCTTTGAGAAGGGACAGTGAAGAGTGACTTCCATTTTCTCAAGTTCAGATGCCGGCTCTTTGAATCAAGGTGTGGACACCAGCAGGTGCATAGAGAGAGAGTGGGAGCGATTTCAAACATTTGGGAAGAAACTCGTAAATCTACAACTCTGGTGTGAATTTTTTCCCTCAGATACCAAATTCTGATTCTATTTCTTGCAACTTCTGCTTTAAAAATGCTAGTTAATGAGATGAAGATTAAGGCTCGACTGTTTGTATACACAAAAGTTACCAAGGAGTTCTAAAAAAAGAGAAGGCAGGCCAAAGAAAACTATTCTAGAAACATTTTCACAGTCTACTTTCCTCGAAATACTTCTTCCAGAAATTTTGCCCAGCTATCACATTGATGGATATTGTGTAGGACGCTAACTGCTCCATTGGAGAAGCAGAACGGACTCAGCCTTTGGTCTCTCTCTAGCGGCCCTTGTCAGGACTCCTTAGCCCGGACATGTGGCTTTGTCCTGCCCATCTGGCCTGGGGAAGCATGCAGTTAGCCTCTGTAGTGATGTAGATTCTTCCACTACGCTAGCCCTGCATCTGGAGGGATGGACTGGCTTCTGTGGCCTCTGGGAGCCTTGGCTGGGGGTCAGATGCCCGTGGGTCGGGCCAGAGAGCTGCTAACTACAGAACACAGCACGGCGCACTCTTCATCCCTGCGGTCTTCCATTGCAGGAGGTCTGGTGTCCCTGTTCAGTCAAGGACAAAGGAGGACAGGCTACCGGGCAGGCTCTTATGGAGAAGGGAGCCAGCACAGTACCCCATTCCATTTCAGGTAGGGGTTCAGTAAGCCCCAAGCCAGAACGCAAGACTTGCTACTTCGTGTCCCACTGCCCTTTCTGACATTGACTCCTTCCACCCCCACGCCACAGGGATTCTCTGTGGCTTCCAGTGACTCAACATGGTGGCCGACTGTAAAGGCTAAATTTAGTTGCTTCTATTAATACATTTTTTAAAGTATAAATGCTGGGATGCCTGGGTGGCTCAGTCGGTTAAGTGTCTGTCTTCAGCTCAGGTCATGAGCCCAGGGTCCTGGGATTGAGTCCCACATTGGGCTCCTTGCTCAGCAGGGAGCCTGCTTCTCCCTCTGCCTGCTGCTCCCCCTGTTTGTGCTCTGTCTCTCTATGTCTCTCTCTCTGACAAATAAATAAATACAATATTTAAAAAATAAAGTATAAATGCTATAACAATTTGAATATTCAAAAAATAAACACAACAGTTTTAAAAGTCTCACAAATTACAAATGTCTTTTAAATCCTCAGTCACTCACTCAAATATAATAACTGCTTGAAGATAGAATAATCTGGACCTGGAAGTGCTGGGAGCACATTAGCATTTAATGTCTACCAGTCTTCAGGATGATGACTACCCCTTCCAGAAAGATCTTAAGCCATGTCATATGCTGAAGTATAGTCATATTCGTCAGACTATGAATATTCTAATCCTAGGCTTGGGAAATATGGTTGCCATACTTTTGTCCACAGAGACCTACATCTCTTTGGGTAACAAGAGGGACAGGTAGTCAAAAATATCCAAGAGAGAAAGAAACCAGGCAGATCATCCAATTCGACTTTGGCAATCAACGGGCTAACAGATGTTACAAACAGATGGCAGCCATGCTGGAGAAAGTTCCAAACGACAGGGGCAGGGAGCCCCCACATGTTTGAAAAAGCGTCTTGCTAGGGTAGGAGTTCGGGAATCAGAGTAGAGATGGTGTTAACACAAACTTAGTATCAGTGGTATATTCTTATTTTAAAAATTATTATTTTGCCACCCAATAATTGCAGACTGTCTTCTGAAATCTTAATGCCAGGGGAAAGGGTAGGTACTGGGGAAATCTGTCCCAGTGAGCTGAAAATATTAAGCTTTGGGGGAGGGTCCACATGAATTCAGATGGCTGGTGGACACTTGCTTCACCGTCTTTCTATGTCAAGCCAGCATCTCTCTCTCTTTCCCTGATACACTAAAGTACCTGAGCAATCACTCCATACCTTCACAAGATTAAATACTGTTTGTTTTTAAGATGTGATGTGAATATTTGGCTTCCTATCTATGACATCTGGATCTGCTTCATCATTTTGGCTGGGGGTCAGGAGTTGGCGATTTTATCCTGTAATTTAAAATTGAAATCAATGAAGTGTGGGTTTCCTTTTTTTGGCATTTTATTAGTTTCTATTTTGAACAGTTCTCCCCAAGATCATCAACATAACATAATATTACATAAAATATCCACTTAAATGTCTGAAAATGTCCATTTTGAAACTATGAGAATTCATTTTGCATAAACCTCAACATTCTTGAGAAAAGAAATACATTGTGACTCTGTTTTTGAGGCTGGGATGCATGTTCCTAAGTGAAATCTTCAGCTTCTTATAACTAAACTCTCTTCTCAGAGTTTTGTATAAATAATGCATGTAAATTCCTGCTGATATATAACTGGGTAGAATTTGAATTGGGGACTATCTGAGGTCCTGTAGCTAAACTGGGCTCAGCACTTGGTAGGCATGCTCTGGACACCTAAATTCCAGAACCACTGGGGAAACCAGATTCTTTTGAAAATAGGCAGGTGGAAAAGGATTTGGAAAATAAATAAGTGGCTAACAGTGGGATAAGATATTACATTACTAAATATATGGACTGCCCTCTGGCCGTAAACCCCGTCATTTAGAAAGCAGATGTTGTACTTGTGATTGTAAATTAATATTTTACTCCACTTAAAACCTAGGCAATTGGCTTCCAGAGAACATGGACCAGATATTGCCCTGCCAGGAAGCTCAGTTTCACGATAAATATTCTCCAGCACATTCACTGCTGCTTGTCTGCTTGAATGCTTGGAATTCTTGAAATAAGGACTTGTGCCTTTGATCATGGGGGCATGATGTTCTTAATGGCACTGGTTGATGATAGATCCGGAACACAGGCCCTATGGAAGGAGAGAAGAAATCGTGAGCATAATATTTAGATTCGGAAACCTCAGTGGATTTGTATAATACCATATAAAGAGAGGTAATTCGTCCATACACAAGCCAAACCACTGCATTTCAAGGCCGATAACCTGGCTTTCCCTGTTCTCCCTAAAACCGCACCTGCTATTTTGGTCATTTAAGTGACTTCTGTGCAATGCAGAAGCATAGTCATGAGCTGATCCTGTCTTCCTTGATCTGTGAAACAGGGATAAAAAGAATGGATACCACACACTTAACAAAGTTCCAGGTACCTGACTGTGAACTCTAACGATGGAACTCCCAAGCCATGGGGCCTGAGGTCCAGACTCACACGAGGAATATCCAACAGCACTCTGGGAGAGGAGGAGAGCACCCTGGGAAGGAGCGTGTTGAACAACAGAGGGTCAGCACTGAAGCTCGATGTGGAATCCAGATCCACTGCCAATGAGCTGGGTGGCTTAAAAAACCTGCACATCCTGTTTCCCCATCTTTGAAGTGGGGGTGTGAGTAATTCCAAGCTTTATGAGAGGCGTCAACGAGCTAGTGGAGTCAATGCCTTGTTACCGCTAGTGTTTTCGGTTGTTAAACGGTATACACCTGCTGACATGTGACCATTTTTGACCTGCAGAGATGGCAGTTTCATATGTTTTACGCTAATCATCGATCCAACAATCAGTCAGAGGGCTTGGAGGGGAGCTAATTCCAGGCAAAGGGAACAGCCTGTGCAGAGCTCCCTGGGGAGGAAGGGACATGCTGTTCTTGAGGCAGAGGGCGAGGAACAAAGCCTGGGGAGCCACAGCGTAGTTCTAAAGTTCTGCCATATCCACTCCCATGGCCAAGTGGCCCAACCCCATAGGAAGAGGGGAGAGACAGGATATCCCTTTGGAGAAGGCAGCAACTATCTGGGAATAAGAACGATTCTACCCAGCGGCTGGGTCATGGTAACTCTGCTGAGCAAAGCAGCTTGGTGTTTCCTCAAAAAGAGAAACATAGAATTGTCACATGACCCAGCACTTCCACTCCAGGGTGTATGCCCAAGAGATTGAACACAGAGACTTGAGCGGACATCTGTATACCAACATTCAGAGAGGCGTTATTCACAACAGCTAAAGAGTGGAAATCACCCAAGTGTCAAGCAATAGATGAACAGGTATATGAAATGTATGTCCGTACAATGGCCTGTGATTCAGACATATAAAGGAATAGAGTCCTGATACATGCTACATCAGGGGTGAACCCTGAAAATACCGAAAGTGAAAATGACAGACACAAAAGGAACAATACCGTATGAGTCCGATCATACGAGGCACCTAGAGAAGGCGAATATATAGAGACAGAAAGTAGAACGGGCATACCAGGGGCTGGGGGGTTCCCGGGGACAGAATTTCTGCTTGGGATGATTATAAAGTGCTGGAAACAGATAACAGTGATGGTTATACAACATTGTGACGGTACTTAGTATCACTGAATTGTACACTTAAAATGGTTAAATGGAAACTGTTATGTGTATTACCACACACAAAAAATCTATCATAAAAGGAAAGAGGCAGGGGCGCTTGGGTGGCTCAGCCAGTTAAACAGCTGCCTTCAGCTCAGGTCATGATTCTAGGGTCCTGGGATCAAGTCCCGCATCAGGCTCCCCGCTCAGCGGGGAGTCTGCTCTCCCTCTGCCCCTCCCTCCCATCTCCTGCTCTCGCGCTCTCTCTCTCAAATGAATAAAATATTTTTTTTTTTTTTAAAGGAAAGAGGCAGAGACTGGGTGTGCTAATACAGCTATGTCCTGGTGCCGTTGTCGGGCAAACGCAGGTGCCCGTCTCCGCGGGGAAGTCACTCGCTAGTAAATCCTCAGTCAGCCTTCCCTGTTAGAATCAGCTTGCACTCAGGCTCACAGATAAACATTATGAACCTAGAGACCTTTAGAATCTAAATAGATCATACCCGTTCAAACACAGGCCCCTCTCCCCTTCAGAACCCACAAGGCATGTCACAGGCCACCGGACCTAAGAATGTGCCGTGGTTGCTGGAGTAGAGTCTGGAGAACCCAAGTCCTTTGACATCTTCCTTAAAAAGAGGTTAGTTTGTGGAATTTAAGAAACAAAACAGAGGAACATGGGGAAGGGAAGGAGAAATGAAATAAAAGGAAATCAGAGAGGGAGACAAAGCATGAGAGACTCTTAACTCTAGGAAACAAACTGAGGGTTGCCAGAGGAGGGGGGGGTGGGGGGATGGGGTAATTGGGGGATGGGCATAAAGGAGGGCATGCGATGTGATGAGCACTGGGTGTGATATGCACCTGATGAAACACTAAACTCTACCTCTGAAACTAATCATGCTCTATATGGTCATTAATTGATTTTAAATAAATTTAAGAAAGAGGTTAGTTGATATTCATCTCAAAGATCAAACACAAGTAAACCTAAACAGTAGATTTTACCCTTTCTTTCCTCCTTCCTTTCTCTCTTTCTTTAATGGGTACTGACTGGGTGCTCGGGGAAAATCGTCAGGGAATAGAAATTCTAACCCCTCGGGGCATCGAAGTTGTGCTTGATTGCCTATAGTCAAGAATTTTGAAGACCGGCTCAATCATTGTAGCTAATTCAGAGGGAACAAACTGATTACGAGTGGTCTGCTTCCAGAATGTTAAAAATAAAAATGTCTCCCTGGATGGGACCAGGCTCTGTGGAGGCGAAGGCCCTCAGGGAGCATGCTGTGGGCACATCTTTGGGGGACAGCCGTCCCTCCCAGATAGGTGTGTGACCCGAGTTTACTTCAGCTAGCTCAGCTGGGCAACTTCGCCTGAAAACAAGCCACTCTGATTCTTTCCATGCTCTGGGTCTTGTTACACTCCAGGGCTCCACCCCTGCAAATCACAGCGGCTTCGTCATGCTGAACCCCCAGATTGCCCAGCTGTGGTCTGAGGGGTGCTTATCAGGTGCAGGCTGAGTGCTAGGCCTCCCAAGAGCTCCCAGCGGGGTCCCCAGTATGAATAGCTCCCTGTCGCCCCATTTTTCCAGGAAGAGAATGAATGGGCCTCTTGTGAAGTAAGTCTCCAGCGTGCTCTCTTTGGGGTTTTAAATCATATCTAAAGAGAGCCAAAAAAAAAAAAAAAAAAAAAAAAAGCGGAGCAATGCAGACAAGCCAGCGGGGACCTCGTGGGGAAGGAGCCTCAGACCCGTGGGGCTAAGTCCTCCCAAGGCCAAGGCCAAGAGAGACCTGGTGTTTTCTGCCCCTCAAGTACAGAGCTTCCCGACGGGAGTGTGAGCTGCAGAGAAGTCCAGGGGTTCTCTCGCTGGGCTGCAGGTGTGGCGATGTCGACATTTCTGATCAGATTTCTTCCTTGTTGCAAACGATGTAGAATGGAATAACAAATAATGAAGAAGAAAATCACCCAAAGTTCATCGTCGTAATAAATCAGCAGTTTTGATTTGCTCATGTTTCCATTCACGTGTTGTAAATAAAGATATTTAATTTCATATCGTTATAATCATGACAAAGCTATATTTTTATAAATTTCATTTCCCTTATTACGTTAAGCATTTTCTTGCTGATCATTTTAATAACTACGGAATATTCTGTTGAGCTGATATATAGCACAGTGCCCAGAAACAAGAGGCATTTAGTAAATATCTGCTGAAAAGATGAATTAATGTGCTTTACTTATATCTACTTCCTTATTTGGGGAGCATTGGATGTGATTTCATTTCTACTACTAGGAATAGTGTTTAATAGAAATCTTTGTGATCACTGTTTTTCCTACCTTTTGCATCATTTCATAGGGAATACGTTCTCAGAAATAGGATTCCCAGGTCAGAGGCTATAAAACGCATCGGCAAATGGCTTTTTAAGGAGATTGTACGGATTTGCTGCATTGGTGGTTAGCAATGCACGAGTCTGCTGGTTTTTTCATATCTTGACCAGCACTGCTATTTAAGGTTTTTTTTTTAAGTTTACTAATTTAATAGGGGCAGAAAGGCTTCAGTTTGAAAACCTCTGTCTTCTGAAAGAATGATGGAGTAACTTTTGCTTTTCACCTTTATTTTGTAAGCCTTTTCCTGTGACCTGACACAGAGCCTAGCCAGCTTTCAATGTTTCTCAGCAAACCTCAATTCACTGAGTTAGACCCCTTGCAAGGGAGCCTGTGGGGCATCCGGCACTGGCTCTGTTCTGCAAAGAGGACAAGTTTAAGTCACGGGACTCTCCTGAACCACCCTGAGCACAGAGCCTGTCATTGCCAGGTAGGGAGGCTGCAGGGTGACAGAAACGCTCTGAGAGACCGAGCAGACACCGAAGGCTCGGGGCCGGCAGGGAAGGCTCTCGGGTGGGGGGTGCACCGAGGCCTCGAGGTTGTTACTGATGACCCTCGCTGAAGCCCTGCACCTCGTGCTTACTATGGGTCGGGCTCCAGCCTCCCCATGTCCCAAAGGTTAATTTATGACATCGCACCAGCAGTGTGGAAGCAGCCTTATTTTCACTCTGAGTTTCCAGATATGGAAACAGGGCCCTGGAAAAGGTAATTTGCCCGTAATGCCTCGGCTGTCAGGATCCAGGCTCGGGAGATGAGATTCCACGGTCCCTGCTCCGAGGGCTAAGAGGTGAGTCCTTCCAAGTCTTAACTGCAATAAGGTTTGCAC